>NC_138313.1:40492500-40850000 GCF_965601325.2 Salmo salar
CGTGGTCTCGGGGACGCCGTGGTCCGGCCAGGCTGTGAAGTGGAAGTGACGCACCGAGCGTGTCTCTGCTGTCCTCACCTGTCAGCCAATCATATACACAGAGACCGTCCCTGATTACCATTAATATATGTGTAACATGTAATGCCCTCTTCCAGGATCCGATTCACAGAGTCGCAGTAAGATAAAAAAAAAAATTGACATATTTTTACGTCTTTTGTTTATAGGGAAGGGATCGTTTTTCCCAGAGCCATGTTTTACCCACTAAGTAGCTGAAGAGGAATACATCAGTAATATTTGTTTCACTCATTATCACAGGAACTTACATTTTTTACGTCAAAATCCCTGATGGTCCAGTCTTCTAGGGGGATTTCAGAGGTTGTTGTCACGGTGATATTCTGAAAGTGCTTGGTCTCAGATGGCCAGTATTTCTCACATTTCACCTGAGAGGAGAGAGGTGGGTGTGTGAGTGTTATGAATTGGGGTAGCTTAGTGCAGTTCTTCTCAAACCTCTCCCCTGGGAACTCCAGACAATTCACAATACTACACCTGATTCAAGGGCTTGTGCATAAGTCGATAAGTGGAATCAGGTGAACTAGAGTAGTTCAAATACATGGAATGTGTACAAACTAGAGTCCCAGAGGAGAGGTTTGAGAAAGGCTGGTTTAGTCAGAACAACAGATTTTTACCATGTCAGCTCGGGGATTCAATCTAGCAACCTTTCGGTTACTGGCCCAACACTCTACCACTTGGCTATCTGCTGGTATGCCTTTTGGGTTTTCTGTTTCTGTAAATATGATCATTTTGGTTTTCTATTTCTGTAAATATGATCATTTTGGTTGTCTGTTTCTGTATATACAGTTGAAGTCGGAAGTTTACATACTCCTTAGGCAAATACATTTAAACTCTGTTTTTCACAATTCCTGACATTTAATCCTAGTAAAAATTCCCTGCCTTAGGTCAGTTAGGATCACCACTGAAATGTCAGAATAATAGTAGAGAGAATGATTTATTTCAGCTTTTATTTCTTTCATCACATTCCCAGTGGGTCAGAAGTTTACATACACTCAATTAGTATTTGGTAGCATTGCCTTTAAATTGTTTAACCTGGGTCAAACGTTTCGGGGAGCCTTCCACAAGCTTCCCACAATAAGTTGGGTACATTTTGGCCCATTCCTCCTGACCTAGCTGCTGTAACTGAGTCAGGTTTGTAGGCCTCCTTGCTCATACACGCTTTTTCAGTTCTGCCCACAAATTTTCTATAGGATTGAGGTCAGGGCTTTGTGATGGCCACTCCAATACCTTGACTTTGTTGTCCTTAAGCCATTTTGCCACAACTTTGGAAGTATGCTTGGGGTCATTGTCCATTTGGAAGACCCATTTGCGACATAGCTTTAACTTAGCGACTGATGTCTTGAGATGTTGCTTCAATATAGCCAAATAATTTTCTTTCCTCATGATGCCATTTATTTTGTGAAGTGCACCAGTCCTTCCTGCAGCAAAGCATCTCCACAACATGATGCTGCCAACCCCGTGCGTCACGGTTGGGAGGGTGTTCTTCGGCTTGCAAGCCTCCCCGTTTTCCTCCAAACATAACGATGGTCATTTATGGCCAAACATTTCTATTTTTGTTTCATCAGACCAGAGGACATTTCTCCAAAAAGTACGATCTTTGTCCCCATTTGCAGTTGCAATCCGTAGTCTGGCTTTTTTATGGCGGTTTTGGAGCAGTGGCTTCTTCCTTGCTGAGCGGCCTTTCGGACTTGTTTTACTATGGATAGAGATACTTTGTACCTGTTTCCTCTAGCATGTTCACAAGGTCTTTTGCTGTTGATCTGGGATTGATTTGCACTTTTCGCACCACAGTACGTTAATCTCTAGGAAACAGAACGCGTCTCCTTCCTGAGCTGTATGACGGCTGAGTGGTCCCATGGTGTTTATACTTGCGTACTATCGTTTGTACAGAAGAATGTGGTACCTTCAGGCATTTGGAAATTGCTCACAAGGATGAACCAGATTTGTGGAGGTCTACAATTATTTTTCTGAGGTCTTGGCTGATTTCTTTTGATTTTCCGACGATGTCAAGCAAAGAGGCACTGAGTTTGAAGGTAGGCCTTGAAATACATCCACAAGTACACCTCCAATTGATTCAAATTATGTCAATTAGCCTATCAGAAGCTTCTAAAGCCATTACATCATTTTCTGGAATTTTCCAAGCTGTTTAAAGGCACAGTCAACTTAGTGTATGTAAACTTCTGACCCACTGGAATTGTGATACAGTACATTATAAAGGAAAAAATCTCTCTGTAAACAATCGTTGGAAAAATGGCTTGTGTCATGCACAAAGTGGATGTCCTAACCGACTTACCAAAACTATAGTTTGTAAACAAGAAATTTGTGGAGTGGTGGAAAAACGAGTTTTAATGACTCCAACCTAAATGTATGTAAACTTCCGACTTCAACTGTATGATCATTTGGCGTTTTACATTTCTGTAAATATGATTATTTTCTTTTTTTTCTGTCAATATATATATATTTTTTCACACCCTCATCTGTTTCACCTGTCTTGGTGCTTGTCTCCACCCCCCTCCATGTCACGTCCTGGCCAGTATAAGGTTAATTGTTTTTGTAGTTTGGTCAGGACGTGGCAGAGGGTATTTGTTTTATGTGGTTCGGGGTGGTGTGTTTGTGTAAAGGGGTGTTTGATTTAGTATTTCCGGGTTTTTGGTTGATGGTCTATGTGTTTGTAGTCTATGGTTAGTCTGGTGTGTGTGTTTCTATGTTTGGTTAATTGGGGTTGGGACTCTCAGTTGAAGGCAGGTGTTGTCTATCTGCCTTTGATTGAGAGTCCCATATATTAGGGTGTGTTTGTGTGTGTGATTTGTGGGTGATTGTTCTGTGCTTAGCCGTGTGCCTAGTCAGACTGTTATTGTCGTTCGTTTTTCGTGTTTTGTTATTTTGTATGTTCATTTTGAGAGTAATTAAAAATCAAGATGAGCATTCACGTACCTGCTGCGTTTTGGTCTTCCATTTCTACCAACAACAAGCGTGACACTCCAGGTATTGCCAGTTGCCGCCTAGGGCTAGAGCAGGTTAGAGTATTGAGCTATTAACCGGAAGGTTGCAGGATCGAATCCCTGAGCTGACAAGGTAAAAATCTGTTGTTCTACCTCTGAGCAAGGCAGTTAACCCATTGTTCCCTGGGTGCCAAAGACATGAATGTTGATGAAGGCAGCCCCCTGCACCTCTCTGATTCAGAGGGGTTGGGTTAAATGCAGAAGATGCATTCAGTTGGACAACTGACTAGGTATCTCCCCTATCTTCTCATTATACCTCTGTTGCCAGTTCGTCTTTTCTTACCGGCGGTCTTTCCGGTTTCCTAGTTTTTCCCGGTTCTGACCATTCTGCCTGCCCTGACCCCGAGCCTGTCTGCTGTCCTGTACCTGTCTGACTCTGACCTGATCACGAACCTCTGCCTGCCCGGACCCCGTGCCTGTCTGCTGTCCTGTACCTGTCTGACTCTGACCTGATCACGAACCTCTGCCTGCCCTGACCCCGTGCCTGTCTGCTGTCCTGTACCTGTCTGACTCTGACCTGATCACGAACCTCTGCCTGCCCTTGACTTGCCCCTTTCCTGCCCCGTGTTTCTAATAAATGATCTGAGAACTGTACTATCTGCCTCCTGTGTCTGCATCTGGGTCATATCCTGAGTCCTGATAAATTTGGGATTTTCTGTTTCTATCAATATGATTATTTGGGATTTTCTGTTTCTATCAATATGATTATTTGGGGTTTTCTGTTTCTGTAAATATGATCATTTGGGGTTTTCTGTTTCTGTAAATATGATCATTTGGGGTTTCCTGTTTCTGTAAATATGATCATTTGGGGTTTTCTGTTTCTGTAAATATGATCATTTGGGGTTTTCTGTTTCTGTAAATATGATCATTTGGGGTTTCCTGTTTCTGTAAATATGATCATTTGGGGTTTTCTGTTTCTGTAAATATGATCATTTGGGGTTTCCTGTTTCTGTAAATATGATCATTTGGGGTTTCCTGTTTCTGTAAATATGATTATTTTGGTCACCATCTTTTGAACAACAACCTGCTTGGGCTGGCCGACTGAAGAGTCAAGACCGAGCTGGTCTTGAATCTGTTAAGTGTGCTGTCTCGTGTGTGTGTGTGTGTGTGCGCACACGTATATCTGTGTGTCTGAGTGTGTGTGCGCACACGTATATGTGTGTGTCTGAGTGTGTGCGCGCACGTGTATATATGTGTGTATGCACTCACTCGTCCCTGTTCATTACAGCGTGTCAGCATGACCAGAGTCTGGACGTTCTTCTCCCAGATCATCCTCCAGAACTCATTGACGGTGATCGGCAAAGGACCTTGGGCCGCAATAAACTCCTTCCTGGAGTTGTAACCCTGGCAAAGGACACATATTGACCCAGTACGTAAGCATCTACTACAATCACCATCTAACTTTCCTAAACCTTTTCATACTTGTCTGTATCTCCTGGTTAATGTGAGATGGATGTGATGTAACTGATTCAATACTACTAACTCTAGCTATAACCTGACAATGAAGACCTATATCTGAGTCTTAATTGAAGTTATCTAGCTATATCGATCATATTTGTGAAATAACTCCAGAGCTGAAGCGCAGAGTGTCGGAGAAAGCTGATTATGATGAAGATGATGATGATGACAGGTCAGTATTTACCGGGATGTAGTTAGAATTGATGTAGTCGTCGAATGGACTCCCATGGATGGACAGTTTCACTCTAGAGGAATCATCTGGGATGTGGGAAAGAGGAGGAATGAGGATCGATAGAAATGAAAGAGAATTCCTGTCACTCTGCCCCAGTGGCAGCCTGTCATCCAGAGCCCCACCTGTTTTGAGCCCCACAGCTTGGCTGTTTAGCATGTTATTTTGGCATTAATACGTGTCACATATTAGTTTGCAAACAATGTAAAAATATATATATCATTGAGTTAATAAAACTGCATACAAACATGGTCTCTTTTTTGTTTTCTTGAGTATTGCAGCTCCAAAATGCTGGTGTTCCAGCCTAGCTCAGTCCTTTCTGTGGTGGTGGTGGTGGGGCAAGCCAGCAGAAAATACGGAGCATTGCGCTGTGATTGGCTCCGTGTTCTGTCACTCATGGGGACACTACGTCACCCCGAAGTGTTAGGGGAGACCTCGAAAATTCTAGCCCTTTGGCTTCTGACATAGAGTTACATTATAAGTGCCCATCCAAGAAGGCTCAAGGTTATTGGCCACAGATAAAATGACGTCAAATCACGTTATATGTACAGTAGCTTTGATTGGACTGATCATGTCAACATACTTTCAAAATCTTAGCTAACGGTCATGATCATGAATCAAGTCGACAATCTACTGGCAAATCCTTTTCAATCGTTGTCATATGAAGAGAAATAATGAAGAAAAATTATAGATAAAACGTATTGGTGCTCATCGGCCATTGGACATAAACATTACACAACAAGTTGGAAATGGCAAATTCAACAATGAGGAAGTGAGCACAGCACAACAATGTAAGTCCAAAAATGTATTGTATGCTGCTGCATAAATTATGTAATATACCAGGGAGATATGTATACTCTAGCTAAGAAAGTAATAATGTTACAAAGTCTATATTGTGTAGTAAGCTCTTAGTAGCCCATGTGCCTCACGCTAATCATTTGGTCCCTTTTCTGACTTTGTGGTGCACATGTAGCCTATAGTCAAACTCTGAGCTATTGAATAAACAAAGGAGTTAGTTAGTCTGTTCGACAATGAGGATGGAGGATTGGTTATGATTAGCAATGGTAGCTGTGGCTAGCTGTGGCAGGAGGACAGGGGCCATTGTCATGGAGACAGGGGTCAAGGGTCAGGGGTTATGGTAGACTCACAGGGAAGCACGTTGTTGTAGCGGTTCTTCGACTTGTTCTCCATGGCCTGAGCGCTGATTTTAGCTTGGGCTGTTCCCACTGGCTTCAGGTCCTAGAAGGAGAGGGAGATATTAGGCCACCAGGCACCAGTAGCGAACAAGCAAACACAGGCATATTTACCGAATACAGAAAATCAACTGCTGCCTGATGGAATATCCATATCATGTGTATGATTGAATAAATAGCTTTATGTTTTACCTCAAACTCCTCGGCGAAACCACAGTTGGAGTCTGCTTTCTGCCTCTTGTAATAAGCCTCGTAGTCCTCCACCCTCACGGCCACGCTTCTGCTCATAGAGACACAGGAGACTAGCATTAACACAAACACATGCGTGACACCAAGCAACAGTGCTGCATCATTCAATGGGTCAAGTCTACTGTTACCATAAGAGTTAATACTCACACTTTAGCTCTGGAAATAAAGATAGAGAAATAAAAAGAGAGTTATGTTAGAAGTTAAAGAAAAACTTAAGTCATTTTATGACAAATATTCTCTTATTTTGCTATTACAGAATTAGTTTCATTAACTTTCAAACTGAGACAGAAACAAGTGAAAGATCAGAAGAAATCACCTCATGGAGTGAATCTGGATGTCTGAAGAGTCTTTCTTGGTTTGTCTGTAACAACAAAAGCACACAATCATATGACCTTCCAAAAACATCTAATTTATCGAGTGATGATGATGATCGCTCACCTCCTCCAGTAGATGATTAAGCCAACGGTGATGATGAAGAGGATGGCAAAAACTCCAATCGTTACCCCGACAGCCACACCGATGACAGCTACAGAGAAGAAGGAAGAGAAAAAAAGGTAAGAGGACGCCTTGTGATACACTCTGAAAACCTTCATAATGCCTTTTATGACCCTATAGCGTATTATAAGATTTGCTATAAGCATTCATAATGGTCAAAGTGCCTTATAAGTGCCTATATGAATACATTACTATGAATAATTGTATAAATGTATTACATACAGGTGGTTTGTACAGTAAAAGAGCAGTAGCTACCTGGGTCCTGAGGGAGTTCCACAGGACTTTGGTTGAACAGAGTTACCGAGACATAACGGTTTTAATATCTGTCAACGTCTTGTGTGAAAACATATATTTTCAAATTGTGAGGGTAATTATGTTGTTATATTCTATCCTATTCCATCAAATTTGAGCCACAGCATTGCAATTGTTTTATCACATACCATTAATGGCAGTCTTGCAGGTGAGGGATTGGATGGTGCTGGAACTCCCACAGCCCAGAGTGGTTACAGTCAGGATGTAGTCTGTATTGTGCTTAAGGTCAGAGACTGTGTGGCCACAGGCTGGCGTACAGTCACCACTAGTGTTATAGTGTACCTAAACCAATCAATAAATCATGAAATTATTAATGAAATCAATAATGAATTAATTCAATTAATCAATCAATCAGCCAATCATAAATGTATTCAATCAATCAATATTTGTTTTTATTTTGTGACCAATTTCTACTGTACTCACCTGGTCCTGGGGGAGTTGGTTGGTTTCATAAGCAGTGATCTGGAAGCCCTGGTACAGACCTTTGGGTTTGGTCCAGGACAGGATCACCTTGGGGCCGTTAGGAGAGTCACACTTCAGGTTGGACACAGGGCTGGCATCTATGGCACAGTGAAGGAGACACAGAGGTTTTCAGTTTAGATTTTTATTACTAGGAAATGTGTAGACCATGTCTGAATTTCATTATAATTACAAGACATCAAAACACAGTTAAAAAATAAAATAC
Organism: Salmo salar; assembly: GCF_965601325.2. Lineage (NCBI taxonomy): Eukaryota > Metazoa > Chordata > Actinopteri > Salmoniformes > Salmonidae > Salmo > Salmo salar. The sequence goes on from NC_138313.1 coordinate 40,500,196, forward strand.
ATCTAAAATAAGATCCATATCTGGATCAGTGTCTGTAGGTGATAGTAAATCTGGATCAGTGTCTGTAGGTGATAGTAAATCTGGATCGGTGTCTGTAGGTGATAGTAAATCTGGATCAGTGTCTGTAGGTGATAGTAAATCTGGATCAGTGTCTGTAGGTGATAGTAAATCTGGATCAGTGTCTGTAGGTGATAGTAAATCTGGATCGGTGTCTGTAGGTGATAGTAAATCTGGATCAGTGTCTGTAGGTGATAGTAAATCTGGATCGGTGTCTGTAGGTGATAGTAAATCTGGATCAGTGTCTGTAGGTGATAGTAAATCTGGATCGGTGTCTGTAGGTGATAGTAAATCTGGATCAGTGTCTGTAGGTGATAGTAAGTCTGGATCAGTGTCTGTAGGTGATAGTAAATCTGGATCGGTGTCTGTAGGTGATAGTAAATCTGGATCAGTGTCTGTAGGTGATAGTAAATCTGGATCGGTGTCTGTAGGTGATAGTAAATCTGGATCAGTGTCTGTAGGTGATAGTAAATCTGGATCAGTGTCTGTAGGTGATAGTAAATCTGGATCAGTGTCTGTAGGTGATAGTAAATCTGGATCAGTGTCTGTAGGTGATAGTAAATCTGGATCAGTGTCTGTAGGTGATAGTAAATCTGGATCAGTGTCTGTAGGTGATAGTAATGATAGTATGTCCTTTATAAATCCCTTTATGCATTATCAATGCATCACACACTGGTGGTACAGTATGGTAGCCTACATGTGAAAGCATGTAAAGTATGTTATGATCTTACTGGTGCAGCTGGAGTATGAGACTGGAGCTCCCTTTGTTCCGTCAGCTGTCTCTGTTGTCACTGTGAAATTATACAGACTACCAGGAACCAATTGATCGATCATTAGGTTTTCCATAAGTGTGGTTGTGTTACTGATGATTAACCCAGAGTTGGTCCAGATCACATAGTAGTGGTAGCTTGGTTTGTGATCCACAGGCTTGTTCCAGGTCAATGCTATGTTCTCCTCTGCTGTCACTACACTGAGGGACTGCACACTCTCTGGTCCTGGGAAATGAGATGTAATGAAGTATAGAGAGGTTAGTGTAACAATAGCTATGAACACAGAATACAAACGTCTCAGGGCTGGAATTGTAAGTGGGTGTGCTTGAGTGTATGTGCTCAGAAATTAGTCTGTGTGTGTGTGCATGCTTGCATGTCATGTATGTAGTATGTGTGTGTGTGCTTGTATGTCATGTATGTAGTGTGTGTGTGTGTGTGTGTGTGTGTGTGTGTGTGTGTGTGTGTGTGTGTGTGTGTGTGTGTGTGTGTGTGTGTGTGTGTGTGTGTGTGTGTGTGTGTGTGTGTGGGTGTTGTGTGTGTGCTCGCATGTCATGCATGTAGTGTGTGTGTGCTCACATGTCATATACAGTGGCAAGAAAAAGTATGTTAACTCTTGAAAATACCTGGATTTCTGCATAAATTGGTCATAAAATTTTATCTGATCTTTATCTAAGTCACAGCAATAGACAAACACAGTCTGCTTAAACTAATAACACACACAAATTATACGTTTTCATGTCTTTATTGAACACACCATGTAAACATTCACAGTGCAGGGTGGAAAAAGTATGTGAACCCTTGGATTTAATAACTGGTTGACCCTCCTTTGGCAGCAATAACCTCAACCAAACGTTTTCTGTAGTTGCAGATCAGACCTGCACAACGGTCAGGAGGAATTTTGGACCATTCCTCTTTACAAAACATTTTCCGTTCAGCAATATTCTTGGGATGTCTGGTGTGAACTGCACTCGAGGTCATGCCACAGCATCTCAATCGGGTTGAGGTCAGGACTCTGACTGGGCCACTACAGAAGGTGTATTTTCTTCTGTTGAAGCCATTCTGTTGTTGATTTACTTCTGTTGTTTGGGTTGTTGTCCTATTGCATCACCCAACTGTCCACATCATGGTTTGGGAATTCATTTTTCCAACGATGATAGCAAGCTGTCCAGGCCCTGAGGCAGCAAAGCAGCCCCAAATCATGATGCTCCCTCCACCATACTTTACAGTTGGGATGAGGTTTTGATGTTGGTGTGCTGTGCCTTTTTTTCGCCGCACAGTGTTGTGTGTTCCTTCCAAGCAACTCAACTGTAGTTTCATCTGTCCACAAAATATTTTGCCAGTAGTGCTGGAACATCCAGGTGCACTTTTGCAAACTTCAGACGTGCAGCAATGTTTTTTTTGGACAACAGTGGCTTCTTCCGTAGTGTCCTCCCATGAACACCATTCTTGTTTAGTGTTTTTTACATATCGTAGACTCGTCAACAGAGATGTTAGTATGTTCCAGAGATATCTGTAGGATTCTTCTTAACCTCATTGAGTATTCTGCGCTGTGCTCTTGCAGTCATCTTTGCAGGACGGCCACTCCTAGGGAGAGTAGCAACAGTGCTGAACTTTCTTCACTGATAGACAATTTGTCTTACCGTGGACTGATGAACATCAAGGCTTTTAGAGATACTTTTGTAACCCTTTCCAGCTTCTTACTCTTACGTCTTCTGAGATCTATTTTGTTCGAGGCATGGTTCACATCAGGCAATGCTTCTTGTGAATAGCAAACTCCAATTGTGAGTGTTTTTTATAGGGCAAGGCAGCTCTAAACAACATCTCCAATCTCATCTCATTGATTGTACTCCAGGTTAGATGACTCCTGACTCCAATTAGCTTTTGGAGAAGTCATTAGCCTAGGGGTTCACATACCTTTTTCCAACCTACACTGTGAATGTTTAAATTATATATTCGATATAGACAAGAAAAATGTGTGCGTTATTAGTTTAAGCACACTATGTCTGTCTATTGTTGTGAATTAGATGAAGATCAGATCAAATTTGATGACCAATTTATGCAGAAATCCAGATAATTCCAAAGGGTTCACATACTTTTTCTTGCCACTGTGTGTAGTGTGTGTGTGTGTGTGTGTGTGTGTGTGTGTGTGGTGTGTGTGTGTGTGTGTGTGTGTGTGTGTGTGTGTGTGTGTGTGTGTGTGTGTGTGTGTGTGTGTGTGTGCTCGTATGTCATGTATGTAGTATGTGTGTGTTGACACTCACTGGTCGTGACCAAACTGCTCCAGACCTTCTCACTCTGGAGCCCTAGCACTCCCACTGTAGCCACAGAGATATTGTAGGGTGTTCCAGAGGACAGATTGGGCAGTGTGTGACTGGTGTTTGTCAGAGTGACTGTCTTGTTGTTTAGTTGCGTTGAAAGGTAGGTCACTAGGTAACTGAAGGTGGTGTTGGTCATCAGAGGAGCTTCACCCCACTCCACAGAGATAGAACTAGTGGTCTTCTCCAAGATCACGATGGGCCCAGGCTGGTTGGGATCTGAGAGAGATTTGGACAGGAATGTCAGTTTATATAAGTTGCCAATAACATCTGTGAATTGAATTTCCTTGTACAAATAATCTTGAAAGTTATCTCTGGTTAAGTGAGAAAGAGAAAAAATATTTGTCTTAGACTAAACAGTGGAAACTCTAACAGATAAAAGAGGCATAATTAGTAGAACTCTGGGACTTTTCCCTCCATCTCCTCCCTCAAACTCACAAGTTGCTGTAGTTGCAGGTTCTGATGAAGCGTTGAAGGGCCCACTGATAGTGGTCACCACGGCTGTGTAGTTTCTGCCAGCTGACAGGTTAAGGAAGGATGTTGACCGAATGCTGGAGTTCAGCAAATCTGAGAAAAGGACCTTGTTCAGATAGACTATATAATGCTCTACGTTTCCTCTGGGCGCTTCCCAGCGCACCACTATGGTACTGTTGCTGCCATTGTTGTAGATGAACGTATTGACAGACTCAGGCTCTGGTAGAGAGGGAGAGAGGAACAGAGAGGGGGGGATGTTAGACAGAAGAGAGGGGGCAGATATGAAGCGATAAGAAATCCTTTTGAGAGTTTTTAGAAAAACACCAAATAACTAAAAAGATAAAAAGGAAGGAGATCTGACTTGTGTACTGAGAGGTTGAGACAGATTCTCCCTCTATGCTGTTCAGTGCCTTGACGGAAACACTGAAGGTGCATCTGGTTCCTGGTGTGAGTTCTGAGATGAGGTCCCCCTCTCCTGTCGCCGTGGTGTGGTTTGTGGGAGCGGACACGCACCCCTCAGTCTGGATACGGTATGTGTAACCACTCTGGTACTGAGGGGGTTTGGTCCAGGTCAGATTCACAGTGGTTGTGTTCACTGTAGAGGCTACCAAACCACTAATGGCGAATGGTCCTGGAAACAGAGGATCTTAGGTTAGTCTTCAGTATACAAAGAAGTGAATACTGATCAACATATGCTGTACTCTTATTAATACCAATTTAGAAAGATAAAATAACTCTTAAAGTTAAACTGAGGTTAGTTGTATTGCCATGGGAACATACTTGTAAAATAAGACACCATCACCGGGGTTGCCATGGTGCCGTCCCCTGTGAGTGTTGTCACTGTAAAGGTGTAGTTGCTCCCAGACTGTAGCCCGGTGATGGTGGTGTAGTTGTAGTTGCTCATCCTGGTGTTGGCGGTGACAGACCAGTTGGTGACCTCCACCCTGAAGGAGTAGCCTGGTTTGCTCTCTGGCTGAAACCAGACTAGAGTCACATTGGTGGTTGTGATTCCTGCCTCAATCAGCCTGATCACAGACTGGGGTCCTGGGACAAAGGAACAACAAAGATAATTAACGAACATGTTCAATCTGTGTGTGTGTAATGGACGTCATGCTTTGCGAGTACTGCTTCCTCCTGATTCGGCTCACACCGAGGCTCAAACCCAGGACCTCCTTGCTAGCACACGTGCTGTGCAGATACTGTGTAAATGTGTGTGTTCAGTAGTCACTCACTGGTAGAGTTGGCCGTCGTCACCACTGTGCTCCTGTAGTCAAACGGCCCTACAGTTACCACAGAGATGTTGTAGAGTGTTCCAGACTGGAGGTTCTCCAGGAGGGTCCAGTTGTGTTCCGTCAGGTTCTGCTGGTCCAGATGGAACACAGAGAAGCTGTACTGACCTAGGTCCATGTTCAGGGGCTGGGCCCAGCTGATGTTGATGGAACCAGTGGTCTGGCCCACCACTATGATGCCTCCAGGAGGGTTGGGATCTGGGAACAAACCAGGGAGAAGTCACTTATGGAAGAGATTGCCGATGGAGTGACTCAGGCATGGGATGACATCAGACAACATTCCATCTAGATTATGATCTATCTCTGGCATTGTGCTGTATATGCTATTCAGAAAAATATAGAATGAACTCATGTGGGTTAATGAAGACTTGAAAACCCAGACGTGGAATCTCCACCACCAAATATGAATTTACACAAATTGGTCCATGCTAAACAAATGGAATACAGTTGGAATGTTGGACTTTTATAAACATTGACTGACTTACAAGTTGCATTTGTAACATTTAGTGCCTCAGTGAGCGGTCCACTATTGGTGGCCACTTTGACAACATAGACGTTCCCTGGCTTCAGGTTCTGGAACACAACTTGTAGATAGTTGTTGGTTATGGTACGGTTGTTTTCCATCACATTGTTTTTGTATATAGTAACGGTGTAGTTGTCCACCTGTCCCATAGGTTTATACCAGCTCACACTCATGTTGGTTGTTGTTCCTATGGCGACGAGGTTTTCCACCACCGCAGGTTCTGAAGGGTGGATAGAAGGGGAAAAAACGTTAACATTTCACATTTTAGACTAGAGATACAGAGATCCTAAAAGTGTGATGTTAAATGTGTTAATTGTGTAAGTGTCTTTAACTTGGCTTATATATGAAATACGCACTGTCACCCATCTCGGATGAAATCCACTTTGCTATGTAAAAAAGGTAAAAGTGAGAAGGGGAGAAAGCCAAGGGATGAAGAGTTGAAGGGATGAAGGGATCAAGGGAGGAAGGGATGAAGGGTTGAAGGGATGAAGGGTTGAAGAGTTGAAGGGAGGAAGGGATGAAGGGTTGAACGGATGAAGGGATGAAGAGTTGAAGGGATAAAGGGAGGAAGGGTTGAAGGAAGGAAGAGTTGAAGGGATGAAGGGTCGAAGAGAGGAAGGGTTGAAAGGTTGAAGGTTTGAAGGAGTGAAGGGATGAAGGGTTGAAGGGATGAAGCGTTGAAGGGTTGAAGGGATGAAGGGTCAAAGGGAGGAAGGGTTTAAGGGTTAAAGGGGGGAAGGGATGAAGGGATGAAGGGTTGAAGGAAGGGTTGAAGGAAGGGTTGAAGGAAGGGTTGAAGGGATGAAGGGTTGAAGGGAGGAAGGGATGAAAGGATGAAGGGATGAAGGGTTGAAGGGATGAAGGGATGAAGGGTTGAAGGGAGGAAGGGTTGAAGGAAGGGTCGAAGGGATGAAGGGTCAAAGGGAGGAAGGGTTGAAAGGATGAAGGGTTGAAGGGTTGAAGGGATGAAGAGTTGAAGGGATGAAGTGTTGAAGGGATGAAGGGTTGAAGGGATGAAGGGTTGAAGTGAGGAAGGGTTGAAGGGTTGAAGAGTTGAAGGGATGAAGTGTTGAAGGGATGAAGGTTTGAAGGGTTGAAGGGTTGAAGGGATGAAGGGTTGAAGGGAGGAAGGGTTGAAAGAATGAAGGGTTGAAGGATTGAAGCGTTGAAGGGATGAAGCGTTGAAGGGTTGAAGGGATGAAGGGTCAAAGGGAGGAAGGGTTGAAGGGTTGAAGGGTTGAAGGGATGAAGGAAAGGTTGAAGGAAGGGTTGAAGGAAGGGTTGAAGGGGTGAAGGGTTGAAGGGAGGAAGGGATGAAAGGATGAAGGGATGAAGGGATGAAGGGTTGAAGGGAGGAAGGGTTGAAGGAAGGGTCGAAGGGATGACGGGTCAAAGGGAGGAAGGGTTGAAAGGATGAAGGGTTGAAGTGAGGAAGGGTTGAAGGGTTGAAGGGATGAACAGTTGAAGGGATGAAGTGTTGAAGGATTGAAGGGTTGAAGGGATGAAGGGTTGAAGGGATGAAGGGTTGAAGTGAGGAAGGGTTGAAGGGTTGAAGGGATGAAGGGTTGAAGAAGAGAGGGGGATCTTTAGAACTGTACTTGTGCAGATTATCTTCTCCATTGAATCAGACTTAACATCCTGGACGACCGTGACCACAGAGCAGTTATAACAGTTCCCAGGCATGAGATTGGTGAAGGTGTACTTCTCGACCGTGGTGATCACTACCACAGACACACTCTTGGAGATGGTCACCAGATAAGAGTAGGTTGTTTTGTAGTCATTCGGCTTGGGCCAGGAAAGTCTGATAGCAGTTGTGTTCAGACCCTCAACCATGAGGCTACTGACCACGTTGGGCTCTGAAGGGCAAAGAGGGCAGATATCGTATTAATATCATCTATAACACAGAATCATTTCGCAGACACTGTTATACACCTCCTGACTACCCCCAGAGTTAATGAAACTGCAGTTTGTAACTGCAGTTTGCTGGCTAACTACAATGCACTTGCATTGCTCTTGGATTCCTCTATGAATACCTTTGGAAGTTTAGAACACTGGCTTACTAGTGTAACATAACGTGCGTTCCGGAGTTCCTTCGCTTCCCGTTGCTGCTACCGAGGTAACAGTGAAGTTGTAGCCAGTCCCAGGTGCTAGGTCATTGACTTGTGTGAAGTTGGTACTGACTGTTAGCTGTTCAGGGCCTGTAGTCTTTTGGTACTGGACTCTATAGGTGTAGTAGTTCTTAACCTCCACGGGGTCAGTCCACTGTAGCTTCACTGAGGAGTTGGACAACGGGGTGGCTGTGAGGTTCACCACTGGTTTGGGCACTAGGAGGAAGGAAGAGAAAAAAAATCTACCTTAAATCAGTGATCTCACTAGGATATGAAATGTGTTAAAGCATGTAGGATTATTAGAAAGGTTTCAGAATATTTCTGGAACATTTTCACAGTCAAAACATCACCCAGAGCACAGTCTACTGTACGGTTGTCACAAGTGTACTCACAGGTACATTCCGATGTATAAACACTGGTGCTTTCTAGATTCTGGGGTCCCATGGTTTTCACTGTGATGGTGTAGCAAGTCCCAGAGGACAGAGAGGTCAGGTTACTGCTGAGACCAGCTGTAGAGGAAGACTGGTTTCTCTCTCCTAAACCAGTCCCATTAAGCTGGTAGCTGATGTTATAGGAGATGCCTTGCGCTCCAGTCATTAGATCCGGGGTTGTCCATTGGACAACGAGGGAGCTGGTTGTCCTCTCTGTGATGTTGAGGGGTCCAGGTGGGTTGGGCTCTATGGAGGAGAAATAAGAGTGATGTTAGGAGAGTTGCAAACACAAATTCTCGTTCACACAAACACACATTAGGTACATTAGCTTTTTCTTCGGGACAAAACCAGAGAAAACATTCTCACACTCTCATACAAACTCTCAGAAACTACAACTACAGTAAATGCATAGTATAGGCACCATTGACCATGACTTACTGGTGGCTAACTGGACCCGAGCAGACTGGTTCGTAAAGGTTCCAGCAACAGAAGTCACTGTGACCTCATAAACCCTCCCAGGCTGTAACCCAGTGAAGCTGGCCTCCCTGCTCTGTGTGGTATTGCTGGATGTATTGTTCAAAGCAGCATTAGATATGTTCACGATGTAGTAGTCCACTCTCCCGTTACGCAAGGTCCAGGTCACATTCAGCTGACTGGTTCCTCGTCCCGTAGCCACAATGTCCACAGGTTGTTCAGGCTCTGTCAAAAGCACAATCGAAAAGGTTCATTGCAATGACTGACAGAAAAGAGAAAACCACAACCAATTATGGTTAGATTGTTTAGCCATTTTCGACATTGACATTTTCACCTTATCCATGAATCCATATCCTTTGAATCATAAAATAATACTTGCAAAATAACATACTTGTTAAAGTGGTTGTTTGACTGCCTTCTCCTTCAGTTGTGTTATCTCCAGCCACTGCAGTGACTGTGAAGTTGTACTGCATTCCAGCAGTGAGAGCAGTAACATTAACAGAAGTTCCTGTGGTATTCTGACTGCCACTGATATTGCCATCAGTCCATTCTACTCTGTAGAAGGATCTGTTTCCCTCTGGTTGAGTCCAGTTCAGAGACACAGATGATGTTGTGATTTTAGAGACAGAGAGGTTGCGGACAACTGCAGGCTCTGTAAAGCAAAATGGAGGAATAGGGATTTTTTTTAAATGACACTTTAATATAAACATTTAAAAACAATGTGATTTTATTTTTATTTAATCAGGTAAGTTGACTGAGAACACACTCTCATTTACAGCAACGACCTGAGGAATAGTTACAGGGGAGATGATGAATGAGCCAATTGTAAACTGGGGATGATTAGGTGGCCATGATGGTATGAGGGCCAGCTTGGGAATTTAGCCAGGACACCGGGGTTAACACCCCTACTCTTACGATATGTGCCATGGGATATTTAGTGACCATAGAGAGTCAGGACACCCGTTTAAAGTCCCATCCAAAAGACAGCACCCTACACAGGGAAACATTTTTAGACCTGAGGAAAGAGTGCCTCCTACTGGCCCTCCAACACCACTTCCAGCAGCATCTGGTCTCCCATCAAGGAACTAACTGGACCAATCATGACCAACCCTGCTTAGCTTCAGAAACAAGCCAGCAGTGGGATGCAGGGTGATATGCTGCTGACCTGGACCAACCCTGCTTAGCTTCAGAAACAAGCCAGCAGTGGGATGCAGGGTGGTATGCTGCTGACCAGGACCAACCCTGCTTAGCTTCAGAAACAAGCCAGCAGTGGGATGCAGGGTGGTATGCTGCTGACCAGGACCAACCCTGCTTAGCTTCAGAAACAAGCCAGCAGTGGGATGTAGGGTGGTATGCTGCTGACTAATATTTTTCTTTTCATTAATTTTCTTATTTTACCTTTATTTAACTAGGCAAGTCAGTGAAGAACAAATTCTTATTTACGACCTAGGAACAGTGGGTTAACTGCCTTGTGAGCTCGGGTATTCAATCTAGCAACCTTTCGGTTACCGGCCCAACGCTCTAAACACTAGGTTACTTGCCATCTCATTGATTGATTGCTTGCTACATCATTTGTTTTTACTTTTGCATTATTTACATACACTAGATATACAAAAGTATGTGGACACCCCATCAAATTAGTGGATTTGGCTATAGTGTCTTAGCTCATATTACTAATTGATATAATAAGAAAGACTCCCGATACAAGGAAGTGAACTGGAGCTTCACATTTACTAAAGCTAGTTAGTACAAGAATAACATAGAGCAACACTGCGCATGACCAAGGGCGCTCTGTTCTTAAAGGGGACAGTAATTAACATAACGTAACATTCCTTCTCTAATACAATGAGAATTACTTTTACCAAACCACAAGTGAAACATTTCCCAGAAATTGTTGTAGTTATTTTGCATCTTTGATTTGAACTTGAACAGTGTTTGTTTGCTTATAAGTCCAGTCTGTCTGGACAGTGCCTTCGTTCTGGGTAGCGCCTTGGATTGTCTGGAGACTCCTGCACATCTTCAGTGTGTGCTTACTCCATAATAGTTTCTGCTATAGCAGCACCTTCATCAACACATTCACTTCTTTCAGCATGGTGTCTCTGTACTGCCCCACCGTCCTCTACAGTTCCCTGTGTGTCACTCCCAGGAGCTCTCTGTGCCTGTTCTCTCTCGGTTGTTGTGCTGTTTTCCGTGGAATGCATTTGGTTAATGTGACGCCACCACATTATGACTGGGGTCACTTGAACCTGGTAAGTTCTGGGTTCCGTTTGTGCGTGTACTGTACCTCTTGTCCATTTCGCTCCCCTTCTGTAGTCTTGCACCATCACTTCCTGTCCTGTTTGGAGATGGCGCTCCCGGTTACCGGAGAACATCTTGGCTTCTTTGTTAAGCACTTCATTACGCCTGTTTGGCTTCATGATGTCCAGCTGTGTGCGGTGAGGCATCCCAAACATCAGTGCTGCTGGGCTTTCATTTGTCGAGTCCTTGCTCTAGGGTTTTCACAAAGCGTTCTGCCAGCCCATTGGTGGCAAGGTGGTATGGAGCAGAGGTTGATTCCATTTACTGACATGAATCTTGTAAACTCGTCACTTACGAAAGCTTGCGTGTTGTCGCATACCAGCTGCAGAGGCAATCCGAAGCATGCAAACGTTGTTCTGAGACACTCTATAGTCTGATCTGAGGTGGAGGAGTCAGTGCAAAACACCTCTGGCCATTTGGAATGGGCATCAACTATAACCAGAAACGTATGCTTTTCAAAGGGGCCGGCATTGTCCACATGAATATTCTGCCATGGCTCTGTGGGCCATTCCCATAGGTGGACTCGGGCAGGAGCAGGCATATGAAGGGTTTCCAAACATCCGGTATCAAATCAAATCAAATTTGTATAAGTCACATGCTTACTTACAAGCCCCTAACCAACAATGCAGTTTAAAAAATATGAATAAGAATAAGAAATAAATGGAAGAAGTAATTAAAGAGCAGCAGTAAAATAACAATAGCGAGACTATATACAGGGGGTACTGGTACAGAGTCAATGTGCAGGGGCCCCAGTTAGTTGAGGTAATTGAGGTAATATGTACATGTAGGTAGAGTTATTAAAGTGATTATGCATAGATAATAACAGAGAGTAGCAGCGGCGTAAAAGAAGGGGTGGGGAGGGGGGCAACGCAAATAGTCTGGGTAGCTATTAGATTAGATGTTCAGGAGTCTTATGGCTTGGGGGTAGAAGCTGTTAAGAAGCCTCTTGGACCTAGACTTGGCACACCGGTGCCGCTTGCCATTCATTGTTTTCTATCTGTTGATCCAGACCAGACCACCAGAAGTGGCTCCTCGCGAACAGCTTCATTGTTTGTTGATCCAGACCAGACCACCAGAAGTGGCTCCTCGCGAACAGCTTCATTGTTTGTTGATCCAGACCAGGCCACCAGAAGTGGCTCCTCGCGAACAGCTTCATTGTTTGTTGATCCAGACCAGGCCACCAGAAGTGGCTCCTCGCGAACAGCTTCATTGTTTGTTGATCCAGACCAGGCCACCAGAAGTGGCTCCTCATGAGCAGCTTCCTTTTGACAATTCCAACATGCCCTTTATGTAGTTGATGCAAAACCTGATGTTGGCATTGACTCTCATTCCCCACATCAAACATCCTTGGTACATTGTGTTAGGTTCTACATTTATTTTCTTATTTAACAAGGCAAGTCAGTTAAGAACAAATTATTATTTACAATGACGGCCTAGGAACAGTGAGTTAACTGCCTTGTTCAGGGGCAGAACGACAGATTTTTACCTTGTCAGCTCGGGGATTCGACCTAGAAACTTTTCAGTTACTGGCCCAATGCTCTAACCATTAGGCTACCTGCCGCCCTGGCAAACTAACCTTATAACATTTCACGGGACAGCTAAAATCATGTTTATTCACCCATTGGGTCATACAGCTGCATAAGACAAAGACATGGTTCCACCAGTGGTAGTATATATACCACAATTTAGGTGGATTCTCCTCCTCTCTAAACATAACTTCCTGTCTAGTAATAAAGATGTAAAGTGATGATGTCAACAAACTGTTCCTTCTCCCTTAATGTGACCTGACCAGACCTCGACACCCTTCCTCACTAAACCACATCTCCACCCTTATCAGTGCCTGCCAACATGTGATCGTTTTTCTTTCACTCAGCACATTCCAAGCTTAATTGCCTCCACCATATACATTCCTCCTTCAGATAACCATTCACTTCTGGTGTATAAACCAGACTATGGCACTCCTCATGTCTCTAGTACAACTGATGATTAACAATATTTAAAGTTTAGAAATCTGAACCCATCAGTTGTAATTTCTATTTTTCGCTGGAAATACGGTGTCAGCTCCTTTCTGCCCGTAGCTGGCCATCCTGACATGGTGTAGGTGTATACTTTTGACAATGTCAGATCTTTCCTTGTCTCCCGTTTGATAATTGTGCTTGTGACAGGTAGTGCCTCGAGCTGAGAGGTATGCAAAATCTCCACTGCATCCACACTCCTGTGTCTTTCTCTTGTACAGGGCAGTCTGGATAATCCATCTGCATTTGTGTGGAGGGATGACGGCTTAAACTCAATGTCATACCTATGACTGGCAAGGAACAAGGCGTATCGCTGTAACCTGGCCGCTGTCATTGCCGGAATGACCTTTCTTTGGACTGAAAATGGAAAGCAACGGCTGGTGATCCGTAACCAGTGTGAAACGCTTGCCATAAAAGTATGCGTGGAATTTCTTGATGCCCCTAGCGCCAGTGCTTCTTTGTTGATTTGTGAGTAGTTCTTCTCTGCATCATTCCACGTTCGTGACGCAAAGGCCGCTGGCCTCTCTGACCCATCTTTCAGTGTGTGTGAAAGGACGGCCCCTAAGCCATAAGGGGACGCATCACAAGCCAACTTCACGCAGTTCGGGGTTGCATTTTCACACTGTTCTGTCCACTGCCAGGTCATATTCTTTTCCAGGAGCTGATTGAGAGGCTGGAGTACTGCTGAAAGGTTTGGGAGGAATCTTCTGTAGTCATTGATCAGTCCCGTGAAAGATCTCACTTCTGTGATATTTTGCGGTTGTGGTGCCTGTACCACTGCATCGATTTTGTCCTGTGTTTTGTGCAATACATTGCGGTCGATTTCACGTCCACAGAAGACAATCTTGTCCTTGAAGAACTCACACTTCTGTAATTTACCTGTAGTCCATACCCTTTGCCTTTGCTGTTTCCGTATGACAATGCCTCCGTGCACAAAGCAACATCCATATAGAAATGGTTGAGATCGGTGTGGAAGAACTTGACTGACCTGCATAGAGCCCTGACCTCAACCCCATAGAACACCTTTGGGATGAATTGGAACGTCGACTGCGAGCCAGGCCTAATCACTCAACAGTGCCCGACCTCACTCATACTCTTCTAGCCAAATTAAAGCAAGACCCAGCCACAATGTTCCAACATGTAGTGGAAAGCCTTCCCAGAAGAGTTGAGGCTGTTATAGCATCAAAGGGAGGACCAACTCTATATTAATACTCTGTCCACATACTTCTTGTGATTTAGTGTATATAACAATTGAATCTTGAAGAATATAACTTATGAATGCCTCATGAAATTAGTTGAACTATCATACCCCATCAGAACCCAAAATATAATATTGTTTTACTCAAATTTTAAACAAACACTGCATAGCCTCACAATAAGAATAGGATATGTTTCTAACTAATTCTATATTAATGTGGATGCTGGCATTATTATGGATAATCCTGAATAAATTGTGAATAATGATGAGTGAGAGAGTTACAGACGCACAAATGTCATACCCCCCAAGACATAGTACCCTCTCACTATTACAATAACAGGGCAAGTCAGCATTTTTTGGGGGGTATGACACATTGAAGAAAAATATTAATGCAATATGCAACAATTGAAAATATTTTACTGAGCTACAGTTCTAATAAGGAAATCAGTCAATTGAAATACATTGATTAAGCCCTAATCTATGGATTTCACATGCCTGGGAATACAGACATGCATCTGTTGGTCACAGATACCTTAAAAAATTTGTCCCCCCATTTTAGGTGACCAAAAGTATTGGGACAAATTCAATTATTTGTTGAGTAAAGTAGTAAAAGGTGAAGTATGTGGTCCCATATTCATAGCATGCCATGGCTACATTCAGCTCGTAACTTAAAGTTTGTTGGATGTGTTTGCTTTTTGTTTTGCATGTGTTAGAGAATATTTTGTGCCTAATAGAAATGAACGGTGTGTAATTTAATTTCTTTTTAATGTAAATAAGAACAGAATGTTTCAAAACAATTCTACATTAATGTAGATGCTACAATGATTATTAATGCCTAATCCTGAATAAATTATGAATAATTATGAGTGAGGAATTTAGACACACAAATATTATACCCCCCCAGAAATGCTAACCTCCCCTGTTATTGTAATAGTGAGAGGTTAGCATTGGGGGGGAGACAACTTTAAAATCATCACATGTTCTTGGATCCAAACAACTAACGTATAAATGAATACAAATCGTATCTGAGGCATTGAAACAATCTGACATTAAAGTATCTGAGTTACTTACTTGTATACTTAGAAACTGTCTTGCTCTCTCCTACAGTTGTGTTATCTCCAGCCACTGCAGTGACTGTGAAGTTGTACTGCACTCCAGCAGTGAGAGAAGTAACATTAACAGAAGTTTCTGTGGTATTCTGACTGCCACTGATATTGCCATCAGTCCATTCTACTCTGTAGAAGGATCTGTTTCCCAATGGTTCAGTCCAGTTCAGAGACACAGATGATGTTGTGATTTCAGAGAACATGAGGTGTCTGATGATTGCGGGCTCTGTGTGTGCAAGAAAGGGGGTTTGAGGGACAATAGACAATAGTGTCTTTAAACATTGACATTGCAGGCTGACTTGTGCAATCCAGCACACATTGTGAGAGAGTTTGTGTAAATCTTGACGAAACAAGTGTCACTCAACACTAGTCTCGGATAGAAATACCATCAAATAAACAATAACTTCTGAACAAAGATATGAAACAAAACATGCAGTGTTTCCCCTATATTCATTTAGAAAATTGTTGCCGCACTCCAAAAAATATGATAAAATAAAAAATATACAGTGAGCCTCAAAAGTATTGGGACAGTGACATATTTTTGTTTTGTTTTGGCTCTGTACTCCAGCACTTTGAATGAGGTTAAATTGCAGACAGTCAAATTTAATTTGAGGATATTTTCATCCATATCAGATGATCCGTTTTGAAATTACAGCACTTTTTGTACATAGTCCCCCCCCACTCTCATTTTAGTGGACCAAAATGTCTATTAAGTAGTAAAATTTAAAATATTTGGTCCCATATTCAGAGCATGCAATGGCTGGAACCAGGTTGTGACTTTACAAATTTGTTGGACGCATTTACTATTTGTTTTGGTTGTGTTTCAGATTGTTTTGTGCCTAATAGAAATTAATGGTAATTAATGTATTATGTCATTTTGGAGTCACTTTTATTGTAACTAAGAATAGAATATACACTACATGACCAAAAGTACGTGGAAACCTGCTCGTCGAACATGTCATTCCAACATCATGGGCATTAATATGGAGTTGACCCCCCTTTGCTGCTATATCAGCCTCCAGTCTTCTGGGATGTTGGAACATTGCTATGGGTACTTTCTTCCAGTCAGCGACAAGCACATTAGTGAGGTCGAGCACTGATGTTGGGCGATTAGGCCTGGCTCGCAGTCAGCGTTCCAATTCATCCCAAAGGTGTTCGATGGGGTTGAGGTCAGGGCTCTGTGCAGGCCAGTCAAATTCTTCTATACCGATCTTGGCAAACCATTTCTGTATGGACCTCGCTTTGTGCTCAGGGGCATTGTCATGCTGAAAAAGGAAAGGGCCTTCCCCAAACTGTCGCCACAAAGTCATTGTATACTGTAGTGTTAAGATTTCTCTTCACTGGAACTAAGGGACCTAGCCCGAACAATGAAAAACAGCCCCAGACCATTATTCCTCCTCCACCAAACTTTACAGTTGGCACTATGCATTGGGGCAGGTAGCGTTCTCCTGGCATCCTCCAAAACCAGATTTGTCTGTCGGACTGCCAGATGCTGAAGCGTGATTCATTACTCCAGAGAACATGTTTCCACTGCTCCAGAGTCCAACGGCGGCGAGCTTTACTCCACTCAGGCAGATGCTTGGCATTGCGCATGGTTATCTTAGGCTATCTTAGGTTATCTTGTGTGCCCTACCACTTGGCGGCTGAGCCGTTGTTGCTCTTAGGCGTTTCCATTTTACAATAACAGCACCTACAATTGACCGGGGCAGGTCGATCAGGGAAGAAATTTGACTAACTGATTAGTTGGAAAGGTGGCATCCGATGACACGTTGGAAGTCACTGAGCTCTTCAGCAAGGCCTTTCTACTGCCAATGTTTGTCTATGGCTGTGTGCTCGATATTATATACAGTTGAAGTCGGAAGTATACATACACCTTAGCCAAATACATTTAAACTCAGTTTTTCACAGTTCCTGACATTTAATCCTAGTAAAAATTCCCTGTCTCAGGTCAGTTAAGATCACCACTTTATTTTAAGAATGTGAAATGTCAGAATAATAGTAGAGAGAATTAATTATTTTAGCTTTTATTTCTATCATCACATTCCCAGTGGGTCAGAAGTTTACATACACTCAATTAGTATTTGGTAGCATTGCCTTTAAATTGTTTAACTTGGGTCAAAAATGTTGGTTAGCCTTCCACAAGCTTCCCACAGTAAGTTGGGTGGATTTTGGCCCATTACTCTTGACAGAGTTGGTGTAACGGAGTCAGGTTTGTAGGCCTCCTTGCTCTCGCATGCTTTTTTAGTTCTGCCCACACATTTTCTGTGGGATTGAAGTCAGTGCTTTGTGATGGCCACTCCAATACCTTGACTATGTTGTCTTTAAGCCATTTTGCCACAACTTTGGAAGTATGCTTGGGGTCATTGTCCATTTAGAAGACCCATTTGCGACCAAGCTTAACTTCCTGACTGATGTCTTGAGATGTTGCTTCAATATATCCACATAATTTTCCTACCTCATGATGCCATCTATTTTGTGAAGTGCACCAGTCCCTTCTGCAACAAAGCACCCCCACAACATGATGCTGCCACTCCCGTGCTTCACAGTTGGGATGGTGTTCTTCGGCTTGCAAGCCTCCCCCTTTTTCCTCCAAACATAACTATGGTCATTATGGCCAAACAGTTCTATTTTTGTTTCATCAGACCAGAGGACACTTCTCCAAAAAGTACGATCTTTGTCCCCATGTGCAGTTGCAAACCGTAGTCTGGCTTTTTTATGGCGGTTTTTGAGCAGTGGCTTCTTCCTTGCTGTCGATATAGGACTCGTTTTACTGTGGACATAGATACTTTTGTACCCATTTCCTCCAGCATCTTCACAAGGTCCTTTGCTGTTATTCTGGGATTGATTTGCACTTTTCGCACCAAAGTACATTAATCTCTAGGAGACAGAACGCGTCTCCTTCCTGAGCGGTATGACGGCTGCGTGGTCCCATAGTGTTTATACTTGCGTACTATTGTTTGTACAGATGAACGTGGTACCTTCAGGTGTTTGGAAATGACTCCCAAAGATGAACCAGACTTGTGGAGGTCTACAATTTTTTTCTGAGGTCTTGGCTGATTTCTTTTAATTTTACTATGATGTCAAGCCAAGAGACACTAGGTTTGAAGGTAGGCCTTGAAATACATCCACAGGTACACCTCCAATTGACTCAAAACATGTAAATTAGCCTATTAGAAGCTTCTAAAGCCATGACATCATTTTCTGGAATTTTCCAAGCTGTTTAATGGCGCAGTCAACTTAGTGTATGTAAACTTCTGACCCACTGGAATTGTGATACAGTGAATTATAAGTGAAATAATCTGTCTGTAAACAATTGTTGGAAATATTACTTGTGTCATGCACAAAATAGATTTCCTAACCGACTTGCCAAAATGATAGTTTTCTAACAAGACATTTTTGGAGTGGTTGAAAAACGAGTTTTAATGACTCCAACCTAAGTGTATGTAAACTTCCGACTTCAACTGTACCTGTCAGCAACAGGTGTGGCTGAAATAGCCAAATCCATTAATTTGAAGGGTTGTCCACATACTTTTGTATATATAGCGTATTTCTTAACACTTCTACATTAATGTGGATGCTACCATGATTATGGAAAATCCTGAATGAATCATGAATAATGATGAGTGAGAAAGCTACAGATGCACAAACACAGTATCATACCCCCCAAGACATGCTAACATCTCACCATTACAATAACAGGGGAGGTAAGCATTTTTGGAGGAAGGGGTATTATATGTTGTGCGTCAAACTTCCTCACTCATAACTATTCACAATTCATTCAGGACTATCTGTAATCATGGTAGCATCCACATTAATGTAGAACTGTTTAGAAACACTCTATTCTTATTTATAATAAAAGTGACTACAAGATGACATAATACATTATTTCCCCATTCATTTCTATTGGGCACAAATCATCTGAAATTTCTCATTGCAGAAAGACATGGCATCTTTCAAATCATCACATGTTCTTGGATCCAAACAACTAACGTATAAATGAATACAAATCGTATCTGAGGCATTGAAACAATCTGACATTAAAGTATCTGAGTTACTTACTTGTATACTTAGAAACTGTCTTGCTCTGTCCTACAGTTGTGTTATCTCCAGCCACTGCAGTGACTGTGAAGTTGTACTGCACTCCAGCAGTGAGAGCAGTAACATTAACAGACGTTTTTGTGGTATTCTGACTGCCTCTGATATTGCCATCAGTCCATTCTACTCTGTAGAAGGATCTGTTTCCCAATGGTTCAATCCAGCTCAGAAACACAGATGATGTTGTGATTTCAGAGACAGTCAGGTTCCTGATGACTGCAGGCTCTGTGCGTGCAAGAAAGTTATATTTTGGGAAAAGATCACCAGAATCATTATTATTCATAGTATTCACCATACACTCTATATAAATGATCAGAAGCATGCTAATTCTACATACATTTAAGGTAAGTATGTAGGACACAAAAGTGGTACCTCTAAAAACATATTTAAAGATAGTAAGTAAGCATTATCAATGACATGAAATGTTTTGGGGACAAAAAAATGAGTTTTCAATAAAGGACAAGCACTTAATCATACTATCCAAGCCCAATTTTGCAGTTGAATGCAGATAAACACATTTCCTAAAATGTTCTGGATCAGTTGGAGTCTACACTCCCTTCTCAAGAGAGAATTATGTGAACCAAAACTACAGTGACTGACAGATATACTGGTTAAAAATGATGGGTAATCCTTCAGTAGTCTTATCAGCAGCGACTGCAGCAACTATGAGTCTGTACTGCACTCCAGCAGTTAGCTCGGTTACATTAAAGGCTGTCTCATTGGTAGTTCGATTCATATCTCTACTGACATTAGTTCACTCTACTCTATAGAAGGATCTGTTTCCCAATGGTTCAATCCAGTGCAGAGACAATGAAGATGTCGTGATTTCAGAGACAGAGAGGCTCCTAATGACTTCAAGTTGTACGTGAGCAAGAAAGGTGATTTTAGGGGACACTAGACTAGGGTTGGGCGGTATTCACATTTTCATATCATCATAACGTCCTTCTCTCATGCAGGATTTTACGGTATTACAGGCTTAGTACAGAAGAGGGCACCAAGGGGGCGCCCAAAAAAAGAAGCCCTTTGGGAGTCTATTACCAGAATGCTAACAAAATTAGCACAAATTATAACAAATTTCCATGGAGGTTGCTCGCTAAATATGCAAACGAGCACAAACGAAAACATTTTTTATTAAGAGACAGGCAGTCCAGCTCAATACGTTATACATATATAGGAGCTACCGATTGTAATTTTTGGTGAGTTTGGACAATTGCAAGCGAATGTGAACAAGAGACGTTGTGCAAATGAACAGTACTGGCTCTGGAGCAGCAGGTGTACATGCTGTGTCTGTGTGGAGTCCGGAGTTGCTAGGGCAACGGGACTGCCTGCTCTGTTCGAAGAAGAAGGAAGACGATGGGCTGATGGGGGAGAAGGCAACGGACCGAGAACAGACAGGAGAAAAAACTCAAGGAAATCAAAAGATAGTTGTGGCAGCTGTGCAGATAACTCATCCTAAAGGCCTTTAACTTCTCAAACACGGATGACAGACAACACAATATGACGTCCCATCACCTTATTAATTCAGCCACATACTTAGATAACTAGCAAATTAAACTTAGGGGTCGCATTAATGCAGAATTCTTACTTTTACACACAGGAAAAACATAAATGCTCAAGAAATATCATGCTGCGTTTTGTAAATGCAAATCTAAAATTATTCTTATTGTGATTTCTGCTCAGCATCAGACAAATGTTGTGCTTCAGTTGCACATGAACGGGCATTCTACCAGCAGACAGTTCTCTGACTGATTTACTCCAGCACTTTTCTCAGTCTAGCCAGCGTACTTTTCTTTGGTAAAATGCAAGATTAACTTCAAGAAAAACATTAGGAAATGTTGCTGGCTACACCCTCTCTATGATAAACATTAGAAATATGATGGCTAGCAAAGGTTTTGCAAGAAAAGACTGTACTTTATCTTTGTAAGCTGATTTAGCCTGCTTGTGTGGCTTCCAGCCAAATAGCATTGCACTTCTGTTGTCATCTGATGAAAATGAAGCTGTTTTCTGCCGAATATAATGCACTAAGGTATTTTCAGTGAAGGACAACTATACTGTAGTTGTACGTCCCTGATCACTCTGTTGAAGCAAAAAACAACTGGTGACTTTCAATATAAAACGCAACCCCTGTCAATACACAGCTTGACTCACCGGCTCCCGCCCTCACCAGTTGTGCTATTTATAAAGTAAAACGTGACTGGCTCAACTATTCTGGGGAACTACGGTAAGCTTAATAATGTAAAATAATGTGACAGGTGAAATAAAGAACGCAATCTGCGTTATCTTCTAACATATTGCACAAGTTGACTGCAGGTATTTACTTAAAAGGTAGCTACAAAAATGAAACTGTATAGAAAAACCTCAAAGAAATAGTTTCAACAGTATTGACGGTATTGAAAAACCATCTCGTGGCTATTTCATAATACCCCGGTATACAGTATACACGGTATACCGCAAAAGCCGACACTAGGCAATAATATATCTTCAAAGACATCAGTATTAAAAGTCCAATGCCGCCATTTTTATCTCAAAATCAAATCATTTCTGGGGAACAATTAAGTACCTTACTGTGATTGTTTTCAATAAAATGGTAAAAAATAAACAAATAGAGCAATATGTCAAGCAGGAATTTAGCTAGGACTGTCTGGGAGAGGTCTGAGTGGGGTTGGGGAAAACTTTAAACTAGCTGTTATTGGCAGAGAGGTTTGAAACTCTTTCTTATTGAAATGTATCGCCAGGTGATGTCACAGGGCAGGCCAAAACTCCGTCCCACCAAAACAGATTGAAATTTCAGCCGTTTTTTTCAAACAGCTCCTACTTTAAAAGGAAATTAACATAGTCTTCACAATTTCAGAGTATTATTCCAACATCATAGTGTAGAAAAATATAATACACAGGAAAATCACGTGACTACACTGGGCCTTTAACGGCCACAATATACACTGCCCAGAGGGATGGATCAGCCTCTAGACATGAAAAATGTCCATTAATACCAAGAGTTCCGCAACTCAAAAATATCAGATACAGAATGTTGCATGAAGCAGTTAAGAAATAGAGCCCAGACAATTTAAACTTCATCTTACTTGTAAAGAGTGAAACACTGATATTTTTGCCTTCAGTCATCTCATCTCCAGCCACTGCGGTGACCCTGAATGTGTACTTCACTCCAGCAGTCAGCTCAGTTACGTTAAAGGCTGTCTCATTGGAAGTTGTATTCATATCTCTACTGCCACCAGTCCATTCTACTCTATAGAAGGAGCTGTTTCCCAATGGTTCAATCCAGCTCAGAAACACAGATGATGTTGTGATTTCAGAGACAGTCAGGTTCCTGATGACTGCAGGCTCTGTGCGTGCAAGAAAGTTATATTTTGGGAAAAGATCACCAGAATCATTATTATTCATAGTATTCACCATACACTCTATATAAAGGATCAGAAGCATGCTAATTCTACATACATTTAAGGTAAGTATGTAGGACACAAAAGTGGTACCTCTAAAAACATATTTAAAGATAGTAAGTAAGCATTATCAATGACATGAAATGTTTTGGGGACAAAAAAAGGAGTTTTCAATAAAGGACAAGCACTTAATCATACTATCCAAGCCCAATTTTGCAGTTGAATGCAGATAAACACATTTCCTAAAATGTTCTGGATCAGTTGGAGTCTACACTCCCTTCTCGAGAGAGAATTATGTGAACCAAAACTACAGTGACTGACAGATATACTGGTTAAAAATGATGGGTAATCCTTCAGTAGTCTTATCAGCAGCGACTGCAGCAACTATGAGTCTGTAATGCACTCCAGCAGTTAGCTCGGCTACATTAAAGGCTGTCTCATTGGTAGTTCGGTTCCTATCTCTACTGCCATCAGTCCACTCTACTCTATAGAAGGATCTGTTTCCCAATGGTTCAATCCAGTGCAGAGACACAGATGATGTCATGATTTCAGAGACAGAGAGGTTCCTGATGACTTCAAGTTGTACATGAGCAAGAAAGGTGATTTTAGGGGACACTAGACTAGGGTTGGGCGGTATTCACATTTTCATATCATCATAACGTCCTTCTCTCATGCAGGAATTAACGGTATTACAGGCTTAGTACAGAAGGGTGCGCCAAGGGGGCGCCCCAAAAGAAGAAGCCCTTTGGGAGTCTATTACCAGAATGCTAACAAAATTAGCACAAATGATAGCAAATTTCCATGGAGGTTGCTCGTTAAATATGCAATTGAGCACAAACGAAAGCATTTTTTATTAAGAGACAGGCAGTCCAGCTCAATACGTTATACATATATAGGAGCTACCGATCGTAATTTCTGGTGAGTTTGGACATTTGCAAGCGAATGTGAACAAGAGACATTGTGCAAATGAACAGTACTGGCTCTGGAGCAGCAGGTGTACATGCTGTGTCTGTGTGGAGTCCGGAGTTGCTAGGGCAACGGGACTGCCTGCTCTGTTCGAAGAAGAAGGAAGACGATGGGCTGATGGGGGAGAAGACAACGGGCCGAGAACAGACAGGAGAAAAAACTCAAGGAAATCGAAAGATAGTTGTGGCAGCTGTGCAGATAACTCATCCGAAAGGCCTTTAACTTCTCAAACACGGATGAAACACAACACAATATGACGCCCCATCACCTTATTAATTCAGCCACATACTTAGATAACTAGCAAATTAAACTTAGGGGTCGCATTAATGCAGAATTTTTACTTTAACACACAGGAAAAACATATAAATGCTCAAGAAATATCATGCTGCGTTTTGTAAACGCAGATCGAAAATGATTCTTATTGTGATTTCTGCTCAGCATCAGACAAATGTTGTGCTTCAGTTGCACATGAACGGGCATTCTACCAGCAGACAGTTCTCTGACTGATGTGCGGCTACTTTACTCCAGCACTTTTCTCAGTCTAGCCAGCGTACTTTTCTTTGGTAAAATGCAAGATTAACTTCAAGAAAAACATTAGGAAATGTTGCTGGCTACACCCTCTCTATGATAAACATTAGAAATATGATGGCTAGCAAAGGTTTTGCAAGAAAAGACTGTACTTTATCTTTGTAAGCTGATTTAGCCTGCTTGTGTGGCTTCCAGCCAAATAGCATTGCACTTCTGTTGTCATCTGATGAAAATGAAGCTGTTTTCTGCCGAATATAATGCACTAATGTATTTTCAGAGAAGGACAACTATACTGTAGTTGTACGTCCCTGATCACTCTGTTGAAGCAAAAAACAACTGGTCACTTTCAATATAAAACGCAACCCCTGTCAATACACAGCTTGACTCACCGGCTCCCGCTCTCACCAGTTGTGCTATTTATAAAGTAAAACGTGACTGGCTCAACTATTCTGGGGAACTACGGTAAGCTTAATAATGTAAAATAATGTGACAGGTGAAATAAAGAACGCAATCTGCGTTATCTTCTAACATATTGCACAAGTTGACTGCAGGTATTTACTTAAAAGGTAGCTACAAAAATGAAACTGTATAGAAAAACCTCAAAGAAATAGTTTCAACAGTATTGACGGTATTGAAAAACCATCTCGTGGCTATTTCATAATACCCCGGTATACAGTATACACGGTATACCGCAAAAGCCGACACTAGGCAATAATATATCTTCAAAGACATCAGTATTAAAAGTCCAATGCCGCCATTTTTATCTCAAAATCAAATCATTTCTGGGGAACAATTAAGTACCTTACTGTGATTGTTTTCAATTAAATGGTAAAAAATAAACAAATAGAGCAATTTGTCAAGCAGGAATTTAGCTAGGACTGTCTGGGAGAGGTCTGAGTGGGGTTGGGGAAAACTTTAAACTAGCTGTTATTGGCAGAGAGGTTTGAAACTCTTTCTTATTGAAATGTATCGCCAGGTGATGTCACAGGGCAGGCCAAAACTCCGTCCCACCAAAACAGATTGAAATTTCAGCCATTTTTTTCAAACAGCTCCTACATTAAAAGGAAATTAACATAGTCTTCACAATTTCAGAGTTTTATTCCAACATCATAGTGTAGAAAAATATAATACACAGGAATATCACGTGACTACACTGGGCCTTTAACGGCCACAATATACACTGCCCAGAGGGATGGATCAGCCTCTAGACATGAAAAATGTCCATTAATACCAAGAGTTCCGCAACTCAAAAATATCAGATACAGAATGTTGCATGAAGCAGTTAAGAAATAGAGCCCAGACAATGTAAACTTCATCTTACTTGTAAAGAGTGAAACACTGATATTTTTGCCTTCTGTCATCTCATCTCCAGCCACTGCAGTGACCCTGAATGTGTACTTCACTCCAGCAGTCAGCTCAGTTACGTTAAAGGCTGTCTCATTGGAAGTTGTATTCATATCTCTACTGCCACCAGTCCATTCTACTCTATAGAAGGAGCTGTTTCCCAATGGTTCAATCCAGCTCAGAAACACAGATGATGTTGTGATTTCAGAGACAGTAAGGTTCCTGATGACTTCAGGTTCTGTGCATGCAAGAAATGTACATTTTGGGAGAAGACCATACCATTAGATTACTTAGTACCTACCTACAGTACTCTATCCCAGGATTTCATCACTTTGATTCAAAAAAAGAAAGAGGACTTTACCCTTCCTCCTATAGCCCTCTCATTGTTAAATACAGATATTAACATAATCATTATATGGTTCCACTTCAGAGAAAATATTAACACCATTCCAATGAAAAGGCTTACTTGTAAAGAGGGCTTTCTCCTGAGAATTTCCTTTAGTTATATTATCACCAGCCACTGCAGTGACCTTGAATGTGTATTTCACTCCAGCAGTCAGCTCAGTTACATTAAAGGCTGTTTCATTGGTAGTTGTATTCATATCTCTACTGCCATTAGTCCATTCTACTCTATAGAAGGACCTGTTTCCCAATGGTTCAATCCAGCTCAGAAACACAGATGATGTTGTGATTTCAGAGACAGTCAGGTTCCTGATGACTGCAGGCTCTGTGCGTGCAAGAAAGTTATATTTTGGGAAAAGATCACCAGAATCATTATTATTCATAGTATTCACCATACACTGTATATAAAGGATCAGAAGCATGCCAATTCTACATACATTTAAGGTAAGTATGTAGGACACAAAAGTGGTACCTCTAAAAACATATTTAAAGATAGTAAGTAAGCATTATCAATGACATGAAATGTTTTGGGGACAAAAAAAGGAGTTTTCAATAAAGGACAAGCACTTAATCATACTATCCAAGCCCAATTTTGCAGTTGAATGCAGATAAACACATTTCCTAAAATGTTCTGGATCAGTTGGAGTCTACACTCCCTTCTCAAGAGAGAATTATGTGAACCAAAACTACAGTGACTGACAGATATACTGGTTAAAAATGATGGGTAATCCTTCAGTAGTCTTATCAGCAGCGACTGCAGCAACTATGAGTCTGTACTGCACTCCAGCAGTTAGCTCGATTACATTAAAGGCTGTCTCATTGGTAGTTCGATTCCTATCTCTACTGCCATCAGTCCACTCTACTCTATAGAAGGATCTGTTTCCCAATGTTTCAATCCAGTGCAGAGACACAGATGATGTCATGATTTCAGAGACAGAGGTTCCTGATGACTTCAGGTTCTATGTGAGCAATGAATTTGATTTTACGGGACAATAGAAAATATTATATCTTGAAAGACATCTGAATTAAAAGTCCAGTGTAGCCATTTGTTTCTCAATATCGAATCCTTCTGGGTAACAATTCGGTACCTTACTGTCATTGTTTTCAATTAAAATGTTCAAAAAGAAACAAAAATAGTTTCTCAGCAAAGAGCATATTCTCAAGGAAGAATTCAGCTTGGAATGTCTGGGAGTGGTCTGAGTGGGGAGGGGAAAACTGGATGATATTTTTAATAAATTTAGCTCCTGGAGATGTCACCATTCAGGCCAAAACATCATCCAACCAAAACAGGCTGACATTCCAGACTGACTTTTCAAACAGCTCTTACACTAAAAAGGCATGTTCATAATTTTCACAATTTCACAGTATTATTCCAACCTCATTCTGTGGAAATATATGTAAAACACACAAAAATCCAAATGTTGACTGCACTGGGCCTTTAAATGCTACAATATACACTGCCCAGAGGGATGGATCAGCCTCTAGACATAATAAATATATACTGCTCAAAAAAATAAAGGGAACACTTAAACAACACATCCTAGATCTGAATGAAAGAAATAATCGTATTAAATACTTTTTTCTTTACATAGTTGAATGTGCTGACAAGAAAATCACACAAAAATAATCAATGGAAATCCAATTTATCAACCCATGGAGGTCTGGATTTGGAGTCACACTCAAAATTAAAGTGGAAAACCACACTACACACTACATCCAACTTTGATGTAATGTCCTTAAAACAAGTCAAAATGAGGCTCAGTAGTGTGTGTGGCCTCCACGTGCCTGTATGACCTCCCTACAACGCCTAGGCATGCTCCTGATGAGGTGGCGGATGGTCTCCTGAGGGATCTCCTCCCAGACCTGGACTAAAGCATCCGTCAACTCCTGGACAGTCTGTGGTGCAATGTGGCATTGGTGGATGGAGCGAGACATGATGTCCCTGATGTGCTCAATTGGATTCAGGACTGGGCCAGTCCATAGCATCAATGCCTTCCTCTTGCAGGAACTGCTGACACACTCCAGCCACATGAGGTCTAGCATTGTCTTGCATTAGGAGGAACCCAGGGCCAACCGCACCAGCATATGGTCTCACAAGGGGTCTGAGGATCTCATCTCGGTACCTAATGGCAGTCAGGCTACCTCTGGCGAGCACATGGAGGGCTGTGCGGCCCCCCAAAGAAATGCCACCCCACACCATGACTGACCCACCGCCAAACCGGTCATGCTGGAGGATGTTGCAGGCAGCAGAACGTTCTCCACGGCGTCTCCAGACTCTGTCACGTCTGTCACGTGCTCAGTGTGAACCTGCTTTCATCTGTGAAGAGCACAGGGCGCCAGTTGCGAATTTGCCATTCTTGGTGTTCTCTGGCAAATGCCAAACATCCTGCACGGTGTTGGGCTGTAAGCACAACCGCCACCTGTGGACGTCGGGCCCTCATACCACCCACATGGAGTCTGTTTCTGACCGTTTGAGCAGACACATGCACATTTGTGGCCTGCTGGAGGTCATTTTGCAGGGCTCTGGCAGTGCTCCTCCAACTCCTCCTTGCACAAAGGCGGAGGTAGCGGTCCTGCTGCTGGGTTGTTGCCCTCCTACGGCCTCCTCCACGTCTCCTGATGTACTGGCCTGTCTCCTGGTAGCGCCGCCATGCTCTGGACACTACGCTGACAGACACAGCAAACCTTCTTGCCACAGCTTGCATTGATGTGCCATCCTGGATGAGCTGCACTACCTGAGCCACTTGTGTGGGTTGTAGACTCCGTCTCGTGCTACCACTAGAGTGAAAGCACCGCCAGCATTCAAAAGTGAACAAAACATCAGCCAGGAAGCATAGGAATTGAGAAGTGGTCTGTGGTCCCCACCTGCAGAACCACTCCTTTATTGGGGGTGTCTTGCTAATTGCCTATAATTTCCACCTGTTGTCTATTCCATTTGCACAACAGCATGTGAAATTTATTGTCAATCAGTGTTGCTTCCTAAGTGGACAGTTTGATTTCACAGAAGTGTGATTGACTTGGAGTTACATTGTGTTGTTTAAGTGTTCCCTTTATTTTTTTGAGCAGTGTATATTAATACCCAGAGTTCCGCAACTCAATAATATCAAATACAGACTGCTGCATGAAGCAGTCAATAAATAAAGCCCAGACAATGTGAACTTCATCTAATTTGTAAAGCGTGAAACACTGATATTTTTGCCTTCAGTCATCTCATCCCCATTAATTGCAAGGATCCTGCATGTGTACTGCACTCCAGCAGTCAGCTCAGTTACGTTAAAGGCTGTCTCATTGGTAGTTTCATTCATATCTCTACTGCCATCAATCCATTCTACACAGACAAGGCAACTTTCAAATCATCACATGTTCTTGGATCCAAACAACTAACGTATAAATGAATACAAATCGTATCTGAGGCATTGAAACAATCTGACATTAAAGTATCTGAGTTACTTACTTGTATACTTAGAAACTGTCTTGCTCTGTCCTACAGTTGTGTTATCTCCAGCCACTGCAGTGACTGTGAAGAGGTACTGCACTCCAGCAGTGAGAGCAGTAACATTAACAGACGTTTCTGTGGTATTCTGACTGCCACTGATATTGCCATCAGTCCATTCTACTCTGTAGAAGGATCTGTTTCCCAATGGTTCAGTCCAGTTCAGAGACACAGATGATGTTGTGATTTCAGAGAACATGAGGTTTCTGATGATTGCGGGCTCTGTGTGTGCAAGAAAGGGGGTTTGAGGGACAATAGACAATAGTGTCTTTAAACATTGACATTGCAGGCTGACTTGTGCAATCCAGCACACATTGTGAGAGAGTTTGTGTAAATCTTGACGAAACAAGTGTCACTCAACACTAGTCTCGGATAGAAATACCATCAAATAAACAATAACTTCTGAACAAAGATATGAAACAAAACATGCAGTGTTTCCCCTATATTCATTTAGCAAATTGTTGCCGCACTCCAAAAAATATGATAAAATAAAAAATATACAGTGAGCCTCAAAAGTATTGGGACAGTGACATATTTTTGTTTTGTTTTGGCTCTGTACTCCAGCACTTTGAATGAGGTTAAATTGCAGACAGTCAAATTTAATTTGAGGATATTTTCATCCATATCAGATGATCCGTTTTGAAATTACAGCACTTTTTGTACATAGTCCCCCCCCACCCTCATTTTAGTGGACCAAAATGTCTATTAAGTAGTAAAATTTAAAATATTTGGTCCCATATTCAGAGCATGCAATGGCTGGAACCAGGTTGTGACTTTACAAATTTGTTGGACGCATTTACTATTTGTTTTGGTTGTGTTTCAGATTATTTTGTGCCTAATAGAAATTAATGGTAATTAATGTATTATGTCATTTTGGAGTCACTTTTATTGTAACTAAGAATAGAATATACACTACATGACCAAAAGTACGTGGAAACCTGCTCGTCGAACATGTCATTCCAACATCATGGGCATTAATATTGAGTTGACCCCCCTTTGTTGCTATATCAGCCTCCACTCTTCTGGGATGTTGGAACATTGCTATGGGTACTTTCTTCCAGTCAGCGACAAGCACATTAGTGAGGTCGAGCACTGATGTTGGGCGATTAGGCCTGGCTCGCAGTCAGCGTTCCAATTCATCCCAAAGGTGTTCGATGGGGTTGAGGTCAGGGCTCTGTGCAGGCCAGTCAAATTCTTCTATACCGATCTTGACAAACCATTTCTGTATGGACCTCGCTTTGTGCTCAGGGGCATTGTCATGCTGAAAAAGGAAAGGGCCTTCCCCAAACTGTCGCCACGAAGTTGGCAGCACAGAACCGTCTATAATGTCATTGTATACTGTAGTGTTAAGATTTCTCTTCACTGGAACTAAGGGACCTAGCCCGAACAATGAAAAACAGCCCCAGACCATTATTCCTCCTCCACCAAACTTTACAGTTGGCACTATGCATTGGGGCAGGTAGCGTTCTCCTGGCATCCTCCAAAACCAGATTTGTCTGTCGGACTGCAAGATGCTGAAGCGTGATTCATTACTCCAGAGAACATGTTTCCACTGCTCCAGAGTCCAACGGCGGCGAGCTTTACTCCACTCAGGCAGATGCTTGGCATTGCGCATGGTTATCTTAGGCTATCTTAGGTTATCTTGTGTGCCCTACCACTTGGCGGCTGAGCCGTTGTTGCTCTTAGGCGTTTCCATTTTACAATAACAGCACCTACAATTGACCGGGGCAGGTCGATCAGGGAAGAAATTTGACTAACTGATTAGTTGGAAAGGTGGCATCCGATGACACGTTGGAAGTCACTGAGCTCTTCAGCAAGGCCTTTCTACTGCCAATGTTTGTCTATGGCTGTGTGCTCGATATTATATACAGTTGAAGTCGGAAGTATACATACACCTTAGCCAAATACATTTAAACTCAGTTTTTCACAGTTCCTGACATTTAATCCTAGTAAAAATTCCCTGTCTCAGGTCAGTTAAGATCACCACTTTATTTTAAGAATGTGAAATGTCAGAATAATAGTAGAGAGAATTAATTATTTTAGCTTTTATTTCTATCATCACATTCCCAGTGGGTCAGAAGTTTACATACACTCAATTAGTATTTGGTAGCATTGCCTTTAAATTGTTTAACTTGGGTCAAAAATGTTGGTTAGCCTTCCACAAGCTTCCCACAGTAAGTTGGGTGGATTTTGGCCCATTACTCTTGACAGAGTTGGTGTAACGGAGTCAGGTTTGTAGGCCTCCTTGCTCTCGCATGCTTTTTTAGTTCTGCCCACACATTTTCTGTGGGATTGAAGTCAGTGCTTTGTGATGGCCACTCCAATACCTTGACTATGTTGTCTTTAAGCCATTTTGCCACAACTTTGGAAGTATGCTTGGGGTCATTGTCCATTTAGAAGACCCATTTGCGACCAAGCTTAACTTCCTGACTGATGTCTTGAGATGTTGCTTCAATATATCCACATAATTTTCCTACCTCATGATGCCATCTATTTTGTGAAGTGCACCAGTCCCTTCTGCAACAAAGCACCCCCACAACATGATGCTGCCACTCCCGTGCTTCACAGTTGGGATGGTGTTCTTCGGCTTGCAAGCCTCCCCCTTTTTCCTCCAAACATAACTATGGTCATTATGGCCAAACAGTTCTATTTTTGTTTCATCAGACCAGAGGACACTTCTCCAAAAAGTACGATCTTTGTCCCCATGTGCAGTTGCAAACCGTAGTCTGGCTTTTTTATGGCGGTTTTTGAGCAGTGGCTTCTTCCTTGCTGTCGATATAGGACTCGTTTTACTGTGGACATAGATACTTTTGTACCCATTTCCTCCAGCATCTTCACAAGGTCCTTTGCTGTTATTCTGGGATTGATTTGCACTTTTCGCACCAAAGTACATTAATCTCTAGGAGACAGAACGTGTCTCCT
Source organism: Salmo salar (assembly GCF_965601325.2). Lineage (NCBI taxonomy): Eukaryota > Metazoa > Chordata > Actinopteri > Salmoniformes > Salmonidae > Salmo > Salmo salar. The sequence goes on from NC_138313.1 coordinate 40,532,399, forward strand.
TCCTGAGCGGTATGACGGCTGCGTGGTCCCATAGTGTTTATACTTGCGTACTATTGTTTGTACAGATGAACGTGGTACCTTCAGGTGTTTGGAAATGACTCCCAAAGATGAACCAGACTTGTGGAGGTCTACAATTTTTTTCTGAGGTCTTGGCTGATTTCTTTTAATTTTACTATGATGTCAAGCCAAGAGACACTAGGTTTGAAGGTAGGCCTTGAAATACATCCACAGGTACACCTCCAATTGACTCAAAACATGTAAATTAGCCTATTAGAAGCTTCTAAAGCCATGACATCATTTTCTGGAATTTTCCAAGCTGTTTAATGGCGCAGTCAACTTAGTGTATGTAAACTTCTGACCCACTGGAATTGTGATACAGTGAATTATAAGTGAAATAATCTGTCTGTAAACAATTGTTGGAAATATTACTTGTGTCATGCACAAAATAGATTTCCTAACCGACTTGCCAAAATTATAGTTTTCTAACAAGACATTTTTGGAGTGGTTGAAAAACGAGTTTTAATGACTCCAACCTAAGTGTATGTAAACTTCCGACTTCAACTGTACCTGTCAGCAACAGGTGTGGCTGAAATAGCCAAATCCATTAATTTGAAGGGTTGTCCACATACTTTTGTATATATAGCGTATTTCTTAACACTTCTACATTAATGTGGATGCTACCATGATTATGGAAAATCCTGAATGAATCATGAATAATGATGAGTGAGAAAGCTACAGATGCACAAACACAGTATCATACCCCCCAAGACATGCTAACATCTCACCATTACAATAACAGAGGAGGTAAGCATTTTTGGAGGAACGGGTATTATATGTTGTGCGTCTGACTTCCTCACTCATAATTATTCACAATTCATTCAGGACTATCGGTAATCATGGTAACATCCACATTAATGTAGAAGTGTTTAGAAACACTCTATTCTTATTTATAATAAAAGTGACTACAAGATGACATAATACATTATTTACCATTCATTTCTATTGGGCACAAATCATCTGAAATTTCTCATTGCAGAAAGACATGGCATCTTTAAAATCATCACATGTTCTTGGATCCAAACAACTAACGTATAAATGAATACAAATCGTATCTGAGGCATTGAAACAATCTGACATTAAAGTATCTGAGTTACTTACTTGTATACTTAGAAACTGTCTTGCTCTGTCCTACAGTTGTGTTATCTCCAGCCACTGCAGTGACTGTGAAGAGGTACTGCACTCCAGCAGTGAGAGCAGTAACATTAACAGACGTTTCTGTGGTATTCTGACTGCCACTGATATTGCCATCAGTCCATTCTACTCTGTAGAAGGATCTGTTTCCCAATGGTTCAGTCCAGTTCAGAGACACAGATGATGTTGTGATTTCAGTGAACATGAGGTTTCTGATGATTGCGGGCTCTGTGTGTGCAAGAAAGGGGGTTTGAGGGACAATAGACAATAGTGTCTTTAAACATTGACATTGCAGGCTGACTTGTGCAATCCAGCACACATTGTGAGAGAGTTTGTGTAAATCTTGACGAAACAAGTGTCACTCAACACTAGTCTCGGATAGAAATACCATCAAATAAACAATAACTTCTGAACAAAGATATGAAACAAAACATGCAGTGTTTCCCCTATATTCATTTAGCAAATTGTTGCCGCACTCCAAAAAATATGATAAAATAAAAAATATACAGTGAGCCTCAAAAGTATTGGGACAGTGACATATTTTTGTTTTGTTTTGGCTCTGTACTCCAGCACTTTGAATGAGGTTAAATTGCAGACAGTCAAATTTAATTTGAGGATATTTTCATCCATATCAGATGATCCGTTTTGAAATTACAGCACTTTTTGTACATAGTCCCCCCCCACTCTCATTTTAGTGGACCAAAATGTCTATTAAGTAGTAAAATTTAAAATATTTGGTCCCATATTCAGAGCATGCAATGGCTGGAACCAGGTTGTGACTTTACAAATTTGTTGGACGCATTTACTATTTGTTTTGGTTGTGTTTCAGATTGTTTTGTGCCTAATAGAAATTAATGGTAATTAATGTATTATGTCATTTTGGAGTCACTTTTATTGTAACTAAGAATAGAATATACACTACATGACCAAAAGTACGTGGAAACCTGCTCGTCGAACATGTCATTCCAACATCATGGGCATTAATATTGAGTTGACCCCCCTTTGTTGCTATATCAGCCTCCACTCTTCTGGGATGTTGGAACATTGCTATGGGTACTTTCTTCCAGTCAGCGACAAGCACATTAGTGAGGTCGAGCACTGATGTTGGGCGATTAGGCCTGGCTCGCAGTCAGCGTTCCAATTCATCCCAAAGGTGTTCGATGGGGTTGAGGTCAGGGCTCTGTGCAGGCCAGTCAAATTCTTCTATACCGATCTTGACAAACCATTTCTGTATGGACCTCGCTTTGTGCTCAGGGGCATTGTCATGCTGAAAAAGGAAAGGGCCTTCCCCAAACTGTCGCCACGAAGTTGGCAGCACAGAACCGTCTATAATGTCATTGTATACTGTAGTGTTAAGATTTCTCTTCACTGGAACTAAGGGACCTAGCCCGAACAATGAAAAACAGCCCCAGACCATTATTCCTCCTCCACCAAACTTTACAGTTGGCACTATGCATTGGGGCAGGTAGCGTTCTCCTGGCATCCTCCAAAACCAGATTTGTCTGTCGGACTGCCAGATGCTGAAGCGTGATTCATTACTCCAGAGAACATGTTTCCACTGCTCCAGAGTCCAACGGCGGCGAGCTTTACTCCACTCAGGCAGATGCTTGGCATTGCGCATGGTTATCTTAGGCTATCTTAGGTTATCTTGTGTGCCCTACCACTTGGCGGCTGAGCCGTTGTTGCTCTTAGGCGTTTCCATTTTACAATAACAGCACCTACAATTGACCGGGGCAGGTCGATCAGGGAAGAAATTTGACTAACTGATTAGTTGGAAAGGTGGCATCCGATGACACGTTGGAAGTCACTGAGCTCTTCAGCAAGGCCTTTCTACTGCCAATGTTTGTCTATGGCTGTGTGCTCGATATTATATACAGTTGAAGTCGGAAGTATACATACACCTTAGCCAAATACATTTAAACTCAGTTTTTCACAGTTCCTGACATTTAATCCTAGTAAAAATTCCCTGTCTCAGGTCAGTTAAGATCACCACTTTATTTTAAGAATGTGAAATGTCAGAATAATAGTAGAGAGAATTAATTATTTTAGCTTTTATTTCTATCATCACATTCCCAGTGGGTCAGAAGTTTACATACACTCAATTAGTATTTGGTAGCATTGCCTTTAAATTGTTTAACTTGGGTCAAAAATGTTGGTTAGCCTTCCACAAGCTTCCCACAGTAAGTTGGGTGGATTTTGGCCCATTACTCTTGACAGAGTTGGTGTAACGGAGTCAGGTTTGTAGGCCTCCTTGCTCTCGCATGCTTTTTTAGTTCTGCCCACACATTTTCTGTGGGATTGAAGTCAGTGCTTTGTGATGGCCACTCCAATACCTTGACTATGTTGTCTTTAAGCCATTTTGCCACAACTTTGGAAGTATGCTTGGGGTCATTGTCCATTTAGAAGACCCATTTGCGACCAAGCTTAACTTCCTGACTGATGTCTTGAGATGTTGCTTCAATATATCCACATAATTTTCCTACCTCATGATGCCATCTATTTTGTGAAGTGCACCAGTCCCTTCTGCAACAAAGCACCCCCACAACATGATGCTGCCACTCCCGTGCTTCACAGTTGGGATGGTGTTCTTCGGCTTGCAAGCCTCCCCCTTTTTCCTCCAAACATAACTATGGTCATTATGGCCAAACAGTTCTATTTTTGTTTCATCAGACCAGAGGACACTTCTCCAAAAAGTACGATCTTTGTCCCCATGTGCAGTTGCAAACCGTAGTCTGGCTTTTTTATGGCGGTTTTTGAGCAGTGGCTTCTTCCTTGCTGTCGATATAGGACTCGTTTTACTGTGGACATAGATACTTTTGTACCCATTTCCTCCAGCATCTTCACAAGGTCCTTTGCTGTTATTCTGGGATTGATTTGCACTTTTCGCACCAAAGTACATTAATCTCTAGGAGACAGAACGTGTCTCCTTCCTGAGCGGTATGACGGCTGCGTGGTCCCATAGTGTTTATACTTGCGTACTATTGTTTGTACAGATGAACGTGGTACCTTCAGGTGTTTGGAAATGACTCCCAAAGATGAACCAGACTTGTGGAGGTCTACAATTTTTTTCTGAGGTCTTGGCTGATTTCTTTTAATTTTACTATGATGTCAAGCCAAGAGACACTAGGTTTGAAGGTAGGCCTTGAAATACATCCACAGGTACACCTCCAATTGACTCAAAACATGTAAATTAGCCTATTAGAAGCTTCTAAAGCCATGACATCATTTTCTGGAATTTTCCAAGCTGTTTAATGGCGCAGTCAACTTAGTGTATGTAAACTTCTGACCCACTGGAATTGTGATACAGTGAATTATAAGTGAAATAATCTGTCTGTAAACAATTGTTGGAAATATTACTTGTGTCATGCACAAAATAGATTTCCTAACCGACTTGCCAAAATTATAGTTTTCTAACAAGACATTTTTGGAGTGGTTGAAAAACGAGTTTTAATGACTCCAACCTAAGTGTATGTAAACTTCCGACTTCAACTGTACCTGTCAGCAACAGGTGTGGCTGAAATAGCCAAATCCATTAATTTGAAGGGTTGTCCACATACTTTTGTATATATAGCGTATTTCTTAACACTTCTACATTAATGTGGATGCTACCATGATTATGGAAAATCCTGAATGAATCATGAATAATGATGAGTGAGAAAGCTACAGATGCACAAACACAGTATCATACCCCCCAAGACATGCTAACATCTCACCATTACAATAACAGAGGAGGTAAGCATTTTTGGAGGAAGGGGTATTATATGTTGTGCGTCTGACTTCCTCACTCATAATTATTCACAATTCATTCAGGACTATCTGTAATCATGGTAACATCCACATTAATGTAGAAGTGTTTAGAAACACTCTATTCTTATTTATAATAAAAGTGACTACAAGATGACATAATACATTATTTACCATTCATTTCTATTGGGCACAAATCATCTGAAATTTCTCATTGCAGAAAGACATGGCATCTTTAAAATCATCACATGTTCTTGGATCCAAACAACTAACGTATAAATGAATACAAATCGTATCTGAGGCATTGAAACAATCTGACATTAAAGTATCTGAGTTACTTACTTGTATACTTAGAAACTGTCTTGCTCTGTCCTACAGTTGTGTTATCTCCAGCCACTGCAGTGACTGTGAAGAGGTACTGCACTCCAGCAGTGAGAGCAGTAACATTAACAGAAGTTCCTGTGGTAATCTGACTGCCACTGATATTGCAATCAGTCCATTCTACTCTGTAGAAGGATCTGTTTCCCAATGGTTCAGTCCAGTTCAGAAACACAGATGATGTTGTGATTTCAGAGGCTGTAAGGTTCATGATGACTTCAGGCTCTGTGCATGCAAGAGAGGTGGGTGGGGGAGAGAGAATAAATATTTCTGGAATTATTACAGAAGTAGGTGTTGTGAGTAAGAGCCATGAACATACAACGTAGGGTAGGAAGGCATTGCGGAGGTACCGTAAAGATTTTGTAGAAAGAAGACCACAGTTTTAAAAACCATAGTTGTTTAAGGAGAGCTTGTCAGGATCAACATTGAAAGTTATTTTGAGTCCAGGACAAGACTTAATCATGGTCAAAACCAGCCCTTAGTGTAAAATACTCACTTGTTGTGCAGCAGCAGTTGAAGTTTTGGTCATTGTTACACAGGACATTGACAGTTACAGTGGCTGTAGTTAAGTTGGAGGGAACTGGGACATTGCCAGTACACACAGTGCAGTTGGCATCTACCTGAACAGTACTCCCAGTGTGTGTTGCAACACCTTTGAAATCCGTACCGGGAGTGCCTAAAATGGTAGGAGAGTTCAGGGTTGAGGGAAACAAAATCAGGACTTATTAGGATATTATATAGTGTACATGTTTGAATAACATGTGCCTTGGCTATGTTTCTGGAACTTTAACATGAAGTTTACTTTGAATTATGAATCAACTATCTAAATAATATATTTACTTCAGATTCATCTTTCATAAATTCTTCAAGTGGAAAAGACTATACTTACATTGAGCTTCTGAGCACTGTAAGGAAGAAAAGGAGGACAGTTAGCAGACATACCAGTAGAGGTCAGAATTGTCTCAGAAAAGCGTTGTCAGAACTAGTTGTCTCGACAAGGCTTGGCCTATACCAACAATCTTACCATCATGGGCCACTTAGTATCTGCCTTTGTACATTTCACATTAGGATTCTGTGCAGTAATACACATGACTCTTCTCTTGCTCTAATAGTCTCTACACAACTTTTCAAACATAGACTAAATATGCATCCTCATTTGAGTATGTTTAGTAGGTTTGAGAGAACACACACATAGAAGCACCCTTTGTCAGGAATCCAAAATCAGATAAAACATCAACAGGCATCTTATAACTTGTTTATTTCGTAACATGGCAGTATAGCTACCGGTTCTCTAAGGCTATGGGTGGGAAAAACCTGTTTTCTCCAGTGTTATAGGCATGCAGGGACCTGTGGCTCAATCTCTGGCTCCTACATATTCCACAACCTGAATAAACTCTTTCTATGTCCCCTTGGGACAGCCAGGTCATGACACACACTCTTGAGGGGTTGTTTATCAAGGGTGAGGGTGATATGTGTAACAATATAATTTTTTTGCACATCAGGAAGGGTTATTTACACTTGTGATGGTTGTGAAAAACCATCCTGTTCTTTCCCTCTCCACCATGGTTTCCTTTATGCCATGAAATGCTACACTGTTAAAAAGATCCTGTAATTGTACGATACACTACAGGCTACTGGTTGCAGTGAAAGTACAATAAGCAACAAGTTCTGTTGTATACTTTTAGCCAGTACTCCTGAAAGTAGAGTCCATGAGCCAAAAGTGGTCCCCAAAAATTGAGTACTACATCACGTATGTGCAGATATGTACAATAAGTAAACGCTCTATCTATCTCACTCTGCTGTTTCTGATTTTTTGAAAGGGCTTTATAAATAAATTTGATTGAAATTTGATTGAATACCCAGTAACTGCTAGTAACTTATTTGCAATTAGCTGCCAATAACTTACTGTGCTTTAACTGAACTTTACTGATTACAAGATAAATCAAATTGTATTTATCACATGCTATGAATACAACAGGTGTAGTAGACCTTAACATGAAATGTTACAGTTCAAGAAAAAGTTAAGAAAAGATTGACAGAATAAACTCCTGGAGGGCAGGTAGTTTGCACCCGGTGATGTGTTGTGCAGACCTCACTACACTCTGGAGAGCCTTCCGGTTATGGGCGGAACAGCTGCCATACCAGGCGGTGATACAGCCCGACAGGATGCTCTCGATTATGCATTGTGCATCACCACCTGGGGGCGGCCCGTCAGGAAGTCCAGGACCCAGTTGCACAGGGCGGGGTCGAGACCCAGGGTCTCTAGCTTAATGACAAGTTTGGAGGGTACTATGGTGTTAAATGCTGAGCTGTAATCAATGAACAGCATTCTTACATAGGTATTCCTCTTGTCCAGATGGGTTAGGGCAGTGTGCAGTGTGATGGCGATTGCGTCGTCTGTGGACCTATTGGGTCGGTAAGCAAATTGGAGTGGGTCTAGGGTGTCAGGTAGGGTGGAGGTGATATGGTCCTTGACTAGTCTCTAAAAGCACTTCATGATAACGGAAGTGAGTGCTACAGGGCGGTAGTCATTTAGCTCAGTTACCTTAGCTTTATTGGGAACAGGAACAATGGTGGCCCTCTTGAAGCATGTGGGCACAGCAGACTGGGATAAGGATTGATTGAATATGTCTGTAAACACACCAGCCAGCTGGTCTGCGCATGCTCTGAGGACGCGGCCGGGGATGCCGTCTGGGCCTGCAGCCTTGCGAAGGTTAACACGTTTAAATGTTTTACTCACGTTGGCTGCAGTGAAGGAGAGCACACAGGTTTTGGTAGCGGGCCGTGTTAGTGGCACTGTATTGTCCTCAAAGTGAGCAAAAAACTTGTTTAGTCTGTCTGGGAGCAAGGCATCGTGATCCGCGACGGGGCTGGTTTTTCTTTTGTAGTCCGTGATTGACTGTAGACCCTGCCACATACCTCTCGTGTCTGAGCCGTTGAATTGCGACTCCACTTTGTCTCTGTACTGACGCTTAGCTTGTTTGATTGCCTTGCGGAGGGAATAGCTACACTGTCCCTTACAGAAATAATACCTGAAAATACAGTCACTTTTTTATATTTACAGTGTAATAAAGAGCCCTCTGGTTCGGGTAACCATACAAATGGTTATATAAAAGGTTATTCAAAAAACTGATAGAAAATAGGTTGTCCACAGCAGCCCAAAAAAGGGTTCCCCTATGTGGACCAAATGAAGAACCACTTTTTGGTACTAACTAGCACCTTCTTTTGGAGAGTGTAGGTAATCTGTAGTCTCCAAGCCTGATACCATATTACCCACCCGTAGAACACCTTCCTAATATTGAGAGCAGGTGTTCATAATGTTTGTATACTCAGTGTATAAGACAGTCTAGTGACATACAGTGGTTCCTCCTTTAAAAGTTGCATCATACTGCAGCACCACTTGTGGGCTGCTGCAGCATTCCGTTGCACGTTAATTATTTGTCAGCCATTTTCTCTGTTAATGTGAGTTAGTGCTAATTTGACCACCAGAGGTCAACTTTGAGAAGCATTTGATAGTCTTCGATATTGGCATTACCAGAGATTTTAAAAGCTTTTTTGTAATAACATAGTTTATGGGGTTGATTTTAAGAAATTAGGCTTAATTCATTTGATGAATATTATGGTGTTTCTATTCTGAGAAAAATGAAAAATGAAACCCTCAGGGTTTCCATTAGGATGGAATAGAAAATATGGCGCTGTACAACGTGACGGTCGGGAGTAGGCTACAGCATAAGAGGATTGGAGGATTCTAAATTAATATCTAAGGGGCATAACATTTCCACACCCTAATTGTAGTGTAACCAAACTTTCAGTTGAGTGTACTTGCTCTTTGCTTTCTCTACTTTTCTACTGGAAGTTGATGCTGTTGCTATGCAAACTCTTGCTAGCTAGTTAGCATAACAAATTACTAGTTAGAAATTTTTAGACTTTGGGTGTGTTCTTAAATTGAATCTGGAGTGCCTGAGCTCATAAATTCAGAGCATTGTCAGATTGTCTGTTTGTAAATTCAGACTGTTTCGTTCTTGGACAACACACTGGACGTTCAGGCCGAGGAGTAGGGTTGATTTGAGCGTTCTGGCCTTACAACGGCAGTCAAGCACCCAAGCTAATGTTGGCTAGCTTGCTAGCAACTTCCAGACACAAATGAGACCACTATGAGCATTTTACTCGCCCTAGCAGAGCTGGTTAGGCACTTTTGTGTTAACCAGAGCGTTGGTCACTGTAACTGTGCTGCTGGAAAAAATGTAATTACGCTTTTTTGCCGACGTTTACTGACACCGGCCATATTCAACAGGTGTTGAGCACTCGTAAATTCATTATTCTGCGCTCTGGTACACTCAGACGAGAGTGCTCTGAAATTGGAGAAGATAGCCAGAGCGAATTTACGAAAGCACCCGAATGTCCATTGAGAACGCACAATGACTATACCATTTAGCTAAGCTAAGAATGACGGGAAAAATCAAGTCAACAAATTTTGGGTAGTTAGATAGCCTATAGTTAATATACTGTCAAGTTTGATGTATAACTACTAACGTTAGGTAGATAGCATATCATTACAGCAGTATGTACCGGTATGTTAGCTATGTGGTTCGTAAGGACAGCGTAGCTAAGAAATTGTCAGCCAACATAATGTGTAAGGTATCTTATTTGAAAAGTCATTACTTTATTACATTGAGTAGCAAGCTACCACGAGGATGTGCTCTATTGATGCTGCGGCTTGACCATGCTTTTGGTACACAGTTGATAGCGCACTGGACTTCGGGCAAGAATGATGAGGATGAGTGTTCGAAACCTGCTCACTGCTTGTTTCATCTGAAGTCGTGCACATTTATCAGTTTATTATTTGGTTTATATTGCCCATTCATTGTCAGTTAGAGACACAGTAGTGCATTGGGACCCAAAAGCATAATCAATCTGGTCTGTGATAGGGGGGGTTCACACCTAGCTCGGCTATTAGACTATCCTTTAGTAAAGGTTGAATAGTCTGTTGTTCAGTTATTAGCCCCCCTCCCTAACTTGCAACAAATACTTGCTCCTCGCCCTCTTCCACGCGTCATTCTCCGCCTGTGTTGCTCGCTTGTGGGTGTGCTGGCAGCATATGGCAGCACCTTCGGTTGTGCGTCAAGAATTCTGCATAGCAAGTTTGTATGAAGGTCTGGTTATTCACAGGCAAATCGTTATATGCTATGGAGGTACATTTGTGTCTTTTTGTCAAGAGCGAAACTTTATTTTCGATCCAAAATAATATAATTATTTTAACTTTTTTATTCTTACTTATTTGTAGACAAATTTTCAATGATGTATGAGATTGGAGTTGTTCTTCATCAACAGGTAATACATAAATCATGAAGCAGGTAAAACATTTCACTTTCAATTTCAATGCTTTTTTTCAAGATACAACAATGTCATCTTTGGCGGTATAGATGGATTTTCAAGGAACGTAAGTATATTATTTTGTATGCATATTGAATATTTCCGGTCACCTAATGAAAAACCAAAATACCATTCTGGTGTTAAGCTTTCTGTGCTGTATTGACCTATCCTGAAAATGACATCTGCTGCTTTAGAGTGGACAGTCTTATCTCAGTTATTGTTTTCATATTTACAAAAAATAGCTATTTTCTTTACTTTCAGAATGCGAGGTGATCAAGGGGTCGAAAATGTAGATATTGCCAGATGTACAGTTGAAGTTGGAAGTTTACATACCCCTTAGCCAAATACATTTAAACTCAGTTTTTCACAATTCCTGACATTTCTTTCATCACATTCCCAGTGGGTCAGAAGTTTACATACACTCAATTAGTATTTGGTAGCATTGCCTTTCAATTGTTTAATCTGGGTCAAACATTTCGGGAAGCCTTCCACAAGCTTCCCACAATAAGTTGTGTGAATTTTGGCCCATTCCTCCTGACAGAGCTGGTGTAACTGAGTCAGGTTTGTAGGCCTCCTTGGTCGCACACGCTTTTTCAGTTCTGCCCACAAATTTTCTGTGGGATTGAGGTCAGGGCTTTGTTATGGCCACTCCAATACCTTGACGATGTTGTCCTTAAGCCATTTTGCCACAACTTTGGAAGTATGCTTGGGGTCATTGTCCATTTGGAAGGCCCATTTGTGACCAAGCCTAACTTCCTGACTGATGTCTTGAGATGTTGCTTCAATATATCCACAGAATTTTCCTACCTCATGATGCCATTTATTTTGTGAAGTGCACCAGTCCATCCTGCAGCAAAGCACCCCCACAACATGATGCTGCCACCCCCATGATTCACGGTTGGGATGATGTTCTTCGGCTTGCAAGCCTCCCCCTTTTTCCTCCAAACATAATGATGGTCATTATGGCCAAACAGTTCTATTTTTGTTTCATCAGACCAGAGGACATCCCGCATCTTCACAAGGTCCTTTGCTGTTGTCCTGGGATTGATTTGCACTTTTTGCACCAAAGTACATTCATCTCTAGGAGACAGAACGTGTCTCCTTCCTGAGTGGTATGACGGCTGCGTGGTCCCATGGTGTTTATACTTATGTACTATTGTTTGTACAGATGAATGTGGTACCTTCATGTGTTTGGAAATTGCTCCCAAGGATGAACCAGACTTGTGGAGGTCTTGGCTGATTTCTTTTGTTTTTCCCATGATGTCAAGCAAAGATGCACTGAGTTTGAAGGTAGGGCTTGAAATACATCCACAGGTACACCTCCAATTAACTCAAACGATGTCAATTAGTCTATCAGATGCTTCTAAAGCTATGACATCATTTTCTGGAATTTTCCAAGCTGTTTAAAGGCACAGTCAACTTAGTGTATGTAAACTTCTGACCCACTGGAATTGTGATACAGTGAATTATAAGTGAAATAATCTGTCTGTAAACAATTGTTGGAAAAATGACTTGTGTAATGCACAAAGTAGATGTCCTAAACAACTTGCCAAACTATAGTTTGTTAACAAGACATTTGTGGAGTGGTTGAAAAATGAGTTTTAATGACTCCAACCAAAGTGTATGTAAACTTCCGACTTCAACTGTATGTTCACTGTCCGAGGAACAGGCCGTGGAAGCTTATTGCTGGCAAAAGTGTCCATAACCAGAGGTAATTAAACTGTTCTGTGTTCTTTTTCTCTCTTCCTCTCTGCCTGTCTTGTTGTACATGGAACCTGTCTCACATGCATTAATTAAAAAACCCTTAAGATGTCAGCTGTTCATTTTCATATTTACACCACATAAACACTCAGCCATTTTCACTGGACGATCAAGCCCCTGTTGCTGCCAAGTCATGATTTGCCTGGTGGTTAGCCTTGCAATAAGTGGTGAGACACATAGCCCTCTATTTTTAAATGTTTCAGGTACACTCAGATAGGTGTCTGCGTCACATACAGTCAGTCAGTAACCACTCACAACTTGCATTTCTATAACCTCAGACCCAACTATTCATGGAGGAAGACCACATTACCACAGAGATTACGTTCCCCCCCCCCCCCCCCCACAAAACCTTTTCTTTCTCTCTGTTAGAGTAGAACAATAATGGAGAGATGTTTGGAGTGCTGTGACATGTCAGTCCTACAAATTGCTGCACAGTTTGGAGGAAGAAGGCTAACTTGACCTGTCAAATTCTATCCACCTCTTCTGTGTGGGATATGTGTTTTTTAACCCTTATTTAACTAGGCAAGTCAGTTAAGAACAAATTCTTATTTACAATGACAGCCTAGAAACAGTGGGTTAACTGTCTTGTTCAGGGGTAGATTGACAGATTTTTTCCTTGTCAGCTCAGGGATTCGATCTAGCAACCTTACACTCTAACCACTAGGCTACCTGCCATGTTCATACCTCGTCTGCGGGCAGATCTGCAGCATTTCACAGAGAGTTGGAATAATCACCCTTTAAGTACAGAGGCGAACCTGACACCTCACCAGATGTTGCCTTAACACTACACAACATTCAAATGATCAAGTCATCATCAAGCTTCAAGTGGTTTTTATGTATTCATTTGTGATCTGGTAATGTAAAAGTCCAATAATGACATTATCTTATATTGTTTGTCCACATGTGTCTGTTTTTTAGCATACAGTACTCTGTAGCCACTTAGTGTGGACACCAGGGGAGACTACCCACACACAGAATCCTGTTGAACAGTCTCTAACTACCTTATTTTCTCAATAACAGTCTCGCTCCTTCACTTCATCCCTCTCCCTCTCCCCTTCTCCCTAAATCCACTAGGTTATATCAGCTGTGTTGGTGAACCCCTCCCGCATCTGAATTGGCTGACACAGAGGGCACAGCATGATCATTGGTGAGAGGTCACTTGGTCTGGTCAACACAAACTAATAGTAAAGAGATACTTTACATTAAAATACAGATAGAGATGTAGTAGTCCCAGAGTTAATGATCCAAGGTCAGTTTTGCATTTCACCTCCTGATGATTATGATGACTGACTGTGTTAGAATAAAAAAACAAGACTTAATCATGCTCTCTCTCTATCCATCTGTCTCTCATCTGCAGGTATGTTTTGATGTGAGAGAGGAAGCCAGTCCCATCATCGCCAGCTCATCCACTCTTAAGATAACCGTCGGGCCAACTGGGGGCCCAAGGCTGGTTATGAGACACCACTAGAGACACTAATTGTGATGAACTGAGAGAATATTAGGGTAGCACTGTGATTCATGAATCATATGCTGTCTTCCCTGCTCCTCTGTTTTACCTCTTTTCTGTCTTCTACACCCCTCTCTCCACCTCTTCCTTTATAATGCACACCATGTGCATTGAAGTACAGATTGAACTTGTATTTATAATATATTACAAATATAATATTTATAATGCATGTATTATGTATTTATAACACCTGAATAATGAACTTTAAATAAAGCGTTTCACGTTCTCCACTGGTTGAAATGAAGTATCTCATTGAAATACTAGACCTTTATTTCACCAGGTAGGCCAGTTGAGAACAAGTTCTCATTTACAACCTGCCCAAGATAAAGCAAAGCAGTGTGACAAACACAGAGTTACAAACGTACAGTCAATAGCACAATATAAAAGAAAAATAGAAAAATCTATGTACAGTGTGTGCAAATGTAGAAGAGTAGGGAGGTAGGCAATAAATAGGCCATAGAGGCGAAATAATTTACATTTTGCATTAACACTGGAGTGATAGATGTGCAGATGATGATGTGCAAGTAGAGATACTGGGGTGTAAAAGAGGAAGAGGGTAAGTAATAATATGGTGATGAGGTAGTTGGGTGTGTTATCCTGTGTCCTAATGCAGATGAAGGGAGTTAGATATGCATAGGAAGTGTAGTGTACTGTTTATTTTCTGTATCTTAATTACAAATCAGCCTTTACTTAAATCATGTTTCTAGTCTATTGCATAGTTACAATGTGGAATCATGGATGTACCAGGTGTATAACTGTAATACATACATGCAGACACAGAATCATTCAAAGAATGGAGTTTGATACACCTGGTACTGGAAATGACTGAGAAATAATGTCAGAGATTCATACCTGAACTGCAACTTTACTTGCCAAGGAACAACAATGGAAACAAGATGACCCTGAGCTCAATTTTGAGTATAAATATAATATAATATAAATATAATATACATTTGCAAACCTGTTTTTACTTTGTCATCATGGGGTATTGTGTGTAGATTGAGGAAAATTGTATTTAATCAATTTTAGAATAAGGCTGTAACGTAAATAAATGTGAAAAAAGTGAAGTGGTCTGAATACTTTCCGAATGCACTGCATGTCCAGAGACCAGTGTAGTGTGTACCTTTAGATGCTATCAGGTGGTGCACATCAAGGTTTTCCCCATTCTTACACCACACAGGGAAATGGAACAGAAAAATAGTTCCCTTTATTGTATGATTAGCTGTTATAGAACCCACTCTCATACAATGAATACACTCAATAGACACACACACACACACACACACACACACACACACACACACACACACACACACACACACACACACACACACACACACACACACACACACACACACACACACACACACACACACACACACACACACACACACACACACATAGCCCTTTTCCTACTATTTTCTCTGTGCTCTGATGTATCATGGTAACTTGCCAGTTTCCTGGTCCAGACCAACACAATCTTAATGATTAGTCAAAACTAAACATTCCACCAACACAAACCGCAGGCCTTGGCTGATATCCTGCGGTCCACTCTGTTTACCAGACGGCTAAACATTAAACCCACATCACCGGCCCACTATACAAACCCTGTTCTCTCCCACACATCCACAGCTATGCAGTCCAGTAGATGAGGAGATTCATTTACTCCACTTAACATACTGGTTACTGTCTGGTTAGAAGAGTCCTACCCTTCATTACATCAGCCATAATAAGGGCACACTTCACAACTTAGGTAACAACAATGATGAGGAAGTTGATTAAAATGTTGTAATATAAAAACCCGGACCCAGATCCAGATCAAAACCTGGACCCAGAGCAAAACCCGGACCCAGATCCAGATCAAAACCTGGACCCAGAGCAAAACCCGGACCCAGATCAAAACCTGGACCGAGAGCAAAACCCGGACCCAGATCAAAACCTGGACCGAGAGCAAAACCCGGACAAAAATCCGGACCCAGATCCAGACCAAAACCCAGACCCAGACCAAGATCCAGACATTTCAGATCCAGACCTAAAGATAGCACAGTCATTGGGACATTCAGTGGGGCAGGAGGGTGATGTCCTCAGTCATCACCCCCCGCTACTCTCTGGAGACCCTTCTCCCCTCCTTAGCCTTTCAATCGCTATTCACATCACCAACCCTACCCTTCCTCCCCACTCCCTCCCTCCCTCCCAACCTTCCGCTCTCTTCTCCCACCCCCCTCTGTTCTCATATTCTTCCTGAAGGCCAGGGGCACCACACAGGGTGTGGGTTGGTGAGATTAGGTTCTCTGATGTAATGAAGGTCTGGCAGTGCTCACATTGTGATAAAGTGAAGAGACCGAGACTTACTGGCATCTTGTAACTTGAAATACAGCTATAGATGTTTTTCATAAACTGACATTAACAATCTGTTACCCTGACATCACGTGTTTGATTCCTAAAAACATTTCCATTACTTATAAGGGAATTTGGAGGGAACAGTAGTCGAAATGGGACTTGAACCTACAACTGTGCGATTGTCAGTAAAAAACCTAAGACATTATGCCCAAAAGGTCCAAACATCTTCATAGAGTTGTTGATGTTATACTATGAATGTTATAAAAATGTCCCGTTCACCAGATACTTGTGTATATTCATACATAGAAGGAGGAACTAATTCACTGTAGTTCTGCTCTCTGTGGATTGTTGCGTGACAACATATTATAGCCCTGTCAAAGCCAACAATCAGATGATATTTGACGTTAAAGGGGGGCTTTTGGGGGCTCCCGAGTGGCGCAGCGGTCTAAGGCACTGCATCTCAGTGCTTGAGGTGTCATTACAGACACCCTGTTTTGAATCCAGGCTGTATCACAACCGACCGTGATTGGGAGTCCCATAGGGCAGCGCACAATTGGCCCAGCGTCATCCAGGTTTGGCTGGTGTATGCCATCATTGTAAATAAGAAGTTGTTCTTAACTGACTTGCCTAGTTAAATTAAATGCAATTAAAGTGGCAGTACAGTCAGAAATGTGATTTTCCAGTTTGTTTATGATATTTATGATATTTTATGATTGATATTGTGAAAATGATAATATTATGGCCTTACAGTGTAAGAGCTTTTTGAAGAAAGAAAATGTCTGGAATTTCAGCCTGTTCAGGTGGGATGGACATTTTGGCCCACAGCTTGACATCACAATTGGATCTGATTATTCTGACCAATGACCCACATGATCAGACTGAGCATTTCAATGGCAAAATTGGGCTCATGGAAATAAATGATACAACATTTTATTGAGTGGGGGCTTTAAGACAGTATAATAGCGCTGAAATAATGTGTTTAATATCAATTCACTAGACCAGGCTTAATAACCATAGAATAATCTAAATCTATCTTTAAAGATGTATTCTGTTCTGTGGGTGTTTCCCACGCCTTTAACAACCACTGATGGGTGTTTGCAGAACACAAGTCTGAATTAAGAGACATTAGAACGAGAAATTTGTAATGGGTGACACACTTTTACTACTTGTCAAGTCAACTTGTGAAAAAGTAATGCAGCACTTCAGCATCAGCAGATACAGTCCCTCTTCAGAGGAAGAGAATGTGGTCGCCAAGTATAGTAAGTTACTAGTGGTGGATAAACACTCACAGACAAATGGTTCCTGGACTCTGTGAGAAAAACTGACAACAAGAACATGATTGTCGCTACTATGGCAACCTTATGTGTTGATATATTTATGTTTTATTGACCTCTGGGGATATGAGATCCGAGATCAACTGGCATGAGCTATTTGGGAGACACTAGCTACTGTACTAGAGCACAACAGTAGGCGAGAGTAAGGACATTCTCCTGTTTACAATATCCTGGGAGGTATATCATCATCCTTACCCCCCAGCCCTACAGTACTCTACTGTCGCAGATCCACAGTCCCCCTGGGTCATACTGACCGTTGATTTCTTTCCAGACAAACATTTTCCAAGACCTGACTGCCCATAGGCCAAAAGCTAAAGTCTTGACCCCCTTAGTTTTTCAGTACATGGTTTAGATAAGTTTTCTGCAGTGTTTAAATGCCATAACAGATCCAGTGGGAAGCTACAGTAAATTGTACCAAAAGTAGGTGAATTCGTTAAACATTATATAAGTTCTTTATCAGTACCAGGGAATTAGGAATATAATTGTTGCTTGACCACAGCATTTTGCAGATAACGAGAACTGAGAAGCACTATCGTCCACTTGATTGTCTCATGTTACAGGAGCACTTTCAAACACAATTCTTTAAGATGCTGTGAAATTGTAATACATTTGTCTCAGACTGTGCCTGTGACCTCCTGTATGGTGTATCTCTGCCCCTTGGCTCGGCCAGGCCGACTCAGAGAGAGGAAATAGCTGTGCTGAGCATTAAGTAAACATTACATCAACCCTGAGTGGGACTGCTCTGCCCGCCTCCATCACTCCTACCCATTTGCTCTCTCTCTCTGCCTAGCTTCTGATAGAATTTCAGTTCCTTCCTTCATAATAACAGTCCCAGTTGAGAAACAATGAAGAAATCCCTTTCGAGACGTTTATTCAACGACCAAACCCACTCAACCCAATTCCTTGTGGCTAGATAACAAGAAAGAAAGAACACAGAGAGAAATCCCAGAGGCTTTTGTTTGTGATTACTACCGCACGTTCTATCCTGGGATAGGTGGTGGTGCTGCCCTAAACTGGCAGCAGGGTCTGTCCTAGGATAGGTGGTGGCAATGCATGACTTGTTGTTCCAAGAGCAGCATATCCAGCCAAGTAAAGTGTTATTCTTTGCGCTTATAAATGATCTAGCTCTAATCAAAGTACATCTAGACAACTGGGGGGGGGGGGCTTGGCCTAGATGGGTGGAGGGAGGGTGGGTCTTCAAAGTTAAATCAATGTGGCCTTAGATGTCCTTTTTGGTAGTGTGTCTGTGCGTGCTCACGTGTAACCTAGACCTGATTGAGCTCCTCTGATATGAGCATTTTTGGGGGGTTTTGAACATTTTAATACTTCATTGAGACAGGAAAAACTAAAACTGGACCTCATATTTTGTAGTATTTTATGCAATAAACCCTGAATTGCTGATGTTATGTATTGACCATTGAGAGGCTTTGAAGCCACCGGTCAGCCATATTGGCACTCCCCAGTAGGAGCAGTCCTCCATAGGAATGAATGGAATTCTACAGTGTTTCAACTACATGTTTCAAGGTCAAAATTACATGTATTTATTATGTTTTGTTGTTGTAGTGGGGACAGTAACATTAGTAATCTCAAACAATTATACTTGAGGGAAAATGTTTTTATATATTAAAACAAATATATTTAAGTTTAGCTCACATAATATAATTTACAAATATACAGTAAGGTGTCTGTAATAGAATGAATGTGGCAAAAACGAATGTAGACATTAATAAAGGCATTTCCATAGCTTCCAAAATATGCTTTACAACGTGGAGGAGTGCCAAGATGGAGGCAAGGTGGCTTCAACACAGCAACCCCTATCTGTCATCTAGTGTATATATAAATAATATCTTTTATTGCTAAATTTCAGTATAACTAGGCTGATATTCTGTAGTGCAGGAGTGGGTAGAGCATGGGAAGCCAGTATGAGGGTTCTGAAGCTGAAGTTCTACATTCTACACCGTGGGTAGAAATCATAGAAACAGAATACATAAATCACACAGGACCACTGGTGCAAAGTACTTAAGTAAAACTACTTTAAAGTACTACTTAAGTATTTTTGGGGGTATCTGTACTTTACTATTTATATTTTTTACAACTTTTACTTCACTACATTCCTAAAGAAAATAATGTACTTTTTACTCAATACATTTTCCCTGACACCCAAAAGTACTCGTTACATTTTGAATGCTTAACAGGACAAAAAAAAAAATCCAAATCACACACTTATCAAGAGAACATCCCTGGTCATCCCTATTGCCTCTGATCTGGCAGACTCACTACACACTTGCTTTGTTTGTAAATTATGTCTGAGTGTTGGAGTGTGCTCCTGGCTATCCATACATTTTAAAAACAAGAAAACGGTGCCATCTGGTTTGCTTAACATAAAGAATTTGAAGTGATTTATACTTTTACTTTCCATACTTAAGTATATTTAAAACCAAATACTTTTAGACTTTTACTGAAGTAGTATTTTACTGGGTGACTTTCACTTTTACTTGAGTCATTTTCTATTAAGGTATCTATACTTTCCCTCAGGTATGTTAATTGGGTACTTTTTCCACCACTGCACAGCACCATATGTGAACTTATCATTTGAAAATGCTGGACCTCACATTTATTCTTGCTGGTCATGAAACCAGCACCACCCATATACGCTTTAGAAAATTAAGAGTTCTAGTAACTATACATCTATGGTAGAAATGGCACAGAATAGGCCTACCCAGGCTGAAGACTGCTAGAGCTCAAGACTCATCCATCACCAAGGCCGTAGCTGCAGTGAAGGCTTAAGTGTGTTGACTTTGCTGCTCGATCTGTTATTGACTTTTGACCTTGTATTTTGCACAACAACTTGAATATTTGCACTTCTTATTGTACTTGCACTTATTGTATGCATATGTTGTATCATATGGTTTTATGTTGTGTGTTTGGCACTGTATTATGAGAACTCTACTCTTGGAGGTGTGGCAGGTAGCCTAGCAATTAGAGAGGTGAGTAACCAAATGGTTGCAGGTTCAAATCCTGGGTCCTGTGTGAAAAACCTGACACCGAGTGAGCTGGGTACCAGAGGGTTTGCGGCTATCAAATCCTAGATGCCCTTGAGCAAGGGACTTAACCCCACACAACAACACTGCCCAGTGTGGCAGTGCTCCAAAACCTGTTTGTGTGTGACTCTCTGAGGGGTTCAAAAAGGAGGTCAAATTCCAGTTGGACCTTGTGTGCAATTAACCAATAAAGTGATGGGACAATTTCAGCTTCCAGGAATTGTGTACTGATCCTTGCGACATGGGGCCGTTCATTACCAGTAGCGGATGATAGCAAGATGGTGCTGATAGAGATGGTCGCGTTGTGTTCTTAGGAAACTATGCAGTATTTTGTTTTCTTATGTATTATTTCTTACATTGTTACCCCAGGAAATCTTAAGTATTATTACATACAGCAGGGAAGAACTATTGGATATAAGAGCAACGTCAACTCACCAACATTACGACCAGGAATACGACTTTCCCGAAGCGGATCCTCTGTTCGGACCACCACCCAGGACAATGGATCGGATCCCAACCCAAAACAACGGCGCCACAGAAGGGGCAGACGGAGCGGTCTTCTGGTCAGGCTCCGTAGACGGACACATCGCTCACAGCTCCCGAGTATACTACTCATCAATGTCCAGTCTCATGACAACAAGGTAGACGAAATTCGAGCAAGCGTTGCCTTCCAGAGAGACATCCGAGACAGTAACATTCTCTGTTTCACGGAAACATGGCTCACTCGGGATATGTTATCAGAGTCGGTACAGCTACCCGGTTTCTTCACACGTCGCGCCGACAGAAACAAACATCTCTCTAGTAAGAAGAAGGGCGGGGGTGAATGCCTTATGATTAACGACTCGTGGTGTAACCATAACAACATACAGGAACTCAAGTCCTTTTGTTCACCTGACCTAGAATTTCTTACAATCAAATACCGACCGCATTATCAACCAAGAGAATTCTCTTCGATTATAGTCACAGCCATGTATATCCCCCCAAGCAGACACCTCGACCGCCCTGAAAGAACATCACTGGACTCTATGTAAACTGGAAACCATATATCCTGAGGCTGCATTTATTGTAGCTGGGGATTTTAACAAAGCTAATCTGAAAACAAGGCTCCCTAAATTTGATCAGCATATCGGATGTGCGACTCGAGCTGGCAGCATTGTGGATCATTGCTACTCTAACTTCTGCAACACATATACGAAGCCCGTACCCGCCCTCCTTTCGGCAAATATGACCACAACTCCATTTTGTTGCTCCCAGCCTACAGGCAGAAACTAAAACAGGAAACGCCTGTGCTCAGGTCTGTTCAACGCTGGTCCAACCAATCGGATTTCACGCTTCAAGACTGCTTCAATCACGTGGACTGGGATATGTTCCGGATAGCCTCAGACAACAACATTGATGTAGACACTGACTCGGTGAGTGAGTATATTAGCAAGTGCATTGATGATGTTGTACCCACGGTGACTATTATAACCTTCCCTAACCAGAAACCGGGGATTGATGGCAGCATTTGCGCAAAACTGAAATCGCAAACCACTGCTTTTAATCATGGTAACGCGACCGGAAACATGACCGAATACAAACAGTGTGGCTATTCCCTCCACAAGGCAATCAAACAAGCTAAGCGTCAGTATAGAGACAAAGTAGAGTTGCAATTCAACGGCTCAAACACGAGACATATGTGGAAGGGTCTACAGTCAATCAAGGATTACAAAAAGAAAACCAGCCCCGTTGCAGACACCGACGTCTTGCTCCCAGGCAAATTAAACAACTTCTTTGCTCGCTTTGAGGACAATACAGTGCCACTGACACGGCCCGCTACCAAAACCTGTGGGCTCTCCTTCACCGTGGCCAACGTGAGTAAAACAGTTCGATGTGTTAACCCTCGCAAGGCTGCTGAACCTGGTTGAGAGAATGCCAAGAGTGTGCAAAGCTGCCATCAAGGCAAAGTGTGGCTACTTTGAAGAATCTCAAATCTCAAATATATATTTGTTTGGTTTAACACTTTTTTGGTTACTACATGATTCCATGTGTGTTATTTCATAGTTTTGATGTCTTCACTATTATTCTACAATGTAGAAAATTGTAAAAATAAAGATGGCAACAGACCTTAAGCAGAAAATGCAGGTTGCTGGCATCCAAGAGGTTTTGAGTTCAAATCCTAAGTCTGATTGTTTCCGAAGTGTGCTAACCAATGTTGAGGTCAATTCAATTTAAGTTTGAGTCATTTCAGAAAGTGAACCAAATTCCAATTCAAAATTCTCTGGCATTGAAAATAATTGGAATTTCTGTGTACCTTCTTAATGCAGTTTGTTGCTGTTAGTATATTTACTGCAAAGAATACAGTTCAGCTGTAAAAATATATTAAAAGTTGTTTCCATCTATTTTCACTGCAACTCAGTAGCCGATAACTTACTGTAAAATAACAGGATTATTTAAAAACATTTTGTGTCATAAGCGCATCTAAAGAAGTATCCTATCAGTTTTAATGCAATTGCAAGCGAGGCGTGCCAAGTTAATTTGCAGGATGGGACAAAAAGTACCCAAGTGCATTGCGATTCACAGTAAATATATAGCAAAACACTATTACTGTAGAAATTGACCGTAAAATGACAAAAATGTACCTCAAAATGTACAGAAATGGCAAAAAAAATGGTTTTATTGTAATCACATGTTGAACCACATGATTTCACATGTGGAAAATCATATGATTGCACATGACATGTGAAAATGTATTTTTGGAACACTTCATACACGTTTTCAAATTTGGAATAACTGTTTAGCTAAAGTATGACCCAACCTAGGATTTGAACTTTCAACCTCTAGATTTAAGGTACACAGACCTTTCTTCTGAGCCACCAAGTCTGTAGCATTCCATTACACATTCATTACCTATACACTTAGCAAAAGACTCAGCTGCGCTGCTATTTTAGTTATCAGTTATTTTTACTATTCTCTCATCACTGATTTAATTGACTTATTTCAGCAATATTAGGGTTTTCTGTATTGTTGCCTAATGTTGGTATGGCATATTATTCTGTTTTAATGTTACTCCTGAATCACTATGATAAATATAATAGTTTTTCTTGAGGAATACAGTTGAAATCAGTTATTGACACAGACATTGTGGTGTAACAGGAAGATTGGAAAACTGTGAAGCAAGAGATTGTGAGTTCAAATTCCAATTAAGAACATATTGAATCATTATTACTGTATAAATAAAAGTTAATAGTACTGTGTGAGTATCATGTTTGCAGGGCATCACCTATCAAATCTTGTGTGAAAATGTAAATCCACATGAGAAATATCATCATGTGAAGTGTTCCAAAAACACATGGTTTCATTTTATTTTACTAGGCAAGCCAGTTAAGAACAAATTCTTATTTACAATGATGACCTACCCCGGCCAACCCCCAATTGTGCGCCCTATGGGACTCTCAATCACGGCCGGTTGTGATACAGTCTGTAGTGACACCTCTAGCACTGAGATGCAGTGCCTTGGACCGCTGCACCATTTGAGAGGCCCACATGTGAAACTTAATGTGAAAAATCACATGTGAAGTGTTCCAAAAACACTTGGTTTCAAATGTGCAAAACGTGTAAATGTCACGTGAAATCATGTGGTTTTTCCATAAGGGTAGACCAACTAAGTTCATGAATAACTATGTCATGGTGAAATTATGTGGTGTTTATCAAATGAGTGGGGACATTTTCTCACAATGCATGGTCTCTGTCCCTGCCAGCCATCCAGCCATGTCAGGTTAGTTCTGTCTGGACAGTCTGTACAGTTCACTAACTGGTAATAACAAATCAACGACAAGGAAGTAAAAAAAGTAGCTAAAACATTAACTAACCATGCAGGTGAATGACAAAACTATGATACACATTATAAACTGGGTGGTTTGAGCCCTGAATTCTGATTGGCTGACAGCTGTTGTATATCAGACAGGATACCACGGGTATGACAAAACATTTATTTTTACTGCTCTAATTATGTTGGTAACCAGTTTATAATAGCAATAAGGCACCTTGGGATTTGTGGTATATGTCCAATATAACACGGCTACAGGCTGTGTCCAGGCACTCCCCGATGCGTCACGCCTATGAACAGCCCTTGGCCAAATACCACACCCCCTCGGGCCTTATGCTTAAATAGCCTCTGCCTGTTCACAGTAGGGTTGCAAAGGGTCGGAAACTTTCCGGTAAATGTCTGGAATGTTTCCTGAAATTTTCCATGGGAAGTTAAGCCCTGGAATTTTGGGAATTTTGCTTAAATTCATCAAAAAACGTTAGCTTATAACAGTGAAACTTTTTTGTGGGATACACATAAGGCAATTCTTGGTCTTGTGGCATATTTTGGTTAAACTATCCCCAATGCAATGGAATTGCAACCCTCTGCATGCAAAGTGCATTCCTCCATCACATGTGCAGTGCACTATTCCATCACTAGTTTATCTAGCCTGTCCTGCGTTGCATATAATCGCTTAGGTACACGTTGCTCCAACCATAAACATCAATGCCTTTCTTAAAATCAATACACAAGTATATATTTTTAAACCTGCATATTTAGTTAATATTGCCTGCTAACATGAGTTTTTTTTAACTAGGGAAAATATGTCACTTCTCTTGCAACAGAGTCAGGGTATATGCAGCAGTTTGGGCCGGCTGGCTCGTTGCGAACTGTGAAGACTATTTCTTCCTAACAAAGACGCCCAACTTCGCCAAACGGGGGATGATTTAACAAAAGCGCATTTGCGAAAAAAAGCACAATCGTTGCACGGCTGTACCTAACCATAAACATCAATGCCTTTCTTAAAATCAATACACAGAAGTATATATTTTTAAACCTGCATATTTAGCTAAATGAAATCCAGGTTAGCAGGCAATATAAACCAGGTGAAATTGTGTCATTTTGCGTTCATTGCACGCAGTCAGTGTATATGCAACACTTTGGGTAATTTGTCAGAATTTTACATAATTATGACATAACACTGAAGGTTGTGCAATGTAACGTTTTGTTTTCGAGATGATAGTTTCCAGATTCGACCATATTAATGACCTAAGGCTCGTGTTTCTGTGTGTTATTATGTTATAATTAAGTCTATGATTTGATAGAGCAGTCTGACTGAGCGATGGTAGGCACCAGCAGGCTCATAAGCATTCATTGAAAATAGCACTTTCGTGCGTTTTGCCAGCAGCCATTCACAATGCATTGTGCTGTTTATGACTTCAAGCCTATCAACTCCCGAGATTAGGCTGGTGTAAAAGATGTGAAATGGCTAGCTAGTTAGCGGGTACGCGCTAATAGCGTTTCAAACGTCACTCGCTCTGAGACTTGGAGTAGTTTTTTCCCTTCCTCTGCATGGGTAACGCTGCTTCAAGGGTGGCTGTTGTCGATGTGTTCCTGGTTCGAGCCCAGGTAGGGGCGAGGAGAGGGACGGAAGCTATACTGTTACACTGGCAATACTAAAGTGCTTATAAGAACATCCAATAGTCAAAGGTATATGAAATACAAATCGTATAGAGAGAAATAGTCCTATAATTCCTATAATAACTACAACCTAAAACATCTTACCTGGGAATATTGAAGACTCATGTTAAAAGGAACCACCAGCTTTCATATGTTCTCATGTTCTGAGCAAGGAACTTAAACGTTAGCTTTTTTACATGGCACATATTGCACTTTTACTTTCTTCTCCAACACGTTGTTTTTGCATTATTTAAATCAAATTGAACATGTTTCATTATTTATTTGAGGCTAAATAGATTTTATTGATGTATTATATTAAGTTAAAATAAGTGTTCATTCAGTATTGTTGCAATTGTCATTATTATAAATAAATAAATCGGCCGATTAATCGGTATATTTGTTTTGGGGTCCTCCAATAATCGGTATCGGTATCGAAAAATCATAATCGGTCGACCTCTAGTTTCCATACATGCTTCATTTTAAAACATTTATCTTAAAAAGGAGTTGTTTAATCTAACTGCTTAACTATTTATTTGTAGATGGAATTGTATTTATTTAGTTTTACAATTTTTTTTCAAATCTTTACAGGAAAATGCTACGGGCACTATCTGATGTGTGGAGACATTTCACTGTAGCTAATGTAGAAGGAAAAGCTGTGTACATTTGCAAAAACTGTGCCAAATCATATGTGAAGAATGCAACAAAGATGGAGAATCATCTGGCCAAGGACATAAAGTTCCATCAGCGCTCACAACAAGCAACCTCTGACAAAAGTCCCTCTACTTCTATTCGAGGTGAAAATTATGAATCAGACACCTTATCGATAGCAACAGCTCATGATCCTCCTCGAATGAGATGGGTTTTTTTTACTCAATGGAGGAACATAGTCAGAGAAATGCTGACGAATGTCTTGCTCGAGCTGTGTATGCAACTGGTTCACCTCTGATGCTCACAGGCAAGGTGTATTGGAAGAGATTTCTGAATGTTCTTCGCCCAGCATACACCCCTCCAACCAGACATGCTTTATCTACTAATTTGCTGGATGCAGAGTTCAACAGAGTTCAAGTGAAGGTCAAGCAAATCATAAAGAAAGCTGACTGTATTGCAATCATCTCTGATCGGTGGTCAAATGTTCCTTGGCAAGGAATAATTAACTACATCATCTCCACCCTTCAAACAGTATTTTACAAGAGCACAGACACAAGGGACAACAGACACACCGGTCTCTACATTGCAGATGACCTGAAGGCAGCCATCAATGACCTTGGACCACAGAAGGTATTTGCACTGATGACAGACAATGCTGTGAACATGAAGGCAGCTTGGTCTAAAGTGGAGGAGTTCTACTCTCACTGCCTGTGCTGCTCATGCATGGAATCTGCTCCTCAAGGACATCATGGCACTGAAAACAATGGATTCACTCTACAAGAGAGCCAAGAAAATGGTTAGGTATGTGAAGGGTTATCAAGTTATAGCAGCACTCTACCTCACCAAGCAAAGTGAGAAGAATAAGCGCACCACATTGAAGCTGCCCAGCAACACTCCCAGAGGGCAAGGAGTCTCTCCAAGAAATGGCCATATCACAGTCTGCCAATATGACCAGCCCCATCAAGAGGATCCTCCTGGATGACGTATTTTGGGAGAGAGTGGTAAGCAGCATGAAACTCCTGAAACCTATAGCAGTGGCAATTGCACAGATTGAGGGAGACAATGCCATCCTGTTTGATGTTCAGACTCTGCTTGCAGATGTAAGAGAAGAAATCCGTACTGCACTGCCCACTTCACTGTTGCTCCAATCAGAGGAAACTGCAGTTGTGAAATACATCAAAAACCGTGACGACCTCTGCCTGAAGCCCATACACGCCGCAGCGTACATGTTGGACCCCAAGTACAGTTGAAGTCGGAAGTTTACATACACCTTAGCCAAAAACATTTAAACTCAGTTTTTCACAATTCCTGACATTTAATCCAAGTAAAAATTCCCTGTCTTACGTCAGTTAGGATCACTACTTTATTTTAAGAATGTGAAATCTCAGAACAATAGTTGAGAGAATTATTTATTTTAGCTTTTATTTCTTTCATTACATTCCCAGTGGGTCAGAAGTTTACATACAGTCAATTAATATTTGGTAGCATTGCCTTTAAATTGTTTAACTTTGGTCAAACATTTCGGTTAGCCTTCCACAAGCTTCCCACAATAAGTTGGGTGAATTTTGGCCCATTCCTCCTGAAAGAGCTGGTGTAACTGAGTCAGGTTTGTAGGCCTTCCTCGCCCAGGCTTTTTCAGTTCTGCCCACAAATGTTCTATAGGATTGAGGTCAGTGCTTTGTGATGGCCACTCCAATACCTTGACGTTGTTGTCCTTAAGCCATTTTGCCACAACTTTGGAATTATGCTTGGGGTCATTGTCCATTTGGAAGACCCATTTGCGACCAAGCTTTAACTTCCTGACTGATGTTTTGAGATGTTGCTTCAATATATCCACATACGTTTCCTACCTCATGATGCCATTTATTTTGTGAAGTGCACCAAACATAACGATGGTCATTATGGCCAAACAGTTCTATTTTTGTTTCATCAGACCAGAGGACATTTCTCCAAAAAGTATGATCTTCGTCCCCATGTGTAGTTGCAAACCGTAGTCTGGCTTTTTTATGGGGGTTTTTGAGCAGTGGCTTCTTCCTTGCTGAGCGGCCTTTTAGGTTATGTCGATATAGGACTCATTTTACTGTGGATATAGATACTTTTGTACCTGTTTCCTCCAGCATCTTCACAAGGTCCTTTGCTGATGTTCTGGGATTGTTTTGTACTTTTCGCACCAAAGTACGTTCATCTCTAGAAGACAGAACGTGTCTCCCTCCTGAGCGGTATGATGGCTGCGTGGTCCCATGGTGTTTATACTTGCACACTATTGTTTGTATAGATGAACATTGTGTTTGGAAATTGCTCCCAAGGATGAAGCAGACTTGTGGAGGTCTACAAACATTTTTCTGAGGTCTTGGCTGATTTCTTTGAATTTTCCCATGATGTCAAGCAAAAGAGGCACTGAGTTTGAAGGTAGGCCTTGAAATACATCCACAGGTACACCTCCAATTGACTCAAATGATGACAATTAGCCTATCAGAAGCTTCTAAAGCCATGACATCTTTTCCTGGAATTTTCCAAGCTGTTTAAAGGCACAGTCAACTTAGTGTATGTAAACTTCTGCCCCACTGGAATTGTGATACAGTGAATTATAAGTGAAATAATCTCTCTGTAAACAATGGTTGGAAAAATGACTTGTGTCATGCACAAAGTAGACGTCATAACTGACTTGCCAAAACTATAGTTTGTTAACAAGAAATTTGTGGAGTGGTTGAAAAATGAGTTTTAATGACTCCAACCTAACTCCAACCTTCAACTCTATGCTGGCAAGAGCATCCTGTCTGGTGCAGAGATCAACAAGGCCTATGGTGTCATCACTACTGTGTCTTGCCACCTTGGCCTGGATGAGGGCAAGATTTTTGGCAGTCTGGCGAGGTACACTTCCAAGCAAGGGCTTTGGGATAGAGATGCAATATGGCATGCGTGCCAACATATCTCATCAGCCACCTGGTGGAAGGGACTTTGTGGATCTGAGGCTCTTTCCCCTGTTGCCTCCATCATCCTCCAGATCCCACCAACATCAGCTGCCTCAGAGCCCAACTGGTCCTTGTTTGGGAACACACACACCAAAGCACGCAACAGGCTGACGAATACAAGGGTTGAAGAATTGGTGGCCATCCGGGTAAATTTGAGCCATCCTCAACAAGGTTGGAAAGTGACAGTGAAGATGAGGCCTCAGAGTCTGATGTTCAAGAGGTGGACATTGAGGAGGTCCAGGGAGAAGACATGGAAGCCTGAGAGGAAGACAACCAAAGCTTTAGTTTCTAGACTATCGTTTTACAGATGTATGTGGAAAACGTTTTTGGAAAATGCGATGAATCATTTGGGATCATTCAATATTCCCTTTCTTTTGTTGTTCAGTGAAATCAGCCCATGTGAAGAGTCAACTCATTTAATTAAAGTTCAATTCATAACTAAATTGTTTTTTAACATTTTATTGGAAGGATTTAATCATTTGCAATTATGTCTACGGTAAAATGTGTATGTTTCTGTCTCCATATGACATGGTAAATATATCCAATGCAAAAAACATCTACATTTGAATGTTATTAATATTAATTTGCATATATTTCTGTTAATTCCCATATATTCCTGTTAATTCCAAAGGGATGTTTCCACCTCTGAACATTCCCCAAAATGTGCAACCCTAGTTCACAGCACATGTATTATACAGGCTTGGAGCTTATAAATCTTACTATCTCTGTATGCCAGACTGTTTCTGGCAGTGTGTCTGCAGTGTTCAGGCAGACATTTTGTATCTGCCAAAAATGAATTGCACCCATGGTTTTTCTATGGTAGTCATACGTTGAAGGCCGATGGAGACGACAAAAAAGTGGATGGCCATGACTAGGTGATAGCATACCCATCTAACACTCCACAACAGCAATAGCATTTGCACCGTTTACAACCCAAATCCATTTTACAATGGTATATTTGAGACCACATTTACAACTTGAAAAGCATCATCTAACACTACAGTACGGATTGAAACGTTCTGAATCGATCGTTCTGTCTTTGTAGAAGATAAGGGTTTTAGGAGAACACTTTTTAACAGAAGAGACAGAAAATTTGTGTGTCACACCACGTTCCCCAGAGAGAGCTCAATGCACAGTCTGTTTGATGATTATGCATAAACAAATGTGCCTCTCTGTTGTGTTGAGTTTCCTGGACTCAGTGGACATGGCTGGTAGACGTGACAGAGGCGCTGTCAGTGGGATTGTTTTCCAGTTAGGGTTTAGCCAGTCACTACTTTGGCCCAAATTAGTCAATTAAAATGGAAAGTCCCTTATTGGTAATCTAATTGAAGTATTAAAAATAAAAGACAAGTTTTCCACCTCAGTGGATTTCTAAAAACATAATTCCACTTTGACATTATAGGGTATTGTGTGTAGGCCAGTGACACAAAATCTCAATTGAATCTATTTAAAATTAAGGCTGTAACACAACAAAACATGGAAAAATTAAAGGGGTGTGAATACTTTCTGAAGGTGCTGTAGCTGTGTGTTTTCCCCATCCCACCTCCTACTACACTAATGTCCCACACCTGCTATCGCGGCTCTGATCGGGAGCTATGGAAATCAGCTGGGTGGTATTTAGCGTCACAGCCTGGAGGTGCTGTACTATAGTACTGTAGTGTACTGTGTGGTAGAGTGCTGTGTTGAGATGCCTATCTGCCCTTAATGTATAACCATTTAGCACTGCTGCTTCCTGCTCAGGTTACTGGCCCAGCTGCAGCCCCAATCACGCAAAGACAGCAGCCAGGCAGCCCAGCAAACAGCGGACAACAGGGTGTTTGTGTTTGTGACACCTGTGTCTATCGATACGATCAGCAGCTGTGCACCACAGCACCACACGTGGTCCCAGACAGGTCCTGACAGCAAACCACCACAGCACCACACGTGGTCCCAGACAGGTCCTGACAGCAAACCACCACAGCACCACACGTGGTCCCAGACAGGTACTGAGAGCAAACCACCACAGCACCACACGTGGTCCCAGACAGGTACTGAGAGCAAACCACCACAGCACCACACGTGGTCCCAGACAGGTCCTGAGAGCAAACCACCACAGCACCACACGTGGTCCCAGACAGGTACTGAGAGCAAACCACCACAGCACCACACGTGGTCCCAGACAGGTCCTGAGAGCAAACCACCACAGCACCACACGTGGTCCCAGACAGGTACTGAGAGCAAACCACCACAGCACCACACGTGGTCCCAGACAGGTCCTGAGAGCAAACCACCACAGCACCACACATGGTCCCAGACAGGTACTGAGAGCGAATGACCACAGAAACAGAGCACCATATACAGTGGGGTGTGAAATTATTGACACACTTGATAAAGATGAGCAAAAATGCAAATACTATTTGGGAAGTTATGTTATTTAAAACTTATACAATTGCTCAGAGAAATATTTTGTTTAACAAGAAATACTTTTTTCTGGAAAAAATTTACACCCGTTTTCAATTCCTTTCAATCCCTCACATTGCGAGGATAACGGCAATGAGCCTTTTTCTAAAATGTTTTATGAATTTGAGAATACATTGGGAGGCATCTTAGACCGTTCCTACATACAGAATCCTTCCAGATCCTTGATATCCTTAATCTGCACTTATGGACTGACCTCTTCAATTTCAAGTCTGGAGACTGAGATGGCCATTGCAAAATGTTGATTTTGAGGCCAATTAAAAATGTCTTTGTGGATTTTGATGTGTGCTCAGGGTTATTGTCTTGCTGGAAGATTCACTTGCGGTCAAGTTTCAGCCTCCTGGCAGAGACTGTAATGATTTTGTTTGGAGAAGTATGGGAGTCAGGCGCAGGACACAGGGATGAGTGCAAACAAACGTGTTTACTCAAAAAACACAATAAAACTTCTCCCACAGCAAAATAACAGAGTTGGGAGAAACACCTCCAACAACCACCAAACATGAACAATCACAGACAAGACAAAAAGGGAAGCCAGAGGGTTAAATAAGGAACATAATCAGGGAATTGAAAACAGGTGTGTATAATTAAGACAAAACAAAAAGAACAGGGAAACATAGATCGGTGGTGACTAGTAAGCCGGTGACGTCGACCGCCGAACGCTTCCCGAACAAGGAGAGGGGCCGACTTCGGCGGAAGCCGTGACAGAGACAACTAGGTTTTTGGCTAAAATGTCATGGTACTTGGTAAAGTTCATGATGCCATTGACCTTAACAAGGGCCCCAGGACCAATGGAAGTAAAATAGCCCCATAACATCAAAGATCCATCAGCATATTTTAAAGTAGGTATGTTTTTTTCTTTCTGCTCATGCCTTCTAATTTTGATGACAAAACCCACCACTGGTGTGCGTGGCTAAAGAGCTCTATTTTTATGTCATCCAAGAAATGTAAATGTCTGGAGTTTGCTAAAAAGCATTGGCACTTGGATTGGAACTGGTGCTTTGGTCAGATGACATGAAAATGTAGCTCTTTGGCCACGCACACCAGTGGTGCGTTTGGTGT
This sequence comes from Salmo salar, assembly GCF_965601325.2. Taxonomy (NCBI): domain Eukaryota; kingdom Metazoa; phylum Chordata; class Actinopteri; order Salmoniformes; family Salmonidae; genus Salmo; species Salmo salar. The sequence goes on from NC_138313.1 coordinate 40,565,671, forward strand.
TGAAATGAGAACGTATGAGCAGAACCCCATACCTACTGTAAAATATGGCGATGTACACCCCTCATAAGCCACGAGTGATAGAGCTGACAGTAAGAGCTTTGAGTCAGTCAGTCAGAGTAGCTAGTCTCTCATTTCCATGTGGCTGTAGCACTGAGTATTTTGGTCAGGCCCGTTCAACATGTTTGGGGCGATTAACTTGGAAGTGGCCTGTCTGGGTTCTGTTGGGGGAGGGGGAAGGCATTATTCCACAAAAGCACACTTGATACAGCCAATTGTGTGACAGCAGCACTTTTGACCCGCGATGGACACAGGCATCTCTGCGCTGTCTGAGAGCAGGCTTAATACGTTCTGATTTCCTCAAGGCAGCACAGATAAAGGATAACATGTCAGTTGTATAAATTGCGTGCCACCAAACCTGACTTCAAAGGTCTGTGTTAGTGTAAATGGAGAGAGGAAATGAACAGTGTTCTTGTGGCACAATTTGAAAACAAAGTACAGTAAAACATTTGCTCATAAGTCTTCTGTCCCCATCTGACCCTTAGCCGTGTGCATGCGTCTGTCCCCATCTGACCCTTAGCTGTGTGCGTGTGTCTGTCCCCATCTGACCCTTAGCTGTGTGCATGCATCTGTCCCCATCTGACCCTTAGCCCCATGCATGCGTCTGTCCCCATCTGACCCTTAGCTGTGTGCGTGTGTCTGTCCCCATCTGACCCTTAGCTGTGTGCATGCATCTGTCCCCATCTGACCCTTAGCCCCATGCATGCGTCTGTCCCCATCTGACCCTTAGCTGTGTGCGTGTGTCTGTCCCCATCTGACCCTTAGCTGTGTACATGCATCTGTCCCGATCTGAGCCTTAGATGTGTGCATGTGTCTGTCCCCATCTGACCCTTAGCTGTGTGCGTGCGCACAACCTTGCTTTTAGTCCAGGATTGGGCTTCATCTGTGTCCAGGAAACCACCCTTACATGTACAGTAGATGAGGCAGAATCTTGTACACTGCTACATACGTAACAACCTCTGGCCAGAGAGATGTCATGGTGGACTGACTGACGCCCACACAGACACAGACGAGGCTATCCATTTACCATTTTCCCACCATTAAAGAGTTTATGGGCAAAGAAGACATTTCTCACACACACACACACACACACACACACACACACACACACACACACACACACACACACACACACACACACACACACACAGAGACACAGACGGGGCTATCCATTCCATGACAAACTCATGCAAAGCAATGTACTTTTCCCGGCTTTACTTGCTGATGGTTAAGCCGTGACTCAGCACGCAGTCTCTTTCCTAACTGTAGCTAATGTCTCACCACCCACACACAAGACTATTTGATCTGAAAGGCCATAATGATACTGCCATCTGAAATCCTTTCATGTATACAAATCACATGCAAAGTTCATTGTTATGAAATAAATGCAAATGTGAACACCTATCATTAGGCTGTTTTCTTGTTTGGTTGGGTGCTGGAAGTTACAATCAACACAAAGAAATGACTTCTGAAGATTGATGATTGATACTGGAACAGGTGAACCAGTTTAGTTCCCTGTTTGAATGTCAACTTCCCTTCTGCTTTTACTACATACATTTTCAGCATTTCAATATGAAAACACAATCTCTCACGTTGATCTATTATCATCTATCATGCCAGCAAGTCTCACAAACTTAAAACCCAAGATGGAAACGGTAGGAGAGAAGGGGGCACAGAGATGGAAACGGTAGGAGAGAGGGGGGCACAGAGATGGAAACGGTAGGAGAGAGGGGGGCACCAGAGATGGAAACGGTAGCAGAGAGGAGGCCACAGAGATGGAAACTGTAGGAGAGAGGGGGGCACAGAGATGGAAACGGTAGCAGAGAGGAGGCCACAGAGATGGAAACTGTAGGAGAGAGGGGGACACAGAGATGGAAACGGTAGCAGAGAGGAGGCCACAGAGATGGAAACGGTAGGAGAGAGGAGGCCACAGAGATGGAAACGGTAGGAGAGAGGAGGGCACAGAGATGGAAACGGTAGGAGAGAGGAGGGCACAGAGATGGAAACGGTAGGAGAGAGGAGGGCACAGAGATGGAAACGGTAGGAGAGAGGAGGGCACAGAGATGGAAACGGTAGGAGAGAGGAGGGCACAGAGATGGAAACGGTAGGAGAGAGGAGGGCACAGAGATGGAAACGGTAGGAGAGAGGGAGGCACAGAGATGGAAACGGTAGTGGGGAAACTGGATGCTCTTCAGATCCAATGTTAACCTATCAGTTTCATCACTCTCTCAGCTTTTTACATCCTTCCATTGGGCTCCCAGAAGGGAGCGAGTGCAACTATCCCGACCTGTACCTGTCACTACCTGTGTGGCTGCTTTAAGGAGAATTGCAGTCCTCCGCAAACTTCCTGTCAGCAAACAGATTCCTGGTCCCCCTCCCTGCAGGATGCTCGGGGATAGGAACAGACAGGACAACACACAGTAGGAGAGAAGAGGGCATAGAGATGGAAACGGTAGGAGAGAGGGGGGCAAAGACATGGAAACGGTATGAGAGAGGAGGGCACAGAGATGGAAACGGTAGGAAAGGGGGGGGAAGGATGAGAAAGTGGGGAAGAGAGTGATCAATGTAGTCAGTATGGAGGAAAACAGAATATACAAAGGGAGCAAAAGAGAGAGAAAGTGAGGGAAAGAGAGAGCATACAAATGAAAGCGAGCGAGCAAGAAGAATAACAAGAAAGAGATTATGTAAAATGTCGCCTCCCTCTTGACCTCTCGACCCCAGGGTCCTTGGAGCTGTGAAACACAAACCTGCCCTCCTCTGAGACACCTTATCTGGTCCCACCATCATTACCATCATCATCATCACCATCATCATCCCCACTATCATCCCCATCATCATTACCATCATCATCCCATCATCATCCCACTCATTACCATAATCACCATCATCATCACCATCCCACTCATTACCATAATCACCAATATCATCACCATCATCATCACCATCATCATCACCATCATCATTATCATCATCATCATCATCATCATCCCCATCATCCCCATTATCATCACCATCATCATCATCATTACCATCACCACACCATCATCATCACCACCATCATCACCATCATCATCCCCATGCTTAACATCATCATTACCATCATCATCCCCATCATTACCATCATTATCATCACCATGATCATCACCATCATCATCCCCCTCATTACCATCATCATCATCATTACCATCATCATCCCATCCTCATCCCCCTCATCATCCCACTCCTTACCATAATCATTACCATAATCACCAATATCATCACCATCATCATCACCATCATCATCATCTCTGCTAATAAGGGCTTTCAAGGGGCAGGACTCTAACACGGAAGCTTATAAGAAATTCCGCTATGCCATCCGACAAACCATCAAACAGGCAAAGTGACAATACAGGACTAAGATCGAGTCGTATTATACTGGCTCTGATGCTCGTCGGATGTGGCAGGGCCTGCAAACCATTACAGACTACAAAGGGAAGCACAGCCAAGACCTGCCCAGTGACACGAGACTACCGGACAAGCTAAACTACTTCTATGCTCGCTTTGAGGCAAATAACACTGGAGAGAGCACCAGCTGTTCCGGAAGACTGTGTGATCACGCTCTCCGCAGCCGATGTGAGTAAGACCTTTAAACAGGTCAACATTCTCAAGGCCGCAGGGCCAGACGGATTACCAGGACGTGACCTTGCGAGCATTTGCTGACCAACTGGCAAGTGTCTTCACTGACATTTTCAACCTCTCCCTGTCCGAGTCTGTAATACCAACATGTTTTAAGCAGACCACCATAGTGCTTGTGCCCAAGAACCCTAAAGTAACCTGCCTAAATGACTACCGACCCGTAGCACTCACGTCTGTAGCCATGAAATGCTTTGAAAGGCTGGTCATGGCTCACATCAACACCATCATCTCAGAAACCAGAGACCCACTGCAATTTGCATACCGCCCCAACAAATCCACATATGATGCAGTCTCTACTGCACTCCACACTGCCCTTTCCCACCTGGACAAAAGGAACACCTATGTGAGAATGCTATTCATTGACTACAGCTCAGCGTTCGACACCATAGTGCCCTCAAAGCCCATCAATAAGCTAAGGACCCTGGGACTAAATACCTCCCTCTACAACTGGATCCTGGACTTCCTGATGGGCCGCCCCCAGGTGGTGAGGGTAGGTAACAACACATCCGCCACGCTGATCCTCAACACAGGGGCCCTTCAGGGGTGCGTGCTCAACCACCTCCTGTACTCTCTGTTCACTCATGACTGCACGGCCAGGCACGACTCCACCATCATAAAATTTGCCAATGACACAACAGTGGTAGGCCTGATCACCGACAACAACGAGACAGCTTACAGGGAGGAGGTCAGAGACCTGGCCGTGTGGTGCCAGAATAACAACCTCTCCCTCAACGTGATCAAGACAAAGTAGATGATTGAGGACTACAGGAAAAGGAGGACCGAGCACACCCCCATTCTCATCAAAGGGGCTGTAGTGGAGCAGGTTGAGAGCTTCAAGTTCCTTGGTGTCCACATTACCAACAAACTATCATGGTCCAAGTACACCATGACAGTCGTGAAGCGGGCACGACAAAACCTATTCCCCCTCAGGAGACTGAAAAGATTTGGCATGGGTCCTCAGATCCTCAAAAGGTTTTACAGCTGCACCATCGAGAGCATCCTGACTGGTTGCATCACTGCCTGGTACGGCAACTGCTCGGCCTCCGACTGCAAGGCACAGCAGAGGGTAGTGCGAACGGCCCAGTACATCACTGGGGCCAAGCTTCCTGCCATCCAGGACCTCTATACTTTATGTCAGAGGAAGGCCCTAAAAATTGTCAAAGACTCCAGCCACCCTAGTCATAGACTGTTCTCTCTGCTACCACACGGCAAGCAGTACCGGAGCGCCAAGTCTAGGTCCAAACAGCTTCTACCCCCAAGGAAAATGACTCCTGAACATCTAGTCAAATGGCTACCCAGACAATTTGCATTGCCCAACCCCTCCCTCCCCCCTCTCCTCTCCACACCACTGCCACGCTATGCTGTCATCTATGCATAGTCACTTTAATTAAAGCGGCTCTCCTTTAAGTGTTCTACTCCGCTAGCCAGCACCTCGTCTAAATAGGTGTGCGTTTCTTTCGCCTCTAATTAACTCTACCTACATGTACATACTACCTCAACTAAACGGTGCCCCCGCACATTGACTCTCACCCCCCTGTATATATTGTTATTTTTTACTGCTGCTCTTTAATTACTTGTTACTTTTACCTCTTATTCTTATCCATATTTAACTTTTACCCCTTATTCTTATCCATATTTAACTTTTACCTCTTATTCTTATCCATATTTAACTTTTACCTCTTATTCTTATCCATATTTAACTTTTACCCCTTATTCTTATCCATATTTAACTTTTACCTCTTATTCTTATCCATATTTAACTTTTACCTCTTATTCTTATCCATATTTAACTTTTACCCCTTATTCTTATCCATATTTAACTTTTACCCCTTATTCTTATCCATATTTAACTTTTACCTCTTATTCTTATCCATATTTAACTTGTACCTCTTATTCTTATCCATATTTAACTTTTATCTCTTATTCTTATCCATATTTAACTTTTACCTCTTATTCTTATCCATATTTAACATTTATCTCTTATTCTTATCCATATTTAACTTTTATCTCTTATTCTTATCCGTATTTTTTGAAACTGCACTGTTGGTTAAGGGCTTGTAAGTAAGCATTTCACTGTAAGGTCTACACCTGTTGTATTTGGCGCATGTGACTAATAAAACTTGATTTGATTTGATAATTCAGCCCTTTGGTGGCACTGTCAGACGCTGTTCTATCACACATACACACACAGACACACACACACACACACCACACACACACACACACACACACACACACACACACACACACACACACACACACACACACACACACACTCCCACAGACACACACACAACCATGGTTAGCAGGACCAGAGAGCTATCAGCAGGTGTAGCGAAATGCTTGTGTTCCTAGCTCCAACAGTGTAGTAGTATCTAACTAAATGCTTGTGTTCCTAGCTCCAACAGTGCAGTAGTATCTAACTAAATGCTTGTGTTCCTAGCTCCAACAGTGCAGTAGTATCTAACTAAATGCTTGTGTTCCTAGCTCCAACAGTGCAGTAGTATCTAACTAAATGCTTGTGTTCCTAGCTCCAACAGTGCAGTAGTATCTAACTAAATGCTTGTGTTCCTAGCTCCAACAGTGCAGTAGTATCTAACTAAATGCTTGTGTTCCTAGCTCCAACAGTGCAGTAGTATCTAACTAAATGCTTGTGTTCCTAGCTCCAACAGTGCAGTAGTATCTGACAATATCAGTGAAGAATTCTGTTCAACAAACAACCCTATATCCAAAATGTTGTTGTTTAAAATAAAGCTTCCTTAATCTCTATAAATCCATTATCATACGGCCAATCACTATTCGCATGATCCACCTTGGAAAGAAACCGTTGCCCAACAGTACATTCCTCCCAGAGCTCTTTCACTCCTCTCAGCACTTCCATTTCTCCTTTTTCTTCTACCCCTTCAAATAATTATCATAAGGCAGACAGATTGTGTCAACTTCCCTTGTGATATCCACCCGTTAAATATTTTGCAGTTCCCCTGCTCTTCCTGTGTTACAGTAGCAGGGTTAAAAGTCTGTTTTGCAATTTTATTTATTTAACTAGGCAAGTCAGTTAAGAACAAATTCTTATTTTCAATGACAACCTAGGAACAGTGGGTTAACTGCCTGTTCAGGGGCAGAACGACAGATTTGTACCTTGTCAGCTCAGGGATTTGAACTTGCAACCTTTCAGTTACTAGACCAAAGCTGTAACCACTGCCACCCCAAATGTACCATGGCCTGTTCCCATTACAGACCACTGTGTGTACTCTTCACAGAAGTTGGCAAGGTATCATTAAGGCATCACCTTACCACATCCCTTCCTCATCACCTTTAACCTGTTAGGCTGGGAGGAAACACCAAACCACAGTTTGTCACCCAAGCAACTTTTTATATGTAGCTTTTCAAATGCTGTGTCCTAACTACCGCACTATCACTTACAAAGTATAACATCAAATCACTGCGATATCAGTCTTACATGCTGACCAGACCGGACATGTCGCGTGCACGAGCGTCGCTAAATAAATCTATTCAATTATTGCACCCACATTACTCGCGTGCGCCAACGAGCGTCTGCGATGCCAAGGGCTAAAATAGAACTCCTTTCTATTTCTGACGCAGATCGCGCTGCAAGTCCTGCCTCTCCCATCTCCTCATTGGTTTATAGAAGCAGGTACCCACGTGCCATCTCCTCATTGGTTATACCCACGTGGGTGATTGAAAGACGAACTGTTTTGCCGGTTGTCGTGGTAATACTATGAAAGTTTAGATGCCAATCACCAAATAAGTTCAAAGATGAAAAAGCCTGGAAGGAGGAGAGATGACTAGAAACGATTTGGTTGACCATTTTATGTGTGGATTAATTGTCGGAGTAGAGGACCTTGTGCATTTCAGGTAAAATAACAACTCAATGTTTATATCCCAGGACAAATTAGCTAGCAACAGCAAGCTAGCTAAATAGGACAAATTAGCTAGCAAGTGCAAGCTAACTGCCATACATGTTTAATGCTTTTCAACCTGTCCCCAAATGAATGTCATTGGTTCAGAGTTTGTTTTGATATTTTAACCTGCGTGTCGTAATTGCGTTTGGTGTAGGGGGACAAAATAAATGTATGCACGATAGCGCACGATGGCGCACGCTCGCAGCCGGTTTGGGTTCCGTGTTATACCACAGTAGCTACCAGTAAAAAAACCTATGTAATTATCCTGTAATAAGATAGTCGATAAACGCAGTTTATGGAATCCTAAAGGTACTATAGTTTAACATGATATGCCAATGTAAAGTGTTAACCATGACTCTCTGTCATCTCTACCTGAAGTGTTACTCCTGTAGTCTATACATTATAAATGAGAACTTGTCGGGATACCAGCACAGCACTCTGACTCAGTCCACACACACACACACACACACACACACACACACACACACACACACACACACACACACACACACACACACACACACACACACACACACCAGTGGCAGTCAGTGCCACTCACGATTAGGGAGGACCATTTATTTTATGTGCATGGCCTTATTTCTAGTACAGCATATAGGATAACTGTCATTGAATGTATTCCATTCACCCAGCTCACTAAAACAATGATAGGTTTAGGCTACAACATGATACTGGAATTTGCCCTGTACCCCTCATGAAGTTGCTACAACCTAGCCTCTGAATTAAAGTTTACAACGTAGGTGCACACACAGACAGTGACACATTCAATACCACCTTGCACACTCTTGCCTGCATCTAGCTGATCTAAGGTGTAATCATCAGTCCAACAGTTGATACAACCTAGCCTACAAAAATACTTTTATAATGAAGGTGTACAGGTTGAGAGACAAATGAAAGTAATCAAAGTTACAGACAGTAACCACATTTCCATCCACACTTTTTATGCGAGTAAGGTTATACAGTATAAAAAAACATCACAACAGCTGTGATGGAAACTGGAAGTTTTGTTACAATTTTATAAATGTAGACAGATAATTTGTTTGCTCGACATGGTGGGGACTTTTTGTGTCTGTAAAATAAATGATGCGTGAAATGGAGGTGGAAACACCTTTATGTGCAAATATTAATATAATAACCATCATATTAAAGTAAACTTGGAGTCACACGATGACATGTTGTGTGGTCCTACCACTACGATTTGGGAAAACTTGTAGTTTATTAGACTACAGATTAAATCAATTATGATGAACTTCACAGGGTGGTGAATGTGCAAGGTGATGAGCTTGATGCTCCTTTCCAATAAATATTTTCGCTCTTAACCATAATAATCTCATCATGTAGACTAGCCTACCAGCACAGCCTATCTGCACTGTATAGGCAAGCTGTTAGCTAGAGCGCAGGAGCTGTCTGTGACCAGAAGCAAAAACCTCTACAATTAAGCCAAACCTCCACACCATAACTGCTAACCGCTACACAGCCTACATCATTGTCACCATATTAATGTTATAGTAAACAAACTAGATCTAACGGGTTAGTAAACCCACAATCCAATCCATGTGTACAATCACGCAGTACAGTGCAAGCAGTTTAAATCAAATCAAATGTTATTAGTCACATGCGTCGAATACAACAGGTGTAGACATTACAGTGAAATGCTTACTGACGAGCCCCCAACCAACAACGCAGTTTCAAAAAATACGGACAAGAATAAGAGATAAAAGTAACAAGTAATTAAAGAGCAGCAGTAAAACAACAATAGCAAGACTATATACAGGGGGGTACCGGTACAGAGTCAATGTGGAGACTATATACAGGGGGTACCGGTACAGAGTCAATGTGGAGACTATATACAGGGGGGTACCAGTACAGAGTCAATGTGGAGACTATATACAGGGGGGTACCGGTACAGAGTCAATGTGGAGACTATATACAGGGGGGTACCGGTACAGAGTCAATGTGGAGACTATATACAGGGGGGTACCGGTACAGAGTCAATGTGGAGACTATATACAGGGGGGTACCGGTACAGAGTCAATGTGGAGACTATATACAGGGGGGTACCGGTGCAGAGTCAATGTGCGGGGGCACCGGTTAGTTGAGGTAGTATGTACATGTAGATAGAGTTATTGAAGTGACTATGCATAGATGACAACAACAGAGAGTAGCAGCAGTGTAAAGACGGGGGGGCAATGCAAATAGTCTGGGTAGCCATTTGATTAGATGGAGAACAGGTAGAAGGGTCCCATGTAGCTCAGTTGGTAGAGCATGGTGTTTGCAACGCCAGGGTTGTGGGTTCGATTCCCATGGGCGACCAGTACGGGAAAGAAAAAAAAAATGTATGAAATGTATGCATTCACTACTGTAAGTTGCTCTGGATAAGAGTGTCTGCTAAATGACTAAAATGTTGTTTTTTTTAAAGTACATGTAAGCTGTTTAGAAGCCTCTTGGGCCTAGACTCCAGTACCGCTTCCCATGCGGTAGCAGAGAGAACAGTCTATGACTAGGGTGGCTGGAGTCTTTGACAATTTAAAGGGCCTTCCTCTGACACAGCCTGGTATAGAGGTCCTGGATGACAGGCAGCTTAGCCCCAGTGATGTACTGGGCCATACGCACTACCCTCTGTAGTGCCTTGTGGTCGGAGGCAGAGCAATTGCCATATTAGGCAGTACATTTTACTCATTTAGCAGACACTCTTATCCAGAGCAACTTACAGTAGTGAATGCATACATTTAATTTCATACATTTTTTCCCCCCACACTGGTCCCCCGTGGGAATCAAACCCACAACTCTGGCGTTGCAAACACCATGCTCTACCAACTGAGCCACACGGGTGATGCAACCAGTCAGGATGCTCTCAATGGTGCAGCTGTAGAACCTTTTGAGGATCTGAGGACCCATGCCAAATTTTTTCAGTCTCATGAGGGGGAATAAGTTTTGTCGTGCCCTCTTCACGACTGTCTTGGTGTGCTTGGACCATGTTAGTTTGTTGGTAATGTGGACACCAAGGAACTTGAAGCTCTCAACCTGCTCCACTGCAGCCCCATTGATGAGAATGGGGGAGTGCTCGGTCCTCCTTTTCCTGTAGTCCACAATCATCTCCTTTGTCTTGATCACGTTGAGGGAGAGGTTGTTATTCTGGCACCACCCGGCCAGGTCTCTGACCTCCTCCCTATAGACTGTCTCGTCGTTGTCTGTGATCAGGCCTACCACTGCTGTGTCATCGGAAAATTAAATGATGGTGTTGGAGTCGTGCCAGGCCGTGCAGTCATGAGTGAACAGGGAGTACACGAGGGGGCTGAGCACGCACCCCTGAGGGGCGGATGTGTTGTTACCTACCCTCACCACCTGGGGGCGGCCCGTCAGTAAGTCCAGCATCCAGTTGCAGAGGGAGATATTTAGTCCCAGGGTCCTTAGCTTATTGATGAGCTTTGAGGGGACTATGGTGTCGAACGCTGAGCTGTAGTCAATGAATAGCATTCTCATATAGGTGTTCCTTTTTTCCAGGTGGGAAAGGGCAGTGTGGAGTGCAATAGAGATTGCTTCATCTGTGGATCTGTTGGGGCGGTATGCAAATTGCAGTGGGTCTAGGGTTTCTGGGATGATGGTGTTGATGTGAGCCATGACCAGCCTTTCAAAGCACTTCATGACTACAGACGTGAGTGCTACGGGTCGGTAGTCATTTAGGCAGGTTACCTTAGTGTTCTTGGGTACAAGCACTATGGTGGTCTGCTTAAAACATGTTGGTATTACAGACTTGGACAGGGAGAGGTTGAAAATGTCAGTGAAGACACTTGCCATTTGGTCGGTATATGCTCGCAGTACACATCCTGCTTATCCGTCTGGCCCTGCGGCCTTGAGAATGTTGACCTGTTTTAAAGGTCTTACTCACATCGGCTGCGGAGAGCGTGATCACACAGTGTTCCGGAACAGCTGGTGCTCTCATGCATGTTTCAGTGTTATTTGCCTCAAAGCGAGCATAGAAGTAATTTTGCTCATCCGGTAGGCTCATGTCACTGGGCAGATCTTGTCTGTGCTTCCCTTTGTAGTCTGTAATGGTTTGCAAGCCCTGCCACATCCGACGAGCGTCAGAGCCAGTGTAGTATGATTCGATCTTAGTCCCGTGTTGACGCTTTTCCTGTTTGATGGTTCATTGGAGGCTTAGCGGTTACACCGGCGGGCCCCGGTGGAAATGAATGAATAATTCCGAAAGCTTACCTTGACTTGGAAGAGTTGCAGTGTTGGGTGCCTTAACCAGCTAACATAAATGCATTACTCTCTGTTTGAGTCAGGTTGCTGAATAGGCTAAATTAGCTGCGTTAAATAAGTAAGTGAAAGGGAAACCAAGAAGAAAATGATATGCAATGAAATATAGCTGTCTTTATCTCTCTCTTTTCTTTGCTACTTCTCCTTAATTTTTGAAGAAATGTATTTGTTCAAAACTGTTCAACTATTGTCTTTCTCTCTCTTTGAGTCAACTACCAAGCACACTTTATGAACGACAATGCTATCTAGTTGTTGCTTATTCTTTCCATAATAGATCCATTCTCTGATCCTTTGATTGGACAAGATTTTAGTTCATACTGCAAGATAGGGTTGGGTGGTATCCAGATGTCCATACAGTGCCTTGCAAAAGTATTCACCCCCTTACTTTTTCTTATTTTGTTGCATTGCAATCTGTAATATAAATAGATTTTTATTTGGATTTCATGTAATGGATTTATACAAAATAGTCCAAATTAGTGAAGTGAAATGAAAACAATAACCTGTTTCAAACAATTAAAAAAAATGTAAAACGTCAGGGGTGCGTGCAAATGTCTTCACCCCATTTGCTATGAAGCCCTAAATAAGATCTGGTGCAACCAATTACCTTCAGAAGTCACATAATTAATTAAATAAAGTCCACCTGTGTGCACTCCAGGTGTCACATGATCTGTCACATGATCTAAGTATATATACACCTATTCTGAAAGGCCCCAGAGTCTGCAACACCACTAAGCAAGGGGCACCACCAAGCAAGCGATGCCATGGAGACCAAGGAGCTCTCCAAACAGGTCAGGGACAAAGTTGTGGAGAAGTAAAGATCAGGGTTGGGTTATAAAAAAATATTTGAAACGTTGACATCCCACGGAGCACCATTAAATCCATTATTAAAAAATTGAAAGAATACGGCACATCAACAATCCTGCCAAGAGAGGGCCGCCCACCAAAACTCACAGACCAGGCAAGGAAGGCATTAATCAGAGGCAACAAAGAGACCAAAGATAACCCTGAAGGAGCTGCAAAGTACCACAGCAGAGATTGGAGTATCTGTCCATAGGACCACTTTAAGCCGTACATTCCACAGAGCTGGGCTTTACAGAAGAGTGGCCAGAAAAAAAGCCATTGCTTAAAGAAAAAAACAAGCAAACACGTTCAGTGTTCGCCAAAAGGCATGTGGGAGACTCCCCAAACATATGGAAGAAGGTATTCTGGTCAGATGAGACTAACACTGAGCTATTTGGCCATCAAGGAAAATGCTATGTCTGGCACAAACCCAACACTTCTCCTCACCCCGGGAACAACTTCCCCACAGTGAAGCATGGTGGTGGCAGCATCATGCTGTGGGGATGTTTTTCATCGGCAGGGACTGGGAAACTGGTCAGAATTGAAGGAATGATGGAGGGTGCTAAATACAGGGAAATTCTTGAGGGAAAACTGTTTCAGTCTTCCAGAGATTTGAGACTGGGATGGAGGTTCACCTTCCAGCAGGACAATGACCCTAAGCATACTGCTAAAGCAACACTCGAGTGGTTTAAGGGAAAACATTTAAATGCCCAGACCTCAATCCAATTGAGAATCTGTGGTATGACTTAAAGATTTCTGTACACCAGTAGGAACCCATCCAACTTGAAGGAGCTGGAGCAGTTTTGCCTTGAAGAATGGGTAAAAATCCCAGTGGCTAGCTGTGCCAAGCTTATAGAGACATATCCCAAGAGACTTGCAGTTGTAAATGCTGCAAAAGGTGACTCTACAAAGTTTTGACTTTGGGGGGGGTGAATAGTTATCCTCTCTAGGGTAGGGGGCAGTATTTGCACGGCCGGATAAAAAACGTACCCGATTTAATCTGGTTATTACTACTGCCCAGAAACTAGAATATGCATATAATTATTGGCTTTGGATAGAAAACATCCTAACGTTTCTAAAACTGTTTGAATGGTGTCTGTGAGTATAACAGAACTCATATGGCAGGCAAAAACCTGAGAAGATTCCTTACAGGAAGTGGCCTGTCTGACCATTTCTTGGGCTTCTACACTCTCTTTATTGAAAACTGAGGATCTCTGCTGTAACGTGACACTTCCTACGGCTCCCATAGGCTCTCAGAAGGCGGCAAAACGCTGAATGATGTCTTTGCAGGCCCTGGCTGAAAAACAGTAGCGCATTTGGATAATGGTCGATCAGAGAACAATGAGACTGAGGCGCATGCACGAGGCGACACCATGTTTTTATTTTTTCGTCTTTGAACTAAAACAGGGTTTCCCGGTCTGAATATTATCGCTTTTTTACGAGAAAAATCGCATAAAAATTTATTTTAAACAGCGGTTGACATGCTTCGAAGTACGGTAATGGAATATTTAGAATTCTTTTGTCACGAAACGGGTCGGGCGCGTCACCCTTCTTCACCCTTCGGATAGTGTCTTGAACGCATGAACAAAACAGAGGATATTTGAACATAACTATGGATTATTTTGAACCAAACCAACATTTGTTATTGAAGTAGAAGTCCTGGGAGTGCATTCTGACGAAGAACAGCGAAGGTAATCAAATTTTTCTAATAGTAAATCGGAGTTTGGTGAGGGCCAAACTTGGTGGGTGTCTAAATAGCTAAAATCGGACATAGCGATTGCATAAAGGAGTTCTGTATCTATAATTCTTAAAATAATTGTTATGTTTTTTGTGAACGTTTATCGTGAGTAATTTAGTAAATTCACCGGAAGTTTGCGGTGGGTATGCTAGTTCTGAACGTCACATGCTAATGTAAAAAGCTGTTTTTTGATATAAATATGAACTTGATTGAACAAAACATGCATGTATTGTATAACATAATGTCCTAGGATTGTCATCTGATGAAGATCATCAAAGGTTAGTGCTGCATTTAGCTGTGGTTTTGGTTTTTGTGACATTATATGCTAGCTTGAAAAATGGATGTCTGATTATTTCTGGCTGGGTACTCTGCTGACATAATCTAATGTTTTGCTTTCATTGTAAAGCCTTTTTGAAATCGGACAGTGTGGTTAGATAAAGGAGAGTCTTGTCTTTAAAATTGTGTAAAATAGTCATATGTTTGAAAAATTGAAGTTTTCGGATTTTCGAGGAGTTTGTATTTCGCGCCACGCCTTATCATTGGATATTGGAGTGGTGTTCCACTAGCGGAACGTCTAGATGTAAGAGTTAAAGCCCAAAAAACATCACTTACCAGAATGATAACAAAATGCTAACAAGTATTAAGGAATTCTCATAGAGAATGCTAACTAAATGCTAACGAGCACATTTTGTACAGTTTCTGACCTAAACTATAAAAGTATAAAAGTAACTGAAAAATGCAACTCACAGTTTGCTGCATGCACAAAATGAAATTTAACCAGGAGGGGATTCTCTGCTATTACAAAGCTCATGCTTGATTTTGGAAGTCACTAACCACTTAGCTAGATAGCGAACTAGCAACTAAATTAGCAAACCAAATGCACAACTGCAGGGCATTTAGTAGATTTTAGACAGTTAACGTAATAGTTATAAGATACCTAGCTGGCAAACATTTAGCTGTGAATTCCAAACTATACTTAGATCACCTCGCGCGTGGCAGTGAGTGACTCACAAGGCTCTGGTCTCTCATGGTTGTGTGCTTGCAAACAAACACCATGTGACACATGACTGGGGACTACCATAGGCTATATGGTAATGTGACAGCTGAAAATGAAGAATGCAATGGTCTTTATCCCCTAACGTATTGCACAAGTTGACTGCAGGTATTTACTTAAAAAGTATCTACAAATATTCAAATGTAGAAAACAAAACGTTAAATAAATAGTTTCAGCAGTATTGACGGTATTGAAAAACCATCCTGTGGCTTTTTCCAAATTCGCCAGTATACCAAGCCTACTGCAAGCGCTCTGATAGGTTGGAGGACAGACTCCGGTAGTTGTTAGAATTACTGTGTAAGTCTAGGGAAGGGAGTGAGAACCATGATCCTCCTAGGTTTTTTATTGATGTCAATGTACCCAGAGGAGTACGGAAAATAGCCGTCCTCCGGCTATACCTTGGTACTACCCTAGAGGGTGCTGTTGAGGCTACTGTAGACCTTCATTGCAAAACAGTGTGTTTTAATCATATATATGTTGGCATGAATATATTTAGTATAGTTTTATCTAAAAAGGATCACTTTAATGTTTCACCATTTTTTTTAAAGGAAATTCACTGAGTAGGAAGGTCCTCCTCTTCCTCCTCTGAAGAGCCTCTACTGACACACTAACACACTAACACACACACACACACACACACACACACACACACACACACACACACACACACACACACACACACACACACACACACACACACAACACTAACACATTCACTAACACACATCCACAGTCCTCATTCCATTCCTGAACCCTGAACCATTTCCTGTATGAAATAATGTGTAAAAAAAAAAAAAAAAAAAAGAAACATGAACAATGACAATCTGTCACATTAGAAAACTAAATGCAGAAAATCCTGGTACTGCATGCCAATAAATAGCTTGATATTGTTTAAACTAAAGGTCCGTGTAATAACTACTTAGTGACATGAATTGCCTCCAATACTAACAAGACCTTATTCATCGCACAATAGAAACACTGCCATAAACGGAATTAATTATCCAACCGTTCAAATTGAACGACCAACAATGGATTTGACAGAAAATCGGAAATAAATCCATTATTATTACTATTCAATTAGTTTATAAATTCATGGCTACATACTTTCTATACAGACTAGTAAATAGCCTACGTCCGTGAAATTGTGCATCCACCTGCTAACATAGAGCCGACAAAATAACAGTTAGCCTACCTGGCGCGACAGGTGCAGTGTTCGGCATCTTCATATATGACACAGTATTGTGGCTTTTAGAAAGACCTAAACACACATTTTCAAGATGTTCTTTGGTCAAATATAAATCAATCACTTACTTTGAGAAACAGATATAGGACAATAGACGTCCTGAGAAGAACACCGAAGCACGATAGTCTGCTCATGATGCCGGACAGTTATGAAAAACTTCACACGCGTTTCTTGCCGTTGCTCACTTGCATTTTCTAAACTTTCCTTTTCTTGAAAAAAAATCACCTTTACTTTTGATTCTATGTGCTGAGCCTTGTCGCTGGTGTGGTCCTGTTAACCGTTCCGATCGCCAAAGGAGCAGTGGTGTACAGGAAGAAGTCACTTTTCTGTGTCGCAAGTAACGGTGTGGAGCGGTAGCCAGTGGCGTCACTTTCAGAAGTTAAAGTTCTGTGCATGCCTGTAGCTTCCAGACAGCTTGGCTACGCGCCTCCCTCTCTTTCGGTCTCTGTCAATGTTCTCTGCCGTCATTTCATCGATGCTGTTGCTAAAGTTACCGCATCCTTTTCCTCTGCGAGGACTTTGGGGTGGGAGTCTGTCATCAGAAATGTAGCCATCCCACATTCTTACCATAACTCCATGAGAGAGGGTTAATGAATGCATCCATAGGGTCACGCAACAATACCAAGCACAGCTAAGGCAAATGTTTATCGAAACAAAAATCAATACCTTCTGTAAAAAACAATCTGAGTGGACATAAAAAGTCCTATGTCCACATACACTGAACAAACATATAAACGCAACATTTAAAGTGTTGGTTCAATGTTTCATGAGCTGAAATAAAATATCCCACACATTTTCAATATGCACAAAAAGCTTATTTCTCTAAAATGTTGTGCACAATTTTGTTTACAACCCTGTTAGTGAGCATTTCTCCTTTGCCCAGATATTCCACCCACCTGAGAGGTGTGGAATGTCAAGAAGCTGATTAAACAGCATGATCATTACACAGGTGCACCTTGTGCTGGGGACAATAAAAGGCCACATTTTAAAATGTACAGTTTTGTCACACAACACTATGCCACAGATGTCCCAAGTTTTGCGAGAGCGGGCAATTGGCATGCTGACTGCAGGAATGTCTACCAGAGCTGTTGCCAGAGAATGGAATGTTCATTTTTCTACTATAAGCCGCCTCCAACGTCGTTTTAGAGAATTTGGCAGTACATCCAACCGGCCTCACAACCTTAGACCAGGTGTACGGCGTCCTGTGGGTGAGCAGTTTGCTGATAGCAATTTGAATGCACAAAAATACTGCGACGAGATCCTGAGGCCCACTGTGAGGCCCATCTTTTTTAAGGTATCAGTGACCAACAGATGCATATATGTATTCCCAGTCTTGTGAAATCCATAGATTATGGCCTGATGAATTTATTTCAATTGACTGATCTCCTCACATGACCTGTAACTTAGTAAAATCTTTGAAATTGTTGCATGTTGCATTCATATTTTTGTTCAGTATAAATAATACCAATGTGATTTCTATTGTGTAAACCCTATCCAGAACATACAACGGTCATGCTTACGTTAGACACCCTACCAACAAATCCCTAACACCCTCATCTATGTCCATGGAGGTATTCAGTATTCTCCCTTGCTTAATGTATCTGAATTCCGTTGATGATTACATGTTGAGGGACTATTTTATGCACCACTTGTGTTTGACAACTGAACTGCCAACTCTGTCACTGGTCTCCCCTCATTCTGGGTCCCCGTCATCCTCTGACAGACAGACATCTGCATCTCAGAACAGCTTGATTGAACGTGGTTAAAAGAAACTCAGTTTGAAGTGACATTGAGTTGATTTTGCCATGCTATTTGGAATTTGTGTGTGAGTGCGTTTGTGTGTCTGTTTGCAGGACCAAGGCTCCTCATCTCCTCATGATGAGCTCATCTTCTTCCTGACTGAATGGATGGATGCATCACAGTGACCGCTGTCCACCAGGACGTCTGGGTAAGTTCCATCATTCCCCCCAGATCAGTACTGCCCTCTGTCTCTGTCTCTGTCTGCCTCTGCGTCTTTCTCTGTCTCGCTCTCTCTCTCTCTCTCGTTCTCTTTCTGAATCTTTGCGTCTCTCTCTCTCTCTCTGTGTCGCTCTTTTTCCCTTTTCACATGTTTCCCTCTCGCTCGCTCGCTCCCTCCCTCCCTTCCTTCACACCAGGGCAGAATGACTTCCCCTTGTCATTGAAGCCACGGAAGTTCAAGGCCGTACTGCAGGCACATTGTTTGCAGAAAACAGGTTCCCCATTATAGTAAATGGAAAAATGTTAATCTTCATGGTCAATCTTTGTGTAAATAAAAATGTTTTTGTCATAAGCGTCGTAAGGATTGGACCAAGGCGCAGCGGGTAAAGTGCTCATCTTCTTAATTTATTAGAAATAACACTTAAACAAAAGAAACAAACGACGAAACAGTCCCATAACAGACTATACAGGAAATAACCACCCACAAAATACAATTGAAACAAACCTCAACTAAATATGGCCTCCAATTAGAGACAACAACAACCAGCTGCCTCTAATTGGAGGTCCTACCAAAAACCCAACATAGAAATAGAAAACTAGATTTAAACATAGAAATAGAAAACATAGAACCTAAACCAAAACAAACACCCCCTGCCACGCCCTGACCAAACTACAATGACAAATAACCCCTTTTACTGGTCAGGACGTGACAGTACCCCCCCTAAAGGTGCAGACCCCGAATGCACCTCAAAAACAAAAACCCCACAAAAACAACCCCAAACTTAAAGGGAGGGAAGGGAGGGTGGCCACCGTCAACGACGGTCCCTGTGCTACACCCCCCCTTCCCAATCCTCCCACTACGGAGATGGCTCTGGCTCTGGCTCTGGGCGTAGCTCCCGTTCAGAAGACTCTAGGCTGAGGAGCGACGCTGGAGGCTCCTGGCTGAGGAGCATCGCTGGAGGCTCCTGGCTGGGGAGCGTCGCTGGAGGCTCCTGGCTGGGGAGAGTCGCTGGAGGCTCCTGGCTGGGGAGAGTCGCTGGAGACTCCGGGCTGGGGAGAGTCGCTGGAGACTCCGGGCTGGGGAGAGTCGCTGGAGACTCCGGGCTGGGGAGCGTCGCTGGAGGCTCAGGGCTGAGGAGCGTCGCTGGAGGCTCAGGAGCGTCGCTGGAGGCTCAGGGCTGAGGAGCGTCGCTGGAAGCTCAGGGCTGAGAAGCGTCGCTGGAAGCTCCGGGCTGAGGAGCGTTGCTGGAGGCCTCCTGCGTGGAGCTGGGACCGGTCTCCCCGGATTGGGGAGACTTACAGGAGATTGGGTGCGCAGAGCGGGCACGGGGCACACTGGGCCGTGGAGGCGCACCGGCGGTCTGGAACTCAGAGCTGGCACACTCCGTCCTGGCTGAGTGGTCACTGTAGCCCGGCACGGGCGGAGCGCTGGCACAGGGTGAACTGGGCTGTGCTGGAGAGTGAGGGCTGCCGTGCGTAGAGCAGGCGCAGGGTAAGCTGGACCGAGGAGACGCACTGGTGGCCAGATGTGCTGGGCCGGCACACTTCTCCCTGGCTGCCGGCCAACTCTCGCCCGGCAACGCTGCTGAGCCCTTACTGGCCGCACTGGACTGTGCGTGCGTATGGGCGACACCGTGCGCATTTCTGCGTAGCTCGGTGCTCTCCTCGTCACCCGCTCCCCACGGTAAGCACGGGGAGTTGGCTCAGGACTCCACCCTGACTCTGCCCAACTCGCCGTGTGCCCCCCCAAAAACATTTTTTTGGGGCTGCCTCTCGCACTTGCCTTTGGGCCTATACAGTGCCTCATAATAGCGCCGCTCTGCCTTTGCTGCCTCCAATTTCTCCCTCGGTCGCCGGTACACCCCAGCCTGCCTCCAGGGTCCCTTTCCGTCTAAGTTCTCCTCCCATGTCCACGACTCCAAATATTTCTCCTGCTGCTCCTTCTTCCGCTGCTTGGTCTTTTTCTGGTGGGTGGTTCTGTCACAAGCGTCGTAAGGATTGGACCAAGGCGCAGCGGGTAAAGTGCTCATCTTCTTAATTTATTAGAAATAACACTTAAACAAAAGAAACAAACGACGAAACAGTCCCATAACAGACTATACAGGAAATAACCATCCACAAAATACAATTGAAACAAACCTCAACTAAATATGGCCTCCAATTAGAGACAATGACAACCAGCTGCCTCTAATTGGAGGTCCTACCAAAAACCCAACATAGAAATAGAAAACTAGATTTAAACATAGAAATAGAAAACATAGAACCTAAACCAAAAACACCAACACAAACACCCCCTGCCACGCCCTGACCAAACTACAATGACAAATAATCCCTTTTACTGGTCAGGACGTGACAGTTTTAGAAGACAATCATGATACCAATAATTGCTTCTAATACACCAGATGCATGTCCTTGAACCGATTATTTTAAAATCGCACACAGTATGTGCAGTATCCTGGTCGGTCTTCAACTTGAGTTGTAACTTCAGAGGGGGCAGCACTGAACTAGTCTGCAACATCACTTCCTGGAGTAGCTCAAACTGCACATGTTATGTCTCCATGAAATGCCATCTTAACCGACTTCATTTGACTTCAATGCGCTATTGAGTCTTCACACAGGAAGGAATGGTGTCATGTGATTGATGCCTGGGCCATTAATACATACAGTCGTTGCTTCAGACAGTCAAATTATTGCTTGACAGTTGTGAATTTATGGGCTAAACATACATATTCATTCTATTTCTGTTGTGCAGATAGCCAAGTCAACAGTCTAATAAGCCTACATAGCTGTGTTTTCTGGACTACAGTTGAGAGCAGTGGCGGACGGTGCCTTTTAAGATGAGGGAGGACGATTTTAATTTTTTTCATTAGCATGTCCTTATTTCTATTACAGCATATTGGATGACAGTCATTCATATTCCATTTACCCAGTTCAAAGTAACAGCGATAGGTTTAGGCTACTACATGATACACATATTGTCCCTATACCCCTCATGAGGTTGCTACATCCTAGCCTATGAATGAAAGTTTAAACATAGGTGCACACACAGACAGTGACACATTCAATACCACCTTGCACACTCTTGCCTGCATCTAGCTGATCAAGGGTGTAATCATCAGTCCAACAGTTGCAAACAAGAGTTGCTATTGGACAAATTCAGGTATATTTATCCCCGTTTTGTATCGTTTGCTTCCGTTAAGAAACGCTTTTCAACAAGATCGGCGGAGTGAATTCACCTCTGATCACACGTTTACTTTCTAGGAAGCCACGTTGTATTCCTTCTCGCATCTATGCGCTTTCCTCCTCTCATCTTTTCCCTTCGCTTGTGGACTTCAATGCACAACACATCAGCTATATGTGACCAGGCGAAAAAACCTTTCCAAGCCAAACCATATCATAACCGCTACACACATCCTACATCGTTGTCACCATATTAGCTAAAGTCATGTCATAGTCAACATAGCTAAAATAACTGAAGCGTTAGTAAACCCACTATAATCATGTAGTAATGTTACAGTGTATAGTCAGTAAGCAGTTACACCAGCAAAAATGAAATTCACTGAGGGTCTTCCCAAAGTGAAATATTGTCAATGCTATGGCCAAGCAATACACTTCCTTGCCTCTCCATAGCTCTTCTCTGTACGGGATTCTGTCCACCATCATAAGCACATGGCCAGTTGACCACAGGAGAGTGGTCACTCTGTTTTAGGACACAGTGGTGAGGTCACTAAGTTACTGTAATAGCCTTTCACATCCCACTGAGGAATTTGGAGCTGGGAGTGTGTGTTTCTGTGTGTTTGACTGTGACAGTGGGTGCACTTGTACACTTATTTTGTCAGTGTTGGTCTGTCTGTGTCTGTGAGCCAGATGATGCTTCACCCAAATGAACATTTAACGGTAAGCTAGACTGCCCATATCCTCCAATCCAGTGCATGTGAAGACTGAGTGTCTGTTAGTGGTAAGGGCTAAATATAGCAGCCAACTCCGTTGTGTGAGTTTCTTCCTTCCGTCTAAACAGGCCACAATGCAAATCAGTTGCACTCATTACCCCTGTATGACAGGCGCCAGGGCTGAACTACCATGCAAATGATGCATCCACATACCTATTCCCATAATACAGGACTGCATTCTGGGAAGAATGACTTAGTGTAAACAGGAGTTACTGTATGCTATTGTTCTGATGCGAAGTATCTCCACCTGTCTGCCTGTTGACTGGTTCCTTGCAGATCAGACAGTCTGTGGCTGTGCAGTTGAATCACTCGTATCTGATTGTCATGGTGGAAGCAGAAACACAATAACAATGTACTGGCCTATGACTCTGCCTAGGCCCAAGGAGCCCATTCTCATATGAGGCCTTGTATTTTTACATTCTGTACATTGGAAGTTACTGTATGCTCCATCATCACTCTTTGAAAAAATTGTTCCCAAAGGGTTCTTCGGCTCTCTCCATTGGAGATCCCAAAAAGGGATCCACCAGGAACCAAAAAGGGTTCTTCAAACGGTTCTCTTATGGGGATAGCCGAAGAGCCCTTTTAGGTTCTACATAGCACCTTTTTTACCACGAGTGTAGCAGTCACCTGGGTTAAGCAAGGAAGCCATTTTGTGCCAGTGTTCATCTCATGTCACATACAGTAAATCAACATGGAAACCAGTGTGTGCCCATGTAGACTGCTTGCTATAATTCTGGCCAGGACTAGGATTTGAGTAGAATTTACAAATAGTCTATACTACATCCTAGTTATAAAAGTATAATATATTACATTGGCATACAATAAAGTAGTATTTTCTCTTAATGAGGACAACTTTCACTTCTTTGTTTCAGTAGCTACTCACACCTACAGAAAACCCTCTGCCTCAAAACCCTTGAGCAGGCGATCCACACACTTCCTCTTTTTCATCTCATCTCTCTCTCTCTCTCTCTCTCTCTCTCTCTCTACCTCTCTCTCTCTCTACCTCTCTCTCACTCTACGTCGCTCTCTCTACCTCTTTCTCTCTCTACCTCTCTCTCTCTCTCTACCTCTCTCTATCTCTACCTCTCTCTCTCTACCTCTCTCTCTCTACCTCTCTCTCTCTCTACCTCTCTCTATATCATCTCTCTCTCGCTCTCTCTCTCTCTCTCTCTCTCTCTCTCACTCTACGTCGCTCTCTCTACCTCTTTCTCTCTCTACCTCTCTCTCTCTCTACCTCTCTCTATCTCTACCTCTCTCTCTCTACCTCTCTCTCATGTATTTCCCATCCAAGCATTGAGTTCACTGAGGCACAAAAATAAAAGCAAAACACACTATGAGAAATGTCCATGAAAGCAAATCTTCAATGTAACAAAAAATGTAAATGCGTGCCTCCATGCGTGCTTCCATGACGACGCCTCGATGGCCTTCTTTATCTCACACATAATAAAGGCACAGAGTTCTGTTGGTTCAGGAAGCTGCTGATTCTCTTCATAATTAAATACTGATTGTAGTATGCAGCCTACCTATATGATAATGAATATTATATTTCATACACACTGGCTTTGGTTTGAAACAGCTTCACAGAATAACACAATCCCAATGAGTGTGATTCTGGTCAAGTTTGAACATCACCCTGAGAGGCCAACCTGTCGAATGTTCGACCTCCTTCATAGAAGAAGAAAGGAGGAAAGGAAACAAAAGTACTCTGGTTCCAGAGAAAATACTGAAGACAATGAAATTTGGTACATATAGTGGCTGCTGGCACACATGTCCCGGGGTGTCTCGAAGGGATCAGGACCACACGTGTTCCGGGGTGTCTCGAAGAGGTCAGGGCCACATGTGTCCCGGGGTGTCTCGAAGGGATCAGGACCACATGTGTCCCGGGGTGTCTCGAAGGGATCAGGACCACATGTGTCCCGGGGTGTCTCGAAGGGATCAGGGCCACATGTGTCCCGGGGTGTCTCGAAGGGATCAGGACCACATGTGTCCCGGGGTGTCTCGAAGGGATCAGGGCCACATGTGTCCCGGGGTGTCTCGAAGGGATCAGGACCACATGTGTCCCGGGGTGTCTCGAAGGGATCAGGACCACACATGTCCCGGGGTGTCTCGAAGGGATCAGGACCACATGTGTCCCGGGGTGTCTCGAAGGGATCAGGACCACATGTGTCCCGGGGTGTCTCGAAGGGATCAGGACCACACGTGTCCCGGGGTGTCTTGAAGGGGTCAGGACTACACATGTCCCGGGGTGTCTCGAAGAGGTCAGGACTACACGTGTCCCGGGTGTCTCGAAGGGATCAGGACTACACGTGTTCCGGGGTGTCTCGAAGAGGTCAGGACTACACGTGTCCCGGGGTGTCTTGAAGGGGTCAGGACTACACGTGTCCCGGGGTGTCTTGAAGGGGTCAGGACTACACGTGTCCCAGGGTGTCTCGAAGGGGTCAGGGCCACCAGTGTCCCGGAGTGTCTCGAAGAGGTCAAGACTACACTTACAGTATCATCTAGACTAAGACAAGTAGAGTTATATTCTGTTATATTATACTAACTTCTCTTATCTATTCATTATTAAGAAATAATACATATTTATTATTATTTATTTATCTATATACTATCTACTGAACTATCTCCTTCTTTTAGATCATGAGGGCTCAACCAGGGGTGTTATTGGTATGACAGAGTACGGCAGTCACTAGCTCAACACCAACAATTTAAAAAATGTTATTAAAATCACTCCAATTCCAATTCAAAGGCAAATGCAGTTTAGCCGTATTAGAGGCTGGCTTTAGGATCATGCAGACCTCTCAGAGCAGGCGGACAAGCTCTGTGTTTACCAGTAGTAGGGTAGGGAGCATGTTTTAGCACCATGCGGATGCCTCAGAATGGCAGGTGAACAGCGTGACTTTTCCCTCAAAACAGTGCAGAGGTTGAAGATGGCTGTAGATGTCTAGGACGCTAGGTAACTGCTGTTTGACTTGACATGAAACTACACTAGAGTTTCTAATGCCGGTGCTGAGCTAGGGCGTAGCAGGTTGCCTAATTGCTGTATGACGTGTTTGAGGTGAATGAAACTACAGCAGTGATAATGACTGGATTCAATTTAGCTTGTTGTTGCTGTTCTCCAAATAGCATTTTAGAGATTTTATATTTGTGTATAAATGTAGTAATTTAACTTTTTTATTTACTGCATTTGTAGACTATTTAAAAACTCTAAAGAGTGTACTGCCTTTTGCGGTGCAGGTGTGGACAACCCTCCTGTAAATCTGCTGGGTAGGTGAGATTTTGCTCCTGCGCTAACAAACCTGATTCTGCTAATCAGCTGCCCTTCCGAACATTCATTACTCATATAAGATGGTCCCCTATGAGAGGTTGATTCTGTCTCACACAGGGAGATTAAGAGGTGGAGCATGTATACCAGTGGAGGCTGCTGAGGGGAGGACAGCTCATAATAATGGCTGGTATGGAGTAAATGGAATGGCATCAAACACATCATGTATTTGATACCATTGCATTAACTCCATTCCAGCAATTACACTCCATTCCAGACATTACACTCCATTCCAGACATTACACTCCATTCCAGACATTACACTCCATTCCAGCCATTACACTCCATTCCAGCAATTATACTACATTCCAGACATTATTATGAGCCATCCTCCCCTCAGCAGCCTCCACTGATGTATACACACCAGAGAGGTTGAGGCTGTCTGTATCACACCGGATGGGCAGACAGGATTTTCATAATGTTATTCCCTGCCAAGTTTATATATAATGTACATTACAAAACACCCGCTTTTGGTATTTTTTTTGTATTTTTTTTGTATTTTATTAGGATCCCCATTAGCTGTTGCAAAAGCAGCAGCTACTCTTGCAGGGGTCCACACAAAACATTACATATAATACAGAATGAAATAATACAGAACATCAACAGACAAGAGCAGCTCAAGGACAGAACTAAACTCAGAAAAAAAAGAAATGTCCTCTCACTGTCAACTTATTTTCAGCAAACATAACATGTGTAAATATTTGTATGAACATATCAAGATTCAACAACTGAGACATAAACTGAACAAGTTCCAAAGACGTGACTAACAGAAATTGAATGATGTGTCCCTGAACAAAGGGGGGGTCAAAATCAAAAGTAACAGTCAGTATCTGGTGTGGCCACCAGCTGCATTAAGTACTGCAGTGCATCTCCTCCTCATGCACTGCACCAGATTTGCCAGTTCTTGATGTGAGATGTTACCCGAGTCTTCCACCAAGGCACCTGCAAGTCCCCGGACATTTCTGGGGGGAATGGCCCTAGCACTCACCCTCCGATCCAACAGGTCCCAGACGTGCTCAATGGGATTGAGATCCGGGCTCTTCGCTGGCCATGGCAGAACACTGACATTCCTGTCTTGCAGGCAATCACACACAGAACAAGCAGTATGGCTGGTGGCATTGTCATGCTGGAGGGTCATGTCAGGATGAGCCTTCAGGATGGGTACCACATGAGGGAGGAGAATGTCTTCCGTCATCCGACCATCACCCCTGGTGAGACAAAACCGCGAGTCCTGTCTGGTCCAGCGACGGTGGGTTTGTGCTCATAGGTGACGTTGTTGCCGGTGATGTCTGGTGAGGACCTGCCTTACAACAGGCCTACAAGCCCTCAGTCCAGCCTCTCTCAGCCTATTGCGAACAGTCTGAGCACTGATGGAGGGATTGTGTGTTCCTGGTGTAACTCGGGCAGTTGTTGTTGCCATCCTGTACCTGTCCCGCAGGTGTGATGTTCGGATGTACCGATCCTGTGCAAGTGTTGTTACACGTGGTCTGCCACTGCGAGGACGATCAGCTGTCCGTCCTGTCTCCCTGTAGCGCTGTCTTAGGCGTCTCAAAGTACGGACATTGCAATTTATTGTCCTGGCCACATCTGCAGTCCTCATGCCTCCTTGCAGCATGCCTAAGGCACGTTCATGCAGATGAGTAGGGACCCTGGGGATCTTTCTTTTGGTGATTTTCAGAGTCAGTAGAAAGGTCTCTTTAGTGTCCTAAGTTTTCATAACTGTGACCTTAATTGCCTACCGTCTGTAAGCTGTTCGTGTCTTAACGACCATTCCACAAGTGCATGTTCATTAATTGTTTATGGTTCATTGAACAATCATGGCAAACAGTGCTTAAACCCTTTAAAATGAAGATCTGTGAAGGTATTTGGATTTTTACAAATTATCTTTGAAAGACAGAGTCCTGAAAAAGGGACGCTTCTTTTTTTGCTGAGTTTACATAAAACATTTTTTAAAGGCACGCCTACCGTAGCCTACATATCAATGCATACACACAAACTATCTAGGTCAAATAGGAGAGAGGCGTTGTGCCACAAGGTGTTGCTTTATCTGTTTTTTTAATCCACATTTGCTGTTTATTTGAGCAATATGAGATGGAAGGAAGTTTCATGCAATAAGGTCTCTATACAAAACTGCACACTTTCTTGACTTTGTTCTGGATTTGGGGACTGTGAAAAGACCCCTGGTGGCATGTCTGGTGGGATAAGTGTGTGTATCAGAGCTGTGTGTAAGTTGACTATGCGAACAATCTGGGATTTTCAACAAATTAATGTTTCTTATAAAAAGAGGAAGTGATGCAGTCAGTCTCTCATCAACTCTTAGCCAATATTTTCCTCCCTCATGGGATACCCTTCCTGCAGGCTCATCCTGACATGACCCTCCAGCATGACAAGCCACCAGCCATACTGCTCGTTGTACCAAATACAATGCTCTTAGTTTTAGAGATGTTCAGGACCAGTTTATTACTGGCCACCCATTCCAAAACAGACTGCAACTCTTTGTTAAGGGTTTCAGTGGCTTCATTAGCTGTGGTTGCTGATGCATATATGGTTGAATCATCAGCATACATGGACACACATGCTTTGTTTAATGCCAGTTGCAGGTCATTGGTAAAAATAGAAGAGCAGAGGGCCTAGAGAGCTGCCCTGGGGTACACCACGCATTGCATGTTTGACATTAGAAAACCCTCTGTGTTCTATTAGATAGATACAGTGCCTTGCAAAAGTATTCATCCCCCTTGGCGTTTTTCCTATTTTGTTGCATTACAACCTGTAATTTAAATTGATTTTTATTTGGATTTCATCTAATGGACATACACAAAATAGTCCAAATTGGTGAAGTGAAATGAAAAACATAACTTGTTACAAAAAAAAGAAAAAAACGGAAAAGTGGTGCGTCCATATGTATTCACCCCCTTTGCTATGAAGCCCTAAATAAGATCTGGTGCAACCAATTACCTTCAGAAGTCACATAATTAGTCAAATAAAGTCCACCTGTGTGCAGTCTAAGTGTCACATGATCTGTCACATGATCTCAGTATATATACACACACCTGTTCTGAAAGGCCCCAGAGTCTGCAACACCACTACGCAAGAATATGGCACCACAACAAACCTGCCAAGAGAGGGCTGCCCACCAAAATTCACTGACCAGGCAAGGGGGGCATTAATCAGAGAGGCAACAAAGAGACCAAAGATAAACCTGAAGAAGCTGCAAATCTCCACAGCGGAGATTGGAGTATCTGTCCATAGGACCACTTTAAGCTGTACACTCCACAGAGCTTGGCTTTATAGAAGAGTGTCCAGAAAAAAAAACATTACTTCAAGAAAAAAATAAGCAAACACGTTTGGTGTTCACCAAAAGTTATGTGGGAGACTCCCCAAACATATGGAAGAAGGTACTCTGGTCAGATGAGACATAAATTGAGCTTTTTGGCCATCAATGTGACAATCGTCGTAAGGAGTAGACCAAGGTGCAGCGTGTTGATCATGATAAATATTTATTTTTAAACTCAGAACACTAAAGCAAAACAAACAAACAATGGAAAAAAGAACGTAATGTTCTGCAGGCTATACTAAGCAATACAAAAGCAAGAGCCCACAAACCCAGGTGAAAAAAAAACCTACTTAAGTATGATCTCCAATTAGAGACAACGAGGACCAGCTGCCTCTAATTGGAGATCATCCAAAACAAACCCAACATAGAAATAGAAAACTGGAACCTGAACATAGAAATACTAACATAGAAAAACACCCCTGCCATGCCCTGACCAGTCTACCATAGAAAATAACAGCTTACCATGGTCAGGACGAGACAGCACCCCCCCAAAGGTGCAGACTCTGAATGCAACTAAAAAACAAAAAACAAAAGGGAGGGTAGGGAGGGTAACAAGTGTCAACGGCGGCACTGGTGCAGTACCCAGAACCTTACCATCCAGCGAAATCCTCTGTTAGAGGAGGCAGCT
Source organism: Salmo salar (assembly GCF_965601325.2). Taxonomy (NCBI): domain Eukaryota; kingdom Metazoa; phylum Chordata; class Actinopteri; order Salmoniformes; family Salmonidae; genus Salmo; species Salmo salar. Next base: position 40,595,675 of record NC_138313.1, read on the forward strand.
CTGGTTCGGGGCGTAACCCCCGCTCCGCCCGCTGATCCCTCTGCTTCTGTGCCACCAGACCGTGGATCATCGTCGGAGGCTCTGTACTGCAGACTGCCGCTGGAGGTTCTGGGCTGCAGGCCGCCGCTGGAGGTTCTGGGCTGCAGGCCGCCACTGGAGGTTCTGGGCTGCAGGCCGCCGCTGGAGGTTCTGGGCTGCAGGCCGCCGCTGAAGACTCCGGGCTGCAGGCCGTCTCAGGAGGTTCCGGACTGCAGGCCGTCTCAGGAGGTTCCGGACTGCAGGCCGTCTCAGGAGGTTCCGGACTGTAGGCCGTCACCGGAAGCTCTGGACTGGGAACTGTTGCCGGAAGCTCTGGACTGGGAACTGTCGCCGGAAGCTCTGGACTGGGAACTGTTGCCGGAAGCTCTGGACTGGGAACTGTCGCCAGAAGCTCAGGACTGGGAACTGTCGCCGGAAGCTCTGGACTGGGAATGCGCACTGGAGGCCTGATGCGTGGGGCTGGCACAGGTGACACCAGACTAGTAACACACATCAGGGCGTGTGCGGGGAGCAGGAACAGAACACCCTGGACTGGGCAGGCGCACTGGAGGCCTGATGCGTGGGAGTGGCACAGGTGGCGCCAGACTGGTGACACGCACCTCAGGACAAGTGCGAGGAGCAGGCACAGGACGTTCCAGGCTGGATAGACTCGCTGGAGGCCGGGTACGTGGGGCAGGCACAGGATATACTGGGCCGTGGAGGTGCACCGGAGGTCTTGAGCGTATAGCTGGCACAACCCGTCCTGGCTGCATGCTTACTTTCGCCCAGCAAACGCGGGGAGCTGGCACAGGACGAACTGGTCTGTGAATACACACTGGCGACACAGTGCGCAGCGCCGGCACGGGATATCCTGGACCGAGAAGGCGAACTGGAGACCAGGAGTGCTGAGCTGGCACCACCCTTCCTGGCTGAATGCTCAACCTAGCACGGTAAATGCGGGGCGCGGGCACAGATCGCACCGTGCTGTGAACCGCATAACACGGTGCTTGCTTCTTCACTCGCTTCCCATGGTAAGCACGGGGAGTTGGCTCAGGTCTCCACCCTGACTCTGCCAAACTCCCCGTGTGTCCCCCCAAAAAGATTTTTGGGGGTGCCTCTCGCACTTTCCTCGTGTTTGGTATAGTGGCTCATAATAACGCAGCGGAAAAAAAATCCACCTCTCCCACACTAACTTTACAACATTGAAAATTGCACTGCTTTTCTTTCATTATTAGTTTTTTTATGCATGAATACAATTGCTCATTGTTCGTTGTTGGCATTTCCCATGCCCGGTAAGCCAATGAAATAATCATTAAAATAATTGGCAACATCAAAAGGTTTTGTGATGAATAAGCCATCTGATTTGATGAAAGATGGAGTTGAATTAGTCTTTCTGCCTATAATTTCATTTAAAGTACTCCAAAGTTTTTTTTTCCCATCACTCTTTATATCATCGATCTTGGCTTCATAATAAAGTTTCTTCTACTTTTTGTTGAGTTTAGTTACATAATTTCTCATTTTGCAGTAAGTAAGCCAGTCAGATGTACAGCCAGACTTATTAGTCACTCCTTTTGCCCCATCTCTTTCAACCATACAGTTTTTTAAATTTCTCATCAATTCATGGAGCCTTAATAGTTCTAACAGTCAGTTTCTTAACAGGTTAATGTTTATCAATAATTGGAAGAAGCAATTTCATAAATTCATCAAGTGCAGCGTCTGGATGCTCCTCATTAATCACATCAGACCAACTAATATTTTTAACTTCATCCACATAAGAGTCACAGCTAAATCTTTTGTATGATCTCTTATACACTATTTTAGGCCCAGTTGTTGGAACTTTGGCTTTCGTGGATATAGCCACTATATTGTGATCACTGCATCCAATGGGTACAGATACAGCTTTTGAACAAAGTTCTACAGTATTAATAAAAATGTGATCGATACATGTGGATGATGTTGTTCCTGTAGTGTTTATAAACACCCTGGTAGGTTGATTAATAACCTGAACCAGATTACAGGCACTGGTCACTGTAAGAAGCTTCCTCTTGAGCGGACAGCTTGATGAAAACCAGTCAATATTCAGATCCCAAAGAAAGTAGATCTCTCTGTTCGCATCCCATACACTATCAAGCATTTGACACATATTATTTAGATCCTGACTGTTAGCACTTGGTGGCCTACAGCTACACCCCAAAAGAAAAGGCTTTAGATGTGTCAAGTGAACCTGCAACCACAACACTTCAATAACACTTGACATAAGATCTTCTCTAAGCATTACAGGGATATGGCTCTGAATATATACAGCAACACCTCCCCCATAAGCATTTCTTGCTGTTGCATGTTGCTTATGGGTGAGTTGTTGCATGTTTTCCATGACATAGACTGACCAGGTGAATCCAGGTGAAAGCTATGATCCCTTATTGATGTCACTTGTTAAATCCACTTCAATCAGTGTAGATGAAGGGGAGGAGACAGGTTAAAGAAGGATTTTTAAGCCTTCAGACAATTTAGACATGGATTGTGTATGTGTGACATTCAGAGGGTGAATGGGCAAGACAAAATATTTAAGTGCCCTTGAACAGGGGAATGGTATTGCAAAGCTACTGGGATTTTCACGCTCAACAGTTTCCCGTGTGAATCAACAATGGTCCACTACCCAAAGGACATCCGGCCTACTTGACCCAACTGTGGGAAGCATTGGAGTCAACATGGGCCAGCATCCCTGTGGAACTCTTTCGACACCTTGTAGCGTCCATGCCCTGAAGAATTGAGGCTGTTCTGATGGCAAAAGGGGGTGCAACTCAATATTAGGAAGGTGTTCCTAATGTTTTGGACACTCAATGTAGACCAGAGAGGTTGAGCCTGTCTGTATCATACCTTTACACCGGATGGGCAGACAGGATATTTATAACATTATTCCCCGCCAAGATTCCACTGGAGTTTTATTAAAATAAATGTAAAATAGCTATACGAGGATGTTGTCACGCCTGCTCCTGCTCCCCCTTTCTGGAGCTTGAGGGCACCAGGCGGCCCATCATTATGCACACCTGTCACCATCGTTATGCGCATCAGCGCTTCATTGGACTCACCTGGACTCCATCACTTATTGATTGCCTCCCCTATATGTAGTGTTCCGGAACTCCAATTTGAGCAGCAGCAGCTGAAAAATGAGCTCCTACAAATATTGAAATTTACATGGTTTTTAGAGTGAAGTACATCGGAAAAAAGCAAAAGAAAACTGCAAGACTGAATAGGAGAAAAAACAAGCAACAAAGAAGATAAGCTTTTGAAAAATAACTATTTTTCATAAAATTGTAGTTATCTTAGCTAGCTAAATTGTTTACCAGTTGCTAAGCAGTTGCTAGGGACTCTTTTGGAAGAAGCTAGCTAGCTAACGAAGAACAACAAAGAATATCTAGTTAACAGAAGAAAAGAAAGAGAAAATCAGGACAGAAGAAAAAGGATATCAAAGTGAAACAGTTCTCTAAAGACACAAGAGACAATAATACAAGAAACAACACTTCTGTAGCTTGTCAACTATGTGTCTGTCTATCCCTGTTCTCTCCTCTCTGCACAGGCCATACAAACGCTTCACACCGCGTGGCCGCTGCCACTCTAACCTGGTGGTCCCAGCGCGCACGACCCACGTAGAGTTCCAGGTCTCCGGCAGCCTCTGGAACTGCCGGTCTGCAGCCAACAAGGCTGAGTTCATCTCAGCCTATGCTACCCTCCAGTCCCTAGACTTCCTGGCGCTGACGGAAACATGGATTACCACAGATAACACTGCTACTCCTACTGCTCTCTCTTCGTCTGCCCACGTGTTCTCGCATACCCCTAGAGCATCGAGCCAGCGGGGTGGTGGCACTGGAATCCTCATCTCTCCCAAGTGGACATTCTCTCTTTCTCCCCTGACCCATCTGTCTATCTCCTCATTTGAATTCCATGCTGTCACAGTTACCAGCCCTTTCAAGCTTAACATCCTTATCATTTATCGCCCTCCAGGTTCCCTTGGAGAGTTCATCAATGAGCTTGACGCCTTGATAAGTTCCTTTCCTGAGGATGGCTCACCTCTCACAGTTCTGGGTGACTTTAACCTCCCCACGTCTACCTTTGACTCATTCCTCTCTGCCTCCTTCTTTCCACTCCTCTCCTCTTTTGACCTCACCCTCTCACCTTCCCCCCCTACTCACAAGGCAGGCAAAACGCTTGACCTCATCTTTACTAGATGCTGTTCTTCCACTAATCTCATTGCAACTCCCCTCCAAATCTCCGACCACTACCTTGTATCCTTTTCCCTCTTGCTCTCATCCAACACTTCTCACTCTGCCCCTACTCGGATGGTATTGCGCCGTCCCAACCTTCGCTCTCTCTCTCCCGCTACTCTCTCCTCTTCCATCCTATCATCTCTTCCCTCTGCTCAAACCTTCTCCAACCTATATCCTGATTCTGCCTCCTCAACCCTCCTCTCCTCCCTTTCTGCATCCTTTGATTTTCTCTGTCCCCTATCCTCCAGGCCGGCTCGGTCCTCCCCTCCTGCTCCGTGGCTCGACGACTCACTACGAGCTCACAGAACAGGGCTCCGGGCAGCCGAGCGGAAATGGAGGAAAACTCGCCTCCCTGCGGACCTGGCATCCTTTCACTCCCTCCTCTCTACATTCTCCTCTTCTGTCTCTGCTGCTAAAGCCACTTTCTACCACTCTAAATTCCAAGCATCTGCCTCTAACCCTAGGAAGCTCTTTGCTACCTTCTCCTCCCTCCTGAATCCCCCTCCTCCCTCTCTGCGAATGACTTCGTCAACCATTTTGAAAAGAAGGTTGACGATATCCGATCCTCGTTTGCTAAGTCAAACGACAGCGCTGGTCCTGCTCACACTGCCCTACCCTGTGCTTTGACCTCTTTCTCCCCTCTCTCTCCAGATGAAATCTCGCGTCTTGTGACGGCCGGCCGCCCAACAACCTGCCCACTTGACCCTATCCCCTCCTCTCTTCTCCAGACCATTTCCGGAGACCTTCTCCCCTTCCTCACCTCGTTCATCAACTCATCCTTGACCGCTGGCTACGTCCCTTCCGTCTTCAAGAGAGCGAGAGTTGCACCCCTTCTGGAAAAACCTACACTCGATCCCTCCGATGTCAACAACTACAGACCAGTATCCCTTCTTTCTTTTCTCTCCAAAACTCTTGAACGTGCCGTCCTTGGCCAGCTCTCCTGCTATCTCTCTCAGAATGACCTTCTTGATCCTAATCAGTCAGGTTTCAAGACTGGGCATTCAACTGAGACTGCTCTTCTCTGTGTCACGGAGGCTCTCCGCACTGCTAAAGCTAACTCTCTCTCCTCTGCTCTCATCCTTCTAGACCTATCTGCTGCCTTTGATACTGTGAACCATCAGATCATCCTCTCCACCCTCTCCGAGTTGGGCATCTCCGGCGCGGCCCACGCTTGGATTGCGTCCTACCTGACAGGTCGCTCCTACCAGGTGGCGTGGCAAGAATCTGTCTCCGCACCATGCGCTCTCACCACTGGTGTCCCCCAGGGCTCTGTTCTAGGCCCTCTCCTATTCTCGCTATACACCAAGTCACTTGGCTCTGTCATATCCTCACATGGTCTCTCCTATCATTGCTATGCAGACGACACACAATTAATCTTCTCCTTTCCCCCTTCTGATAACCAGGTGGCGAATCGCATCTCTGCATGTCTGTCAGACATATCAGTGTGGATGACGGATCACCAGCTCAAGCTGAACCTCGGCAAGACGGAGCTGCTCTTCCTCCCGGGGAAGGACTGCCCGTTCCATGATCTCGCCATCACGGTTGACAACTCCCTTGTGTCCTCCTCCCAGAGTGCTAAGAACCTTGGCGTGATCCTGGGCAACACCCTGTCGTTCTCCACTAACATCAAGGCGGTGACCCGATCCTGTAGGTTCATGCTCTACAACATTCGCAGAGTACGACCCTGCCTCACACAGGAAGCGGCGCAGGTCCTAATCCAGGCACTTGTCATCTCCCGTCTGGATTACTGCAACTCGCTGTTGGCTGGGCTCCCTGCCTGTGCCATTAAACCCCTACAACTCATCCAGAACGCCGCAGCCCGTCTGGTGTTCAACCTTCCCAAGTTCTCTCACGTCACCCCGCTCCTCCGCTCTCTCCACTGGCTTCCAGTTGAAGCTCGCATCCGCTACAAGACCATGGTGATTGCCTACGGAGCTGTGAAGGGAACGGCACCTCCATACCTTCAGGCCCTACACCCAAACAAGGGCACTGCGTTCGTCCACCTCTGGCCTGCTGGCCCCCCTACCTCTGAGGAAGCACAGTTCCCGCTCAGCCCAGTCAAAACTGTTCGCTGCTCTGGCACCCCAATGGTGGAACAAGCTCCCTCACGACGCCAGGACAGCGGAGTCAATCACCACCTTCCGGAGACACCTGAAACCCCACCTCTTTAAGGAATACCTAGGATAGGATAAAGTAATCCTTCTAACCCCCCCCCCCCCCTTAAAAGATTTAGATGCACTATTGTAAAGTGGTTGTTCCACTGGATATCATAAGGTGAATGCACCAATTTGTAAGTCGCTCTGGATAAGAGCGTCTGCTAAATGACTTAAATGTAAATGTAAATGTAAATATCTGTCTGTTCCTCAGTTTCATCCCTGTGTCAGCATTATTGTTGTTATGTTTCCCTTGTCCAGACGCTCTCCGTGTTTTGTTTCATGTCCGTTATTCATTAAATGTTCACTCCCTGTACTTGCTTCTCGTCTCCCAGCGTCTCTCCTCACAGAATGCTGACACAACAATTTGAAGCATCAGGGAGTTTTTTGTTTTTTGTTGGTGACATCGGGTGCCGCTGCCGAAGGAACCGGAGGTGCCTCAGCTGGCTCGTCAGGCTTCCATGCCTCGGATGTCTCGGCAGGCTCCCATCCCACGTCATACCTCAGCCGGCTCATTGGGCTCACACGCCTCAGCTGGCCCGTCAGGCTCGCCCAGGTGGGAAGCCGGGTGGCGCCCCTAGAGGGGGGTACTGTCCTCACAGATGTTTTCTAAACACTCTGATCCAAATGGGCCTTTCCTCTGTCCTATAGTCTAGTGACTGTACGGCAGTCTCCGTATGAAAACAAATGTATACGATGCTTGTGTCAGTGTTTCATGTTAGATACAGTGTATTCCGAAAGTATTCAGACCCCTTGACTTTTTCCACATTTTGCAACGTTACAGCCTTATTCTTAAATTGATTCAATGTTTTTTTACCATCAATCTACACACAATACCCCATAATGACAAAACAAAAACAGGTTTTACATTTTTTTGCACATTTATAAATAGAAACAACTGAAATGTCAAATTTACATAAGTATTTAGACCCTTTACTCAGTACTTTGTTGAAGCACCTTTGGCAGCGATTACTGCCTAGAGTCTTCTTGGGTATGATGCTACATGCTTGGCACACAGAGGGGAGTTTGGGGAGTTTCTCCCATTCTTCTCTGCAGATCCTCTCAAGCTCTGTCAGGTTGGATGAGGAGCGTTGCTGCACAGCTATTAACAGGTCTCTTCAGAGATGTTCGATCAGGTTCAAGTATGAGCTCTGGCTGGGCCACTCATGGACATTCAGATACTTGTCCCGAAGCCACTCCTGCGTTGCCTTGGCTGTGTGCTTAAGGTCGTTGTCCTGTTGGAAGGTGAACCTTTGCCCCAGTCTAAAGTCCTGAAGTTTTCATCAACGATCGCTCTGTAGTTTGCTCCATTGATCTTTCCCTCGATCCTGACTAGTCTCCCAGTCCCTGCCGCTGAAAAACATCCCCACAGCATGATGCTGCCACCACCATGCTTCACCGTAGGGATGGTGCCAGGTTTCCTCCAGACGTGATGCTTGGCATTCAGGCCAAAGAATTTAATATTGGTTTCATCAGACCAGAGAATCTTGTTTCTCATGGTCTGAGAGTCCGTTAGGTGCCTTTTGACAAACTCCAAGTGGCTGTCATGTGCATTTTATTGAGGAGTGGCTTCCTTCTGGCAACTCTACCACAAAGACCTGATTGGTGGAGTTCTGCAGAGATGGTTGTCCTTCTGGAAGGTTCTCCCATCTCCAGAGATTAACTCAGGAGCTCTGTCAGAGTGACCATCGGGTTCTTGGTCACCTTCCTGACCAAGGCCCTTCTCCCCGATTGCTCAGTTTGGCTGGGCGGCCAGCTCTATGAAAAGTTCATTGTATTGTTTGGGACCACTGTGTTCTTGGGGACCTTCAATGCAGCAGACATTTTGTGGTACCCTTCCCCAGATCTGTGCCTCGACACAATCCTGCACTGTCAACTGTGGAACCTTATATAGACAGGTGTGTGCCTTTCCAAAAAATGTCCCATCAGTATAATTTACCACAGGTGGACACCAATTAAGTTGTAGAAACATCTCAAGGATGATCAATGGAAACAGGATGCACCTAAGCTAAATTTTGAGTCTCATGGCATAGGGTCTGAATATTTATGTAAATAAGGTATTTCTGTTTTTTATTTGTAATACATTTGCAAAAAATTCTAAAAACCTGTTTTCACTTTGTCACTATGGGGTATTGTGTGTAGATTGATGAGGGAAAAAATTTATTCAATTAATTTTAGGTTAAGGCTGTAACGTAAAAAAATGTGGGAAAAAATCAAGGGGTCTGAATACTTTCTGAATGCGCTGTATTCCCTAAGGATCCCCATGAAGAAAATACCAGATTAAGCCACTATGGGACATTGACTGGGAATGTATCTTATTCACTTCCTGGAATATGAACTGTGCTTGTGAGTTCTTCTTACAGGGAATCTTTTAATGATGTATTACTCCCGGACACTCCACAGAATGATCATCCCAGAAAATCATGGACAGGGCCACTCACTGTGTTGTCTGCAGAAAGTGTTGTTTACGCTAATGCAGAGTTCAGGGTAGCCGGGTTTCCAGATCTACTTTTACATTAACCAGGAGTTTGCCACATCTGGCAAAAAGGATAGGAGAGGAGAGGAGAGGAGAGGAGAGGAGAGGAGAGGAGAGGAGAGGAGAGGAGAGGAGAGGAGAGGAGAGGAGAGGAGAGGAGAGGAGAGGAGAGGAGAGGAGAGGAGAGGAGAGGAGAGGAGGGGAGGGCAGGGGAGGAGTGGAGGAGAGGAGGAGAGGAGGGGAGGGAAGGGGAGGAGAGGAGAGGAGAGGAGGGGAGGAGGAGAGGAGAGGAGGGGAGGAGAGGGGGGGAGGGCAGGGGAGGAGAGGAGGAGGGGAGGAAAGGAGGGGAGGAGAGGAGGAGAGGAGAAGCCCCTCACTCATACATGCCCTCTATTCTGTTCCCTCCTTTTTATTTTCAATGTGAAAAGAGATAGCTGTTATCTTTTGGAGGGGGATGAAATCTTACATTACTGTGTGTAGACAGACATTCTTTAGGCAAGGGAGGGAGGATGGAGGGGGGAGGCAGGGTACAGGGGGATTGTTTTTCTGGTTGTGCCTTAATTATAAGGTCAAGTCCCAGTTGGACTGGATCCACACTGCGAGGAGAGACACTAACACACACGCTCATACATACAGTACACTTCCATACCGTATTTACAGACAGTCATCCCCATCAGAACCTACTGTACATACTGAATGAAATGATCCATATTTAATCAGACCACCAGTACATGCTGTAACAGCTAGTGACCCTCCAGTGAACCCTCGTCTTGATACTAACCCCCCCCCTCATACACTCCTCTTTAGTCAGGATTACAGAGTCCCTCTGTTGGACTGTGCTGTAATGTACTCGCTGTCCAAACCCTCAGTTAAAGGGTGAGTCCTTTTAAATGTCTGTTTACATTTGAAATCTCTGTCCCAACCATCCATTAAAGGGATAGAGTTTCACTTAAGCCCTTGTTTAGATTTGGAGGAAGCAGTTATAATTACTTCTGTATGAAATTGTCATTTTCGCTTTCAACCCCCATTAGAATACTGTCTGCTCTCCCTCTCTTTCTCCCCATCGCTCTCTCTCTCTCTCTCTCTCTCTCTCTCTCTCTCTCTCTCTCTCTCTCTCTCTCTCTTTCTCTCTCTCTCTCTCTCTCTCTCTCTTTCTCCCTCTCTTTCCTTCGCTCTTTCTCTCAATCTGGGTTCAGCCATAAGGTTCTATCTGCCACAGAATGTTAAAATGATTTAAATTTCAATAGAAAAGCACAGACATTTAATGATTAAATGAAGAGAATACCCTTCCTTCGTTCTAGTCACATCATCAAATACATGAATGAATGTTCATCACACATTTGTTAAAGTGATAGTTCCCTAAAATGACAGCTATACTACATCCTGTGCATAACATATCCCCCCCCCCCCCCCCCCCCCCTTAAAAGATTTAGATGCACTATTGTAAAGTGGTTGTTCCACTGGATATCATAAGGTGAATGCACCATTTTGTAAGTCGCTCTGGATAAGAGCGTCTGCTAAATGACTTAAATGTAAATGTAAATGTAAACTAGCAACATTGCAAAAACTTAGCTCTGGATGAGTAAACTGATATTTTTTCTGGTCTCTGACACCCAAAGTCAGTGAACTACTTGCTAGTTATCAATAAAATGTGGTAAGTTTGTAATTTTTGTGAAATACCCCTTCCATGGAGGTTTTTGTATTGATATAGAATAACACAAAACAGCAATGCCTCTCCTAAGGGCCTTAAACATGCTCTAAGGCACCTGTATTTATGTGTTTTTACAAGAGCTTACATTCTGGCCATTCTTCTTAAAAAGTGGTGGAAACAATCTAAATAATTTAAAAAGAGGACCAGAACCTATGATATGAATAATCAAGGACTTGAGACTATAAGGTTCAATCTGCAAAATCTATCATTTTTAGATAATGAGTATTTTATCATGTCCCAGATCTCAGTTTTGTGATATCTTCCTCTTTCATGACTCAGTAAGTATATCACCTTACATACAGTTCATTATTATTGACAACCCAGCATTGTGTGATTGGATTGAAGAAGGAACCTTGTAGCACCAAGTTAAAACGTGATTGTGCAGATAGAACAATGAATATTTTTCTTTCCATCGTACATTTACTTTTTTAATAAAAATCGGACATATCTCACATGCAAAGGACCACCTAGAGGAACTCTATGTGAATAACACATTTTTGACCTCATAGTTCTAAGGTAACAATTTGTCATAACCTGTGTGTTTACATCTTTACTGCCAGAACCATGTTACAGTTCAGATCCACCTAGTTTAGACCATCTGAATATATAGGGCATGTAATCTCTTTACAGATAATATGATGTTAATGAGGGGTTATCAGACGTCACTGTGTAATATGCCCCAGGGTGGGGGTGGGGACGTCACTGTGTAATAAGCCCCAGGGTGGGGGTGGGGACGTCACTGTGTAATATGCCCCAGGGTGGGGGTGGGGACGTCACTGTGTAATATGCCCCAGGGTGGGGGTGGGGACGTCACTGTGTAATATGCCCCAGGGTGGGGACGTCACTGTGTAATATGCCCCAGGGTGGGGGTGGGGACGTCACTGTGTAATATGCCCCAGGGTGGGGGTGGGGACGTCACTGTGTCATATGCCCCAGGGTGGGGGTGGGGACGTCACTGTGTAATATGCCCCAGGGTGGGGGTGGGGACGTCACTGTGTAACAAGCCCCAGGGTGGGGGTGGGGACGTCACTGTGTAAGAAGCCCCAGGGTGGGGGTGGGGACGTCACTGTGTAATATGCCCCAGGGTGGGGGTGGGGACGTCACTGTGTCATATGCCCCAGGGTGGGGGTGGGGACGTCACTGTGTAAGAAGCCCCAGGGTGGGGGTGGGGACGTCACTGTGTAATATGCCCCAGGGTGGGGGTGGGGACGTCACTGTGTAATATGCCCCAGGGTGGGGGTGGGGACGTCACTGTGTAAGAAGCCCCAGGGTGGGGGTGGGGACGTCACTGTGTAATATGCCCCAGGGTGGGGGTGGGGACGTCACTGTGTAATATGCCCCAGGGTGGGGGTGGGGACGTCACTGTGTAAGAAGCACCAGGTTGAGGGCGGGGGCCAATAGGGAATGAAATGATCTACACTCCATTCCTCTCGGAACAGAGAGAGAGAGAGAGTCATATAAACACACAGATATGTAAACACACACACAGTCATGCACTAAGATACACACACAAACACGCACGCACACAATGATACATACACACACACACACGCAATGATACATAAATACAAGCACACACACACACACACACACACACACACACACACACCCACACACACACACACACACACACACACACACACACACACACACACACACACACACACACACACACACACACACACAGATAAACACACACACACAGATAAACACACACACACACACACTCCAGAGTCTAAGACGTTGGGGGGAGGGGGGAGGGGGTAGGGCTGTTACGGTGACCATATTACTTCCTCATTGGTGGTCACAAATCGTGATCGCAGTCAAATCCAATGTTGCACAACATTTCTATATGCTATGCAATTGCTTGAGTTTTGACGGCCTCTATTAAAAAGAGGAGGATCCCATCAGCTTTCTAAGGGCTAGGCCTACTATATTTATTTCTCAACTTTCCTAATATTAAGCACATTGCTTCTCTTTACAACAGGAGTATAGCCTACCTGGCTGGCATGAAAATGAAACACGGGAAAAGTGTCCTCCACTTGCTATTTAAGTCCATAGATGACACTTCTTTTTTTCCCCATGCCCATATTCCAAGACAGGTGCATGATAATGGTCCATTCTAAATCAAAACTAATTTCACACATACATTATTTAGTCTATGTAAAGACAACATTAAATTGAGAATAGTCGGATTGATGACAATATTAGCCTATCACTTGTGAATGATGTATTATCACTTGAACAGAAATGCAAGAAACAGCGAATGCCACACTACAGACGTTTATGTCAGAAGACTGATTTTCAGGATGTTTTATGGTCTGACAAACACAGCTCTAGTTATGCCACCTTTCACTGCAGATGTGGAAGAACTTGACTGGCCTGCACAGAGCCCTGACCTCAACCCCATCGAACACCTTTGGGATGAATTGGAACGTTGACTGCAATCCAGGTCTAATCACCCAACATCAGTGCCCAACCTCACTAATGATCTTGTGGCTGAATGGAAGTAAGTCCCCGCAACAGGGGGGACAACTCCATATTAATGCCTATGATTTTGGTATTAGATGTTTGACGAGCAGGTATCCACATACTGTAGTGTATCACAGATAGACTCTAGTTATGAACTATAGTGGCGGTACGTAGTTCTAAACAACATGCTGATAGTCCAATGAGGAAGTGATATGATCTCTATTGTAGCGAGATGAATGCTTTACTTCAGCAAAATGCAAATCCACTGGTTGATAGATTAGCATCCCTATAAGCCATGTGACACCGATAGACAGGAAGGCTGCTGACAATAACATTTACAATTGATAGAGGTCAAAGTAAATTCTGACATACTGATAACAATAGACCAGGGGTGGGCAACATAAGGCCCACGAGCCGGATCCAGCCCACGAGCCCATTCAATCCTGTCCCGGGGAAGGTTTTAGTAACATGATTATTTTGGGTGTTAAAAAACACTCCAGGCGACTCTTGAATGTCTAAATAAAAAGAATGTATAAATTATAATGGACCTGTAAGTTTTCAAATCACTTTTTCTGGCCCGCAAATTGCTTTTGACAAACAAAGCGGTTCTGAAAAACATCTGTGTGGCCCGATGTAGCCCTCAAGCCGAAATGATTGCCCACTCCTGCAATAGACTATAGGGTTGTCTATAGGGCTGCAGGAAGACACAATGTACTGTTCAGGTTATTTGTTTGTTCCTACTTACATGTAGACTACGGTTCAAAAGTTTGGGGTCACTTACAAATGTCCTTGTTTTTTAATTAAAAGCACATTTTTGGTCGATTAAAATAACATAAAATTGATCAGAAATACAGTGTAAACATTGTTAATGTTGTAAATGACTATTGTAGCTGGAAATGGCAGATTTTTTATGGAATATCTACATAGGAGTACAGAGGCCCATTATCAGCAACCACGTTGTGTTAGCTAATCCAAGTTAATCAAACAAATAACTTTCTTTTGAAACTCATCAGTCTATTCTTTCAAAAACAAGGACATTTCTAAGTGACCCCAAACTTTTGAACGGTAGTGTACATTTTTACTGAAGGATAAGAACTATGTTGATGAATATGTAAACACTGATCCAATAAGGTCTGCATAATCAGCTGGATATGTAAAACCTATCAATACTGAAAGTGTGATGTATTCCAGTAAGCCCCATGATGGTTCTGCAGTGACAGATATACACCACTAGATGTCCTACTTTTCCACCAGAGGAACACTCCCCTATGTTTAGGAGACCAGGTGAATCTTCATACATTACAGTAGACTGTTGCACACATTTGAGTTTGCATTAATGTAACCCCCACTGTACTCCCAAAAAATTCAGATTAGGTTGGAAATCAGTGCACTGGTTGATTATTCTAGGTTTGTCATTTCTAAACTATGTCCAGCTATGTTTGGGGGCTTCTAAGTGGCGCAGCGGTCTAAGGCACTGCATCTCAGTGCTAGAGGTGTCACTTCAGACCCTGATTCAATTCCAGGCTGTCTCACATCTGGCAGTGATTGGAAGTCCCATAGGGTGGTGCACAAATGGCCCAGTGTCATCCTGGTTTGGCCGGGGTAGGCCGTCATTGTAAATACGTTTTTTTTCGTAACTGACTTGCCTAGATATATAAAGGTTCAATAAAAGTTAAATAAAAAGTGAAATTGTGATTGGAAAGGAATGCAGTGGACATGATAACATCTCTATCATGGCAATAGTGATGTAAGAATTGGACATGGTGACCAGGGATCCTGTCAACTCAAGGCTGTTTGGTATCAGGCCTCACACAGTGTCATTGATCTGCAGTGTATCTACCCTGCCTGCCAATGACCTCTAGGGAAAAATGCATGTGTGTGCGTCACAAGACAGCATTAGCCTGCTGAGAGAGAGAGCATGTGTGGTACTGTATTTTTATTAAGCTGTTTTGGTGTTTATACGAGGGGGGACATACACAGAGACAGAGAGAGAGGGGGGGGGGCATGTGGATTTGTGTTGATGGGTTATTGATTGTGTTTCTACTGTTCATTTCAGAGAGCTGCCAGAGGGAACTACCATATGGCAGGACAGGAGGGAGAGAGGGAGAGAGAGAGAGAGAGAGAGAGAGAGAGAGAGGGAGGGGAGGAGAGATCTAGTGAGAGATCGAGTGAGAGATATTGAGTGAGAGAGAGCGAGAGTGAGAGAGAGAGAGAGAGAGAGAGAGAGAGAGAGAGTATAAGTGAGAGAGTAAGTGAGGGAGTGAGTGAGTGAGTAGGAGAAAGGGATGGGATGGGAGCCGCAGTGGCTCAAAGGTTTTTCCTGCAATTCTACACATTTTGTCATGGGGCGGAGAGAAGAATTTGCAGTTTTACAACAAATGTTGTGCTGTTCTACCCATTTTGCAGTAAGGTGGAGAGAAATGTTTGCCATTCTTAATATGATATCTGAGTGAGATTGACTAACAAAATCAATGTGTGCCCCACGGTCGGTAATTCAACCATGATTAAAACTAGTTTAGATATCTGGCTAGACTAATTTACCAATCCATTTTTTGGAGAGACTGACAGTGACTGACATAACAAGAGAAAAACTGCTGATCCACAACCGCATTTCAGAAGTGCATCTTGTGTATTCTACTATTCTAACACTCAACAGTAAGTTGAGAACCCAACTGAGTTCCTAAACAAGTGACTTTGTCCGCAGATGTATTCTGTGGACACTGATGCTATGTGCTTTATGTGGTGGTCTGAACAGTCGAATCTCCGATCTGAAAGGTTGTATAATTAAGCAATAAGACCCGAGGAGGTGTGGTATATGGCCAATAAACCACGGCTAAGGGCTGTTCATATGGATACAGCCCTTAGCCGTGGTATATTGGCAATATACCACAAACATCCCTGCGTGCCTTATTGCTATTATAAACTGGTTACCAATGTAATAAGAGCAGTAAAAATAAATGTTTTGTCACACCCATGGTATTTTATTTTTTAAACTAGGCAAGTCAGTTAAGAACAAATTCTTATTTTCAATGATGGCCTAGGAACAGTGGGTTAACTAACCTTTTCAGGGGCAGAATGACAGATTTTTACCTTGTCAGCTCAGGGATTCAATCTTGCAACCTTTCGCTTACTAGTCCAATGCTCTAACCACTAGGCTACTTACTGCACATGGTATACAGTCTGATATGACATGGCTTTCAGCCAATCTGCATTCACGGCTCGAACTACCCAGTTTATAATTAACATTGATGGTATTGCACCTTGAGTTGCTTTAGACACAGGTGGAAGTAGGCATGGGGAAACATTCATTGAATTCTTAAAGGATTCCAAGTGCTTCATTATGAATGATAGATTATCACCACAAAATTATAATTTCACATCAGTATCAACAAAGGGAAAAGCAGTTGTTGACTGTATTGTATCACCTCATGACTGTCTCAATACATGTGTGGAGTTCAATGTAATTACCTCAACTGAGCTTGTGGAAAGTAAAGTACCTGAATGTATTGGCCTGGTTGGAGACCACAGTAGACTGCCTGATCATTCATTGTTGTTTCTGAAATTCATGGTGGGAAACTGTACAGGGGAGGAAGGTGATGTAGGCTCATCTTAGAAGGTAGGCTCATCTAAGGAGGTAGATTAATCTAAGGAGGTAGGCTCATCTAAGGAGGTAGATTAATCTAAGGAGGTAGATTAATCTAAGGAGGTAGGCTCATCTAAGGAGGTAGGCTCATCTAAGGAGGTAGGCTCATCTTAGAAGGTAGGCTCATCTAAGGAGGTAGATTCATCTAAGGAGGTAGGCTCATCTAAGGAGGTAGATTCATCTAAGGAGGTAGGCTCATCTAAGGAGGTAGGCTCATCTAAGGAGGTAGGCTCATCTAAGGAGGTAGGCTCATCTAAGGAGGTAGATTCATCTAAGGAGGTAGGCTCATCTAAGGAGGTAGATTCATCTAAGGAGGTAGGCTCATCTAAGGAGGTAGGCTCATCTAAGGAGGTAGGCTCATCTAAGTATGTAGGCTCATTTCACACTTTTAGGCTCCTGAGTGGTGCAGCAGTCTAAGGCTCTGCATCTCAGTGCTAGAGGCATCACTACTAGACCCTGGTTCAATCCCAGGTTGTATCACAACCGGCTGTGATCAGGAGTCCCATAGGGCGGCGCACAATAGGCCCAGTGTCGTCTGGGTTAGGGGAGGGTTTGTCTGGGGTAGGCTGTCTTTTTAAAATAAGAATTTGTTCTTAACTGACTTGCCTGATTAAATAAAAACATCTAAGGAGGTAGTCAAGTCCAAATCATACCAAAAGAAGTCTTAGAAACCTACCTGACCATTTTCTTTCATCTGATATGTCCTGTACTGTTCTTATGAACCTTATTGATAACCTGGAAGTCTGCCAGAAAGCACAATATAATATTGGTCAGCATTATGGCCGGTTCTGAAATGTACTACATGAGGCAATGGAAAAGTGTTTAACTGTTAAATCAGTATCATCCAAGCCTGAGAGACCGCAGCAAATTGGTAAACTGTATTGGAATAAAGATAAGTCATTTGTGGTCTGTAATGAAAGTTGCAGAAAATAAGTTAATGAGAAGAGGTTTAAGAGAAGAGTTTAATCAATGTCAACATATCTTTGAAAACAAGCCTAGGTTCTATAAGAGGAGATTCAGAAGGGGCCAAGCACTGCATTTCGAACAACTGTAAAGTAACAACCCTCAGCAATTTTGAATGAAATCAGTAAACTGGGTCCAAAAAGAGTTAGAAAAATTCCCTGGTTTATGCCTACTAGTTGAAGATCCTTGCCATCATCTTGCTCTACATAGACAGAATATGATGCGTTTATGAGTTGTGAGTCCTCCTACCATCTCTGCCGAGCATTGTGCACAAACATTAAAATAGCAAAACATCATCTTTGAGGCCTGGAGCATTCAATATCCAGTTCTTATTTGCATGACTTATTCAAAACTGTCCATGACTGGCTGCAAAAATACCTATCGTCATATAATTCATTTTCAAAGAAACAAGTAGTCATATCAGATTTCAAACATGTGATTACACTGGCGAAACTGGGAGGAATAACAGTAGTGTTCTTGCTGGAAAGCACAGTAATTACCCTATATTTTAGCCCATTGTTAAGAATAATAATTGTTCCACGGATCAGACTATTAAGTAAATACAGTGCCTTGCAAAAGTATTCATCCCCCTTGGTGTTTTTCCTATTTTGTTGCATTACAACCTGTAATTTAAATTTATTTTTATTTGGACTTCATGTAATGCACATACACAAAATAGTCCAAATTGGTGAAGTGAAATGAAAAAATTACTTGTTTTTTTTCAAACGGAAAAGTGGTGCGTGCATATGCATTCACCCCCTTAGCAATGAAGCCCCTAAATACGATCTGGTGAAACCAATTACCTTCAGAAGTTACATAATTAGTTAAATAAAGTCCACCTGTGTGCAATCTAAGTGTCACATGTTCTATCACATGATCTCAGTATATATACACCTGTTCTGAAAGGCCCCAGAGTCTGCAACACCGCTAAGCAAGGGGCACCACCAAGAAAGCGGCACCATGAAGACCAATGAGCTCTCCAAGCAGGTCAGGGACAAAGTTGTGGAGAAGTACAGATCAGGGTTGGGTTATGAAAAAATATCTGAAACTTTGAACGTCCCACGGACCACCATTAAATCCATTATTAAAAAATGGAAAGAATATGGCATCACAACAAACCTGCCAAGAGAGGGCCGCCCACCAAAATTCACAGACCAGGCAAGGAGGGCATTAATCCGAGAGGCAACAAAGAGACCAAAGATAAACCTGAAGGAGCTGCAAATCTCCACAGCGGAGATTGGAGTATCTGTCTGTAGGACCACTTTAAGCTGTACACTCCACAGAGCTGGGCTTTACGGAAGAGTGGCCAGAAAAAAGCCATTGCTTAAAGAAATAAATAAGCAAACACGTTTGGTGTTCGCCAAAAGGCATGTAGGAGACTCCCCAAACATATGGAAGAAGGCACTCTGGTCAAATGAGACTAAAATTGAGCTTTTTGGCCATCAAGGAAAAAGCTATGTCTGGCGCAAACCCAACACCTCTCATCACCCTGAGGACACCATGTTTTTAATCGGCAGGGAATGGGAAACTAGTCAGAATTGAAGGAATGATTGATGGCGCTAAATACAGGGAAATTCTTGAGGGAAACCTGTTTCAGTCTTCCAGAGATTTGAGACTGGGACGGAGGTTCACCTTCCAGCAGGACAATGACCCTAAGCATACTGCTAAAGTAACACTCAAGTGGTTTAAGGGGAAACATTTAAATATTTTGGAATGGCCTAGTCAAAGCCCAGACCTCAATCCAATTGAGAATCTGTGGTATGACTTAAAGATTGCTGTACACCAGAGGAACCCATCCAACTTGAAGGAGCTGGAGCAGTTTTGCCTTGAAGAATGGGCAAACATCCCAGTGGCTAGACGTGCCAAGCTTATAGAGCCATACCCCAAGAGACTTGCAGCTGTAAGATCCTTTATAAACACAAACTCACTTCCTTGAGAACTTCATTCACAACAGCTCTGCTCCGCAAATTGCAAGAAGTATGAATGCTCTGACTTCTGCAGAGGCCGCATCGCGGTAAATACTGTACGGCCACTGCAGACATCAGATTGACCATGCAGAGCCTTTAAATTCCAATCACCAAATGAGGGGACTAATGCAAGTGTGGATATAAGCGACTTTAGTACATGATGTCAAAAGGCTGCATTCTGAAATACGGGCGGGAGTAACAGAAACCTAATTATGTTGACAACATTGTACATAAAACAGCGCTACCATGCTGCATTTTTTACAGTTGTATACACTCTCTCCATTCAGCTCCACTCTCCTAATCTTGAGGGGTGTTTCTTTAAAACGTGCATCCAATCCCCTTGATCCCTTACATAACTAGACCAATCATATGCTTCAATGTCCCGGGATTCACAGTGCTGTGGTAAGACAGGACAATGACAGAGGTTCTGCTCGTGATGTTAAATTGCAGGCGCAGATGCTACGATTTCAAAACAATTTGGAGCACAGATGAAATATTAACAGACTGACTATACAATGGACTGATTGGACAAATAGATGCAGTACTTTTCAATGCGTTCATATAAGAGGTGTGGCATGTGAGCGTGAGGAGAGGGTCAAATGCGTATGTCTGATCTCGGCCAATGTGTGCGAGTTGGCAGCTCTGTGTATGTTTTATTGATTTCCAAAAGTCCTTTGATTGGGTAAATAGAGATTTACTTGTTTTCAAACTTATAAATGTCGGCATACATGGTAAATGGATGTTAAATGCTCTGTATAGAGCTCCAGTCTCCTGTGGACCAGTAGATGAGTTGGAGACTGGATGGTTTCCTATATAGAGCTCCAGTCTCCTGTGGACCAGTAGATGAGTTGGAGACTGGATGGTTTCCTATATAGAGCTCCAGTCTTCTGTGGACCAGTAAATGAGTTGGAGACTGGATGGTTTCCTATAGAGAGCTCCAGTCTCCAGTGGACCATGGAGACTGGATGGTTTCCTATATAGAGCTCCAGTCTCCAGTGGACCAGTAAATGGGTTGGAGACTGGATGGTTTCCTATATAGAGCTCCAGTCTCCAGTGGACCAGTAAATGGGTTGGAGACTGGATGGTTTCCTATATAGAGCTCCAGTCTCCTGTGGACCAGTAGATGAGTTGGAGACTGGATGGTTTCCTATATAGAGCTCCAGTCTCCAGTGGACCAGTAAATGGGTTGGAGACTGGATGGTTTCCTAATACCAAATGGAGATTCATGATTAACCAAGATAAAACCAAGATAATGCACTTCAGACAAAAGGGTACAGTAAGAAGTATTCATGACTTCTCTTTTGGAGCAATGCCCCTAAAGTAAACTAGTTCATACTAATACCTTGGATTCCTTTTTCATGAGTGTATGACCTTGGTTTCCTTTTTGATGAATGTATGACCTTGGTTTCCTTTTTGATGAATGTATGACCTTTGAAGAGGGTATAAAATATTTATCAGATTCTGCAGGTAGAGCGTTGAGGTCTGTTGGTAGTACACTGAACATCTGTAAAGACCATGGCTAATGCACATACAGTTGAAGTCGGAAGTTTACATACAATTGAGATAAAACACACAACTACTCTTCGACAAAGAACGCAATGCTATATTTAAGGAAGCTGATCTACAACATATATATTGAAACAAGTTACGCTGCAATGTCAGTAGGATAAATAAAGGTAAAATACAAAAATAAAAATGTCAATAGGCTCAAACACAAGTTAACGCTTAGCTACAAAGAAAAATTGTCAACTGACATATGGCTAAAACCAAAACTCAGAACATCCAACCAGAAAACAGCTAAGATCCAGAACCTTATGTCACCTCTCAACTAACCAGAAACCAAAGGTCCTTGTATGCCCAGTTGAGAACCCGAATATTGCCTCTGGCAATTGAAGTAGGTAGGTTCAATGGCATAGATGAAGAATAGCGACTATAAAATCAAATCAAATTTATTTATATAGCCCTTCTTACATCAGCTGATATATCAAAGTGCTGTACAGAAACCCAGCCTAAAACCCCAAACAGCAAGCAATGCAGGTGTAGAAGCACGGTGGCTAGGAAAAACTCCCTAGAAAGGCCAAAACCTAGGAAGTTACCTAGAGAGGAACCAGGCTATGAGAGGTGGCCAGTCCTCTTCTGGCTGTGCCGGGTGGAGATTATAAAAGAACATGGCCAAGATGTTCAAATGTTCATAAATGACCAGCATGGTCAAATAATAATAATCACAGTAGTTGTCGAGGGAGAAACAAGTCAGCACCTCAGGAGTAAGTGTCAGTTGGCTTTTCATAGCCGATCATTGAGAGTATCTCTACCGCTCCTGCTGTCTCTAGAGAGTTGAAAACAGCAGGTCTGGGACAGGTAGCACGTCCGGTGAACAGGTCAGGGTTCCATAGCCGCAGGCAGAACAGTTGAAACTGGAGCAGCAGCATGGCCAGGTGGACTGGGGACAGCAAGGAGTCATCATGCCAGGTAGTCCTGAGGCATGGTCCTAGGGCTCAGGTCCTCCAAGAGAGAGAGAAAGAAAGAAAGGGAGAAAGAGAGAATTAGAGAGAGCATACTTAAATTCACACAGGACACTGGATAAGACAGGAGAAATACTCCAGATATAACAGACTGACCCTAGCCCCCCGACACATAAACTACTGCAGCATAAATACTGGAGGCTGAGACAGGTGGGGTGAGGAGACACTGTGGCCCCATCCGATGATACCGCCGGACAGGGCCAAACAGGCAGGATATAACCCTACCCACTTTGCCAAAGCACAGCCCCCACACCACTAGAGGGATAACTTCAACCACCAACTTACCATCCTGAGACAAGGCCGAGTATAGCCCACAAAGATCTCCGCCATGGCACAACCCAAGGGGGGACGCCAACCCAGAAAGGAAGACCACGTCAGTGACTCAACCCACTCAAGTGACGCACCCCACCTAGGGACGGCATGGAAGAGCACCAGTAAGCCAGTGACTCAGCCCCTGTAATAGGGTTAGAGGCAGAGAATCCCAGTGGAGAAAGGGGAACCGGCCAGGCAGACAGCAAGGGCGGTGTCAGGGATTTCTTCGTCGGAGGACGATATAACGAAATCATCGTCGGAAAAAGATGACCAATACGCAGCAGAGTTGATGTCGTTCATTTTGAACATTTAATAAACTCAAAATGGGTATACAAGATAACAAAACAAAACTCACGATAACCTGACAGTCCTGTTAGGCATACTTACACTATACACGGAACAATCACCCACACCTAACAAACACACCCTAATATATCGGATTCTCAATCAAAGGCAGATAGACAACACCTGCCTTCAACTGAGAGCCCCAACCCCAATTAACCCAACATAGAACCAGACATACTAGACTGAACATAGAATACATGGAAACCAAACAGTGCCCAAAAACCCCGGAATACTAAATCAAATGCCCCTTCAACAAACACACCACCCCGAACCACATAAAACGAATACCCTCTGCCACGTCCTGACCAAACTACAATACTAATTAACCTTTATACTGGCCAGGACGTGACAGTACCCCCCCCCCCCCCCTTAAAGGTGCTAATCCCGGAAGCACCTTAAAACGAAAAAAAACAACAAAAAAACAACCCCAAACAACAAAACCAAAATTCCCCTCTACTAAAGGGAGGGAAGGGAGGGTGGCTGCCGTCAACGACGGCACTGTGCTACACCCCCCCTCCCCAACCCACCTATATCTGGAGGTGGCTCTGGTTCCGGCCGTTTCAGGCTGTCGGGCCACTCTGGCATCGCCGGGGGGCAGTCGGGGCAGTCTGGCAGTTCGGGACAGTCGGGGCAGTCTGGCAACTCGGGACAGTCTGGGCAGTCTGGCAACTCGGGACAGTCTGGGCAGTCTGGCAACTCGGGACAGTCTGGGCAGTCTGGCAACTCGGGACAGTCTGGGCAGTCTGGCAACTCGGGGCAGTCTGGCAACTCGGGACAGTCTGGGCAGTCTGGCAACTCGGGACAGTCTGGGCAGTCTGGCAACTCGGGACAGTCTGGGCAGTCTGGCCACTCGGGACAGTCTGGGCAGTCTGGCCACTCGGGACAGTCTGGGCAGTCTGGCCACTCGGGACAGTCTGGGCAGTCTGGCCACTCCGGCAGTTCAGGGCAGTCTGGCCACTCCGGCAGTTCAGGGCAGTCTGGCCACTCCGGCAGTTCAGGGCAGTCTGGCCACTCCGGCAGTTCAGCGCAGTCTGGCCACTCCGGCAGTTCAGCGCAGTCTGGCCACTCCGGCAGTTCAGCGCAGTCTGACCTCTCTGGCGACTGTTGACTGGCGGGCAGCTCTGACGACTGTTGACTGGCGGGCAGCTCTGACGACTGTTGACTGGCGGGCAGCTCTGACGACTGTTGACTGGCGGGCAGCTCTGACGACTGTTGACTGGCGGGCAGCTCTGACGACGACTGTTGACTGGCGGGCAGCTCTG
This sequence comes from Salmo salar, assembly GCF_965601325.2. Lineage (NCBI taxonomy): Eukaryota > Metazoa > Chordata > Actinopteri > Salmoniformes > Salmonidae > Salmo > Salmo salar. Next base: position 40,619,784 of record NC_138313.1, read on the forward strand.
ACGACGACTGTTGACTGGCGGGCAGCTCTGATGACGACTGTTGACTGGCGGGCAGCTCTGATGACAACTGTTGACTGGCGGGCAGCTCTGATGACGACTGTTGACTGGCGGGCAGCTCTGATGACGACTGTTGACTGGCGGGCAGCTCTGGTGACGACTGTTGACTGGCGGGCAGCTCTGGTGACGACTGTTGACTGGCGGGCAGCTCTGGTGACTGTTGACTGGCGTGGCTGGGTTGACGCACTTGAAGGCTAGTGCGGGGAGCAGGAACAGGACGAGTCGGACTGGGTTGACGCACTTCCGGGTCCGCACGAGAGACAGGAGCTGGAAACCCAGGGCTATGGAGGCGCACAGTCGGTCTAGATCTTACCTCCTGCACAACCCGTCTTGGCTGGATGGAACTAGTAGCCCTGTAAGAGCGGGGTGCTGGTACAGGGCAGACTGGGCTGTGCAGGGGCCTGATGGTAGCCGTGCGTAGAGCGGGAGTTGGGTAGCCTGGTCCTCGGAGGCGTACCGGCGACCAGATGCGCTGCGCAGGCATCCTCCTACCAGGCTGGATGCCCGCTCTAGCATGGCACCTGCGAGGGGCTGGAACAACGCGCACCGGACTGTGCGTGCGTATGGGTGAGATAGTGCGCTCCTCAGCGAAACATGGTGCTCTCCACCCCATACGCTCCTCCATATAACCACGGGTAGCTGGCTTCCGGCTCTTCTTATGCCTAGCCAAACTACCCGTGTGCCCCCCCCAAAAAAATTCTTGGGGGTGCCTCTCGTGCTTCAACGCCAGTCTTGATCTTCGGAAACGTTCCCGGTCCTTACCAGCCATACTCCATGGGCCTTCTCAGGCCATAACCTGCTCCCATGTCCATCTCTCCACATAGTCCATATCCTGAGCGTGCTGCTCCTTTCTCCGCTGCTTGGTCTTGGTTTGGTGGGTGATTCTGTCAGGGATTTCTTTGTCGGAGGACGATATAACGAAATCATCGTCGGAAAAAGATGACCAATACGCAGCAGAGTTGATGTAGTTCATTTTGAACATTTAATAAACTCAAAATGGGTATACAAGATAACAAAACAAAACTCACGATAACCTGACAGTCCTGTTAGGCATACTTACACTATACACGGAACACGGAACAATCACCCACACCTAACAAACACAAACACACCCTAATATATGGGACTCTCAATCAAAGGCAGATAGACAACACCTGCCTTCAACTGAGAGCCCCAACCCCAATTAACCCAACATAGAACCAGACATACTAGACTGAACATAGAATACATGGAAACCAAACAGTGCCCCAAAACCCCGGAATACTAAATCAAATGCCCCTTCAACAAACACACCACCCCGAACCACATAAAACGAATACCCTCTGCCACGTCCTGACCAAACTACAATACTAATTAACCTTTATACTGGCCAGGACGTGACAGGCGGTTCGTTGCTCCAGAGCCTTTCCGTTCACCTTCACACTCCTGGGCCAGACTACACTCAATCATATGACCTACTGAAGAGATGAGTCATCAGTAAAGACTTAAAGGTTGAGACTGAGTCTGCGTCTCTCACATGGGTATCCTTTTCCCTCTCGCTCTCCTCCAACACTACTCACTCTGCCCCTACTCAGATGGTATTGCGCCGTCGCAACCTTCGCTCTCTCTCTCCTGCTACTCTCTCCTCTTCCATCCTATCATCTCTTCCCTCTGCTCAATCCTTCTCCAACCAATCTCCTGATTCTGCTTCCTCAACCCTCCTCTCCTCCCTTTCTGAATCCTTTGACTCTCTATGTCCCCTATCCTCCCAGCCGGCTCGGTCCTCCCCTCCTGCTCCGTGGCTTGACGACTCATTGCAAGCTCACAGAACAGGGCTCCGGGCAGCTGAGCGGAAATGGAGGAAAACTAGCCTCCCTGCAGACCTGGCATCTTTTCACTCCCTCCTCTCTACATTTTCTTCCTCTGTTTCTGCTGCTAAAGCCACTTTCTACCACTCTAAATTCTAAGCATCTGCCTCTAACCTTAAGAAGCTCTTTGCCACCTTCTCCTCCCTCCTGAATCCTCCTCCCCCTGCCCCCTCCTCCCTCTCTGCGGATGACTTCGTCAACCATTTTGAAAAGAAGGTTGACGACATCCGATCCTCGTTTGTTAAGTCAAACGACACCGCTGGTCCTGCTCACATTGCCCTACCCTATGCTTTGACCTCTTTCTCCCCTCTCTCTCCAGATGAAATCTTGCGACTTGTGATGGCCGGCCGCCCAACAACCTGCCCGCTTGACCCTATCCCCTCCTCTCTTCTCCAGACCATTTCCGGAGACCTTCTCCCCTACCTCACCTTGCTCATCAACTCATCCATGACCGCTGGCTACGTCCCTTCAGTCTTCAAGAGAGCAAGAGTTGCACCCCTACTCAAAAAACCTACACTCGATCCCTCCGATGTCAAGAACTACAGATCAGTATCCCTTCTTTCTTTTCTCTCCAAAACTCTTGAGCGTGCCGTCCTTGGCCAGCTCTCTTGCTATCTCTCTCAGAATGACCTTCTTGATCCAAATCAGTCAGGTTTCAAGACTGGTCATTCAACTGAGACTGCTAAAGCTAACTCTCTCTCCTCTGCTCTCATCCTTCTAGACCTATCTGCTGCCTTTGATACTGTGAACCATCAGATCCTCCTCTCCACACTCTCCGAGTTGGGCATCTCTGGCGCGGCTCACTCTTGGATTGCGTCCTACCTGACAAGTCGCTCCTACCAGGTGGCGTGGCGAGAATCCGTCTCCGCACCATGTGCTCTCACCATTGGTGTCCCCCAGGGGTCAGTTCTAGGCCCTCTCCTATTCTCGCTATACACCAAGTCACTTGGCTCTGTCATATCCTCACATGGTCTCTCCTATCATTGCTATGCAGATGACACACAATTAATCTTCTCCTTTCCCCCTTCTGATAACCAGGTGCGAATCGCATCTCTGCATGTCTGGCAGACATATCAGTGTGGATGACGGATCACCACCTCAAGCTGAACCTCGGCAAGACGGAGCTGCTCTTCCTCCCGGCGAAGGACTGCCCGTTTCATGATCTCGCCATCACGGTTGACAACTCCATTGTGTCCTCCTCCCAGAGTGCTAAGAGCCTTGGTGTGACCCTGGACAACACCCTGTCGTTCTCCGCTAACATCAAGGCGGTGACCCGATCCTGTAGGTTCATGCTCTACAACATTCGCAGAGTACGACCCTGCCTTACACAGGAAGCGGCACAGGTCCTAATCCAGGCACTTGTCATCGCCCGTCTGGATTACTGCAACTCGCTGTTGGTGGGGCTCCCTGCCTGTGCCATTAAACCCCTACAACTTATCCAGAACGCCGCAGCCCGTCTTGTGTTCAACCTTCCCAAGTTCTTTCACGTCACCCCCGCTCCCCCGCACACTCCACTGGCTTCCAGTTGAAGCTCGCATCTGCTACAAGACCATGGTGCTTGCCTACGGAGCTGTGAGGGGAACGGCACCTCCGTACCTTCAGGCTCTGATCAGTCCCTACACCCAAAGAAGGGCAATGCGTTCATCCACCTCTGGCCTGCTCGCCTCCCTACCTCTGCGGAAGCACAGTTCCCACTCAGCCCACTCAAAACTGTTCGCTGCTCTGGCACCCCAATGGTGGAACAAGCTCCCTCACGACGCCAGGACAGCGGAGTCAATCACCACCTTCCGGAGACACCTGAAACCCCACCTCTTTAAGGAATACCTGGGATAGGATAAAGTAATCCTTCTAACCCACCCCCCTACTCTCCCCCCAAAAAAATATATAGACGTACTACTGTAAAGTGGTTGTTCCACTGGATATCATAAGGTGAATGCACCAATTTGTAAGTCGCTCTGGATAAGAGCGTCTGCTAAATGACGTAAATGTAAATGGGTAGGCAGACCATTCCATAAAAATGGAGAAAGCCCTGCCTCCAGCTGTTTGCTTAGAAATTCTAGGGACAATTAGGAGGCCTGCGTCTTGTGACCGTAGCATACGTGTAGGTATGTACGGCAGGACCAAATCGGAAACATAGGTAGGAGCAAGCCCATGTAATGCTTTGAAGGTTAGCAGTAAAACCTTGAAATCAGCCCTTGCCTTAACAGGAAGCCAGTGTAGGGAGGCTAGCACTGGAGTAATATGATCACATTTTTTGGTTCTAGTCAGGATTCTAGCAGCCGTATTTAGCACTAACTGAAGTTTATTTAGTGCTTTATCTGGGTAGCAAGAAAGTAGAGCATTGCAGTAGTTAACCTAGAAGTAACAAAAGCATGGATTAATTTTTCTGCATCATTTTTGGACAGAAAGTTTCAGATTTTTGCAATGTTACGTAAATGGTAAAAAGCTGTCCTTGAAACAGTCTTTATATGTTCGTCAAACGAGAGATCCAGAGAGATCCAGAGATCCAGGGTCCAGAGTAACGCCGAGGTCCTTCACAGTTGTATTTGAGACGACTGTACAACCATCAAGATTAATTGTCAGATTCAACAGAAGATCTCTTTGTTTCTTGGGATCTAGAACAAGCATCTCTGTTTCGTCCGAGTTTAAAAGTAGAACGTTTGCAGCCATCCACTTCCTTATGTCTGAAACACAGGCTTATAGCGAGGGCAATTTTGGGGCTTCACCATGTTTCATTGAAATGTATGTGTCATCCGCATAGCAGTGAAAGTTAACTTCTATGGGCTAGGTGGGACGCTAGCCAGTGAAAAATCAGGGCGGCAAATTCAAAAACAACAAAATGTCATAATTCAACTTTCTCAAACATACAACTATTTTACACCATTTTAAAGATACACGTCTCCTTGATGTAACCACATTGTCCAATTTCAAAAAGTCTAATCACACAGCCATTTTCCAAGCAAGTACATGTGTCAATAAAACCCAAAACACAGCTAAATGAAGCACTAACCTTTGACGATCTTCATCAGATGACACTCCTAGGACATTATGTTACACAATACATGTATGTTTTGTTCGATAAAGTTCATATTTATATCCAAAGACAGCATTTTACATTGGCGCGTGATGTTCAGAAAATGTATTCCCACCAAAACGTCCGGTGAATGTGCACATCAATTTACAAAAATACTAATCATAAATGTTGACAAAATATATAACAATTATTTAAAGAATTATAGATAGACTACCCCTGGATGCAAACGCTGTGTCAGATTTTAAAATAGCTTTACGGAGAAAGCACATTTTTCAATATTCTGAGTACATAGCTCAGCCATCACGGTGAGCTATACAGACACCCGCCAAGTTCGGGGCAACCTAAACTCAGAATTAGTATTAGAAATATTCTCTTACCTTTGCTGATCTTCGTCAGAATGCTCTCCCAGGACTGCTACTTCCACAAGAAATGTTGTTTTTGTTCCAAATAATCCATATTTATGTCCAAATACCTCAGTTTTTTCGTGTGTACAGATCACTTATGCAAAGGCATAACGCGCAAGCGCGGAACCAGAGACGAAAAGTCAAAATGTTCCATTACCGTACGCTGTTTAAAATCAATCTTTATGGTATTTTTAACGTAACATTGTGATAATATTCCAACCGGACAATAGCGTATTCATTCAAGGAGAAAAAGAAGGAACAGCATGCTCGTGTGACCACGCATATCCAATCCCTTTGGTGCCAGGCAGACCACTCAGTAACTGAGCTCCTATACTCTGCCCAGTGACAGGAGAAGGCTCAAACCACTTTCTGAAGGCTTTAGACAGCCAGTGGAAGCCTTAGGAAGTGCAACGTAACCCCAAGGATACTGTAGTTTCGAAAAGGACTAGAAAGAAGAACTACAATTCTCAGATCCTTCACTTCCTGGTTGACTTTTTCTCAGGTTTTTGCCAGCCTTATGAGTTCTGTTATACTCACAGACACCATTCAAACAGTTTTAGAAACTTCAGAGTGTTTTCTATCCAAATCTTTCTGGGTCAGAGTAGTAACCTGTTTAACCTGTTATGGCTAGGGGGCAGTATTTTCACGGCTGGATAAAAAACGTACCCGATTTAATCTGGTTACTACTCCTGCCCAGTAACTAGAATATGCATATAATTATTGGCTTTGGATAGAAAACTCTCCAACGTTTCTAAAACTGTTTGAATGGTGTCTGTGAGTATAACAGAACTCAAATGGCAGGTCAAAACCTGAGAGATTCCTTTACAGGAAGTGGCCTGTCTGACCATTTCTTGAACTTCTTTGCCATCTCTATCTTTAACAAAGGATCTCTGCTCTAACGTGACACTTCCTACGTCTTCCATGGGCGCTCAGAGCCCGGGAAAAAACAGAATGTCGTCATCCCAGCCCCAGGCTGAAACACATTATCGCCTTTCTCAAGTGGCCGATCAAGGGACTGTGGGCATTAGGCGCGTGCCCTGGCCGCCCCCGTCTTTGTGATTTTTCCTCTGTTTGCCGAAAAGGAGATTCCCGGTCGGAATATTATCGCTTTTTTACGAGATAAATCGCATAAAAATTGATTTTAAACAGCGGTTGACATGCTTCGAAGTACGGTAATGGAAAATTTAGAATTTTTTTGTCACGAATTGCGCCATGCGCACGACCCTGATTTACCATTTCGGATAGTGTCTGGGACGCACGAACAAAACGCCGCTATTCGGATATAACGATGGATTATTTTGGACCAAACCAACATTTGTTATTGAAATAGCAGTCCTGGGAGTGCATTCTGACGAAGACAACAAAAGGTAATCAAACTTTTATAATAGTAAATCTGATATTGGTGAAGGCTAAACTTGCCAGGTGTCTAAATAGCTAGCCCGTGATGGCTGGGCTATGTACTTAGAATATTGCAAAATGTGCTTTCACCGAAAAGCTATTTTAAAATCGGACATATCGAGTGCATAGAGGAGTTCTGTATCTATAATTCTTAAAATAATTGTTATGCTTTTTGTGAACGTTTATCGTGAGTAATTTAGTAAATTGTTAGCAAATTCCCCGGAAGTTTGCGGGGGGTATGCTAGTTCTGAACATCACATGCTAATGTAAAAAGCTGTTTTTTGATATAAATATGAACTTGTTTGAACAAAACATGCATGTATTGTTTAACATAATGTCCTAGGTGTGTCATCTGATGAAGATCATCAAAGGTTAGTGCTGCATTTAGCTGTCTTCTGGGTTTTTGTGACATTATATGCTAGCTTGAAAAATGGGTGTCTGATTATTTCTGGCTTGGTACTCTGCTGACATAATCTAATGTTTTGCTTTCGCTGTAAAGCCTTTTTGAAATCGGACAGTGTGGTTAGATAAAGGAGAGTCTTGTCTTTAAAATGCTGTGAAATAGTCGTATTGTAACGTTCGTCGCCTGGTGACGAGGAAGCGGACCAAAACGCAGCTGGGAGCGAACACATGTTTATTCAACACACTGGAATTAAACATGTACACAAAAAATCAAGAAAAATGCAGATACGTTACGTGCTCAAACAAAGAGACAACACCCCACAAACAGCGTGGGGAAAACTGCAACTTAAATGTGATCCCAATCAGAGACAATTAGCGACAGCTGTCTCTGATTGGGAATCGACAGAACCCAACATAGAAATATCCCACCTAGAGCCTACACAAGGCTAAAACGTAAACCAAACACAAACCAATGAAAAATACCTAACATGACACACCCTGACCCAATATACCCGAGTTCACCTGGTCAGGGCGTGACAGAACCCCCCCCCCAACGGTGCGTACTCCCGGCGCACCAAACTTAAGTCTATTAGGGGGGGGGACCCGGGTGGGCGCCTCACCCTCGGTGGAGGCTCTGGCCCCGGGCGTGTTCTCTCCCCCGCCTTCACCTTAACCCTACCCCTCTGGCCCGGACTGGACCACTGTGGAGCGGCATGCTCAGGCTCCGAAGCGGAGCCGTCGACCGGAACAGGATTGGGGACACGCACCACTAACCTGGTGCGGGGAGCAGGGACGGGCCGGACTGGACTGGGGACACGCACCACTGACTTGGTGCGGGGAGCAGGGACGGGCCGGACAGGACTGGGGACACGCACCACTGACTTGGTGCGGGGAGCAGGGACGGGCCGGACAGGACTGGGGACACGCACCACTGACTTGGTGCGGGGAGCAGGGACGGGCCGGACAGGACTGGGGACACGCACCACTGACTTGGTGCGGGGAGCAGGAACGGGCCGGGCCGGACTGGGGACACGCACCACCAACCTGGTGCGGGGAACAGGGATGGGCCGGACAGGACTGGGGACACGCACCACTAACCTGGTGCGGGGAGCAGGGACGGGCCGGACAGGACTGGGGACACGCACCACTAACCTGGTGCGGGGAGCAGGAACGGGCCGGACAGGACTGGGGACACGCACCACTAACCTGGTGCGGGGAGCAGGGACAGGCCGGACAGGACTGGGGACACGCACCACTGACTTGGTGCGGGGAGCAGGGACGGGCCGGACAGGACTGGGGACACGCACCACTAACCTGGTGCGGGGAGCAGGGACGGGCCCGGACAGGACTGGGGACACGCACCACTAACCTGGTGCGGGGAGCAGGAACGGGCCGGACAGGACTGTGAACACGTACTGGTGACCTGAAGCATAGAGCCGGTTTAGCCACTCGTCCTGGCTGGATGCCCATCCTAGCACGGCATGTGCTGGGCATGTCCACCGGACGCACCGGGCTGTGCGAGCGCACTGGCGACACAGCGCGCAACTCCGCATACCATGGCTTGGTGCGGGGAGCAGGGACGGGCCGGGCAGGACTGTGGACACGCACCACTAGCCTGGTGCGGGGAGCAGGGACGGGCCAGACAGGACTGTGAACACGTACTGGTGACCTGAAGCGTGGAGCCGGTTTAGCCACTCGTCCTGGCTGGATGCCCATCCTAGCACGGCATGTGCTGGGCATGTCCACCGGACGCACCGGGCTGTGCGGGCGCACTGGCGACACAGCGCGCAACTCCGCATACCATGGTTCCTCCTCCAGATCTTCCCTCTGCAGGTCCTCAATCAACTGCCTCATCATCTTCGTCTCTTCCTCCGCCGTCATCCCCCACGAGAGCAGTGGTCTGGGCTCTTCCTCTGCCCTTCCGGACCACCCCATTAGCCCCCCCCCAAAAAAATTCTTGGGGGTGTTTTCCGGGCCTCCTCGACCGCCGCCTGCGACTCCGTCTACCGGCTGGCTTTACCTCCTCGACCTGGGAATCCTTCCGCCAGGGTCCTTTCCCCGACATTATCTCCTCCCAGGTCCAGAACTCCTTCCCCTCGTGAGCCCATCTCTCGCGCTCCTTTTCCTCCCGCTGCTTGGTCCTGGTTCGGTGGGGTGTTCTGTAACGTTCGTCGCCTGGTGACGAGGAAGCGGACCAAAACGCAGCTGGGAGCGAACACATGTTTATTCAACACACTGGAATTAAACATGTACACAAAAATCAAGAAAAATGCAGCTACGTTACGTGCTCAAACAAAGAGACAACACCCCACAAACAGCGTGGGGAAAACAGCAACTTAAATGTGATCCCAATCAGAGACAATTAGCGACAGCTGTCTCTGATTGGGAATCGACAGAACCCAACATAGAAATAAACCCACCTAGAGCCTACACAAGGCTAAAACGTAAACCAAACACAAACCAATGAAAAATACCTAACATGACACACCCTGACCCAATATACCCGAGTTCACCTGGTCAGGGCGTGACACGTATGTTTGAAAAATTGAAGTTTTTGTATTTTTGAGGAATTTGTAATTCGCGCCACGCCTATCATTGGATATTGGAGCAGGTGTTCCGCTAGCGGAACGTCTAGATGTAAGAGGTTAAATTGGGTACGTTTTTCATCCGGCCGTGAAAATACTGCCCCCTAGCCCAGACAGGTTAACATTATGTTTTTGAATGACATCCCCAAGAGGTAAAATATATAGTGAAAACAATAGTGGTCCTAAAACAGAACCCTGAGGAACACCAACATTTACAGTTGATTTGTCAGAGGACAAACCATTCACAGAGACAAACTGATATCTTTCTGACAGATAAGATCTAAACCAACCAATTTGGGTTTCCAATCTCTCCAAAAGGTCTAGGAGCACGAGGACAGATGCAGAGCCTCGGTCTGACGCCATTAAAAAGTAATTTACCACCTTCACAAGTGCAGTCTCAGTGCTATGATGGGGTCTAAAACCAGACTGAAGCATTTCGTATACATTGTTTGTCTTCAGGAAGGCAGTGAGTTGCTGTGCAACAGCTTCTTCAATTTGTTGAGAGGAATGGAAGATTCGATATAGGCCGATAGTTTTTTATATTTTCTGGGTCAAGGTTTGGCTTTTTCAAGAGAGGCTTTATTACTGCCACTTTTAGTGAGTTTGGTACACATCCGGTAGGTAGAGAGCTGTTTATTATGTTCAACATAGGAGGGCCAAGCACAGGAAGCAGCTCTTTCAGTAGTTTAGTTGGAATAGGGTCCAGTATGCAGCTTGAAGGTTTAGAGGCCATGATTATTTTCATCATTGTGTCAAGAGATATAGTACTAAAACACTTGAGTGTCTCCCTTGATCCTAAGTCCTGGCAGAGTTGTGCAGACTCAGGACAACTGAGCTTGGAGGAATACTCGGCCTTGTCTTAGGACGGTAAGTTGGTGGTTGGAGACATCCCTCTAGTGGTGTGGGGGCTGTGCTTTGGCAAAGTGGGTGGGGTTATATCCTGCCTGTTTGGCCCTGTCCGGGGGTATCATCGGATGGGGCCACAGTGTCTTCTGATCCCTCCTGTCTCAGCCTCCAGTATTTATGCTGCAGTAGTTTATGTGTCAGGGGGCTAGGGTCAGTCTGTTACATCTGGAGTATTTCTCTTGTCTTATCCGGTGTCCTGTGTGAATTTAAATATGCTCTCTCTAATTCTCTCTTTCTCTCTTTCTTTCTTTCTCTCGGAGGACCTAAGCCCTAGGACCATGCCTCAGGACTACCTGGCATGATGACTCCTTGCTGTCCCCAGTCCACCTGGCCGTGCTGCTGCTCCAGTTTCAACTGTTCTGCCTGCGGCTATAGAACCCTGACCTGTTCACCGGACATGCTTGTTGCACCCTCGAGAACTACTATGATTATTATTATTTGACCATGCTGGTCATTTATGAACATTTTAACATCTTGACCATGTTCTGTTATAATATCCACCCGGCACAGCCAGAAGAGGACTGGCCACCCCTCATAGCCTGGTTCCTCTCTAGGTTTCTTCCTAGGTTTTTGGCCTTTCTAGGGGTTTTCCTAGGGAGTTTTTCCTAGCCACCGTGCTTCTTTCACATGCATTGCTTGCTGTTTGGGGTTTTAGGCTGGGTTTCTGTACAGCACTTTGAGATATCAGCTGATGTACGAAGGGCTATATAAATACATTTGATTTGATTTTATTTGATATGCTATGCAGGTTTAAAGAGGAGTCCGTAATTTGCTTTCTAATGATCATGATCTTTTCCTCAAAGAAGTTGATGAATTTATTACTGCTGAAGTGAAAGCCATCCTCTCTTGGGGAATGCTGCTTTTTAGTTAGCTTTGTGACAGTATCAAAAATACATTTCGGATTGTTCTTATTTTCCTCAATTAAGTTGGAAAAATAGGATGATCGAGCAGCAGTGAGGGCTCTTTGACACTGCACGGTATTGTCTTTCCAAGCTAGTCGGAAGACTTCCAGTTTGGTGTGGCTGTCAGGCGGTCTATGTGTAGCTGGTGTATAGGAGTCAGGCGCAGGACAGCATATATGAGTAAATAAACGTATTTTACTCAACATATAATGAATGCAATAGAAAAACAGAGCCCACAATAACGGACCTACCTACATAGAAACAATCACTCACAAACAAACATGGGGGAACAGAGGGTTAAATAATGAACAGGTAATTGGGGGATTGAAACCAGGTGTGTAAGACAAAGAAAAAACAAATGGAAAATGAAAAGTGAATCGGCGATGGCTAGAAGGCCGGTGACGTCGACCGCCGAACGCCGACCGAACAAGGAGAGGGACCGACTTCGGCGGAAGTTGTGACAGTACCCCCTGACACCGACCTTGGGGACGACCTGGAGGACGAGGCGCAGGGCGATCCGGATGGAGACGGTGGAAATCCTGTAGCAACGAAAGGTCCAGGACGTCCTCCACCGGCACCCAGCATCTCTCCTCCGGACCGTACCCCTCCCACTCCACGAGGTACTGAAGGCCCCTCACCCGACGCCTCGAGTCCAGGATGGCTCGAACAGCATACGCCGGGCCCCGTCGATGTCCAGAGGAGTCGGAGGAACCTCCCGCACCTCAGCTTCCTGGAGTGGACCAGCCACCATCGGCCTGAGGAGAGACACATGGAACAAGGGATTAACCTCTCTGGGCTAGGTGGCACCAAATCGTCCCACCTACGCAACAGCCAGTGTAATCCCGTGGCGCGTTATTCAAATTCCTCAAAAATGCAAAAACTTCAATTTTTCAAACATATGACTATTTTACACCATTTTAAAGACAAGACTCTCGTTAATCTAACCACACTGTCCGATTTCAAAAAGGCTTTACCACGAAAGCAAAACATTAGATTATGTCAGCAGAGTACCAAGCCAGAAATAATCAGACAACCATTTTTCAAGCTAGCATATAATGTCACATAAACCCAAACCACAGCTAAATGCAGCACTAACCTTTGATGATCTTCATCAGATGACAACCCTAGGACATTATGTTATACAATACATGCATGTTTTGTTCAATCAAGTACATATTTATATCAAAAACCAGCTTTTTACATTAGCATGTGACTAGCATGTGACTAGCATTCCCACCGAACACTGCCGGTGAATTTACTAAATTACTCACGATAAACGTTCACAAAAAGCATAACAATTATTTTAAGAATTATAGATACAGAACTCCTCTATGCACTCGATATGTCCGATTTTAAAATAGCTTTTCGGTGAAAGCACATTTTGCAATATTCTCAGTAGATAGCCCGGCATCACAGGGCTAGCTATTTAGACACCCAGCAAGTTTAGCACTCACCAAAGTCAGCTTTACTATAAGAAAAATGTTATTACCTTTGCTGTCTTCGTCAGAATGCACTCCCAGGCCTTCTACTTCAATAACAAATGTTGGTTTGGTTCAAAATAATCCATAGTTATATCCAAACAGCGGCGTTTTGTTCGTGCGTTCAAGACACTATCCGAAAGGGTAAATAAGGGTGACGAGCATGGCGTAATTCGTGACAAAAGAATTCTAAATATTCCATTACCGTACTTCGAAGCATGTCAACCGCTGTTTAAAATACATTTTTATGCCATTTTTCTCATAAAAAAGCGATAATATTCCGACCGGGAATCTGCGTTTAGGTAAACAGACGAAAGAAAAATAAAGCATGGGGTCGACTCGGGCACGCGCCTAAGCCCATAGTACTCTGATCGGCCACTTGCCAAAAGCGATAATGTGTTTCAGCCAGAGGCTGCCTCGATATCGTTCAGCTTTTTCCTGGGTTCTGAGAGCCTATGGGAGCCGTAGGAAGTGTCACGTTAGAGCAAAGATCCTCAGTCTTCAATAAAAAGAGCCAAGATGAAACACAACTTCTCAGACAGGCCACTTCCTGCATGGAATCTTCTCAGGTTTTGGCCTGCCATTTGAGTTCTGTTATACTCACAGACACCATTCAAACAGTTTTAGAAACTTTAGGGTGTTTTCTATCCAAAGCCAATAATTATATGCATATTCTAGTTACTGGGCAGGAGTAGTAACCAGATTAAATCGGGTACGTTTTTTATCCGGCCGTGTCAATACTGCCCCCTAGCCCTAACAGGTTAATGCGATAATCTGGGGGAAGCTGTAACCTGTAGCTTACCTCATTCAATCTCCTCAGGACTTTAAATGGCCCCACAAACCGCGGACCCAGCTTCCGGCAGGGCAGGTGGAGGGGCAGGTTTCAGGTCGAGAGCCAGACCGGGGCCTCACTGCGGTGGCGGTCGGCGCTCGCATTCTGCCGCCTCACGACCCGTTGCAGGAACACATGGGCGGCGCCCCAGGTCTCCTCCGAGCGCTTAAACCATTCGTCCACCACAGGAGCTTCGATCTGGCTCTGATGCCACGGTGCCAGAACCGGCTGATACCCCAGTACGCACTGGAAAGGAGAGAGGTTAGTGGAGGAGTGGCGGAGTGAGTTTTGGGCTATCTCTGTCCAGGGGATGAATGCCACCCACTCCCCCGGCCGGTCCTGGCAATATGACCGCAGAAACCTACCCACATCCTGATTTACTCTCTCCACCTGCCCATTACTCTCGGGGTGAAAACCTGAGGTGAGGCGGGCCGAGACCCCCAGACATTCCATGAACGCTCTCCAGACCCTGGACGTGAACTGGGGACCCCAATCAGAAACTATATCCTCAGGCACCCCGTAGTGTCAGAAGACGTGAGTGAACAGGGCCTCCGCAGTCTGTAGGGCCGTAGGGAGACAGGGCAAAGGGAGGAGATGGCAGGACTTAGAAAACCGATCCACAACGACCAGGATCATGGTGTTTCCCTGTGATGGAGGAAGATATGTCAGGAAGTCCACCGACAGGTGTGACCACGGCCGTTGTGGAACGAGTAGGGGTTATAACTTCCCTCTGGGCAGGTGCCTGGGAGCCATGCACTGGGCGCACACCGAACAGAAGGAAACATAAACCCTCACGTCCTTGGCCAAGGTGGACCACCAGTACTTCTCACTAAGGCAACGCACCGTCCGACCGATGCCAGGGTGACCAGAGGAGGGTGACATGTGGGCCCAATAGATCAAACGGTCATGGACAGCAGACGGAACATACAGGCGCCCAGCTGGACACTGAAGGAGAGTGGGCTCTGTGCGTAACGCCTGCTCTATGTCCACGTTCAACTCCCACACCACCGTGCCACCAGGCAAGAGGCCGGAAGTATGGGAGTGTGATCCATGGACCGCTCCTCTGTCATTCATCCGGGACAGTGCGTCTGCCCTAGTGTTCTGGGACCCTGGTCTGTAGGACAGAGTGAAAACAAAACAGGTAAAGAACATGGCCCACCTTGCCTGGCGAGGGTTCAGTCTCCTCGCCGCCCGGATGTACTCCAGATTGCGGTGGTCAGTCCAGAAGAGAAAAGGGTGTTTAGCCCCCTCAAGCTACTGTCTTCACGCCTTCAGAGCCTTGACAACAGCCAACAGCTCCCGGTCCCCCACATCATAGTTTCACTCCGCCGGGCTGAGCTTCTTTGAAAAGAAAGCACAGGGGCGGAGCTTTGGTGGCGTGCCCGAGGGCTGAGAGAGCACGGCTCTTATCCCAGCCTTGGACGCGTCCACCTCCACTATGAACGCCAAAGAGGGATCCGGATAAACCAGCACGGAAGCCGAGGTAAACAGAGCCTTCAGGTGACCAAAAGCCCTGTCCGCCTCAGCCGACCACTGCAGCCGCACCGGTCCCCCCTTCAGCAGTGAGGTTATGGTAGCTGCTACCTGACCAAAACCCCAGATAAACCTCCGGTAGTAGTTGGCAAACCCTAGAAACTGCTGCACTTCCTTTACCGTGGTGGGAGTCGGCCAATTACGCCCGGCTGAAATGCGGTCATTCTCCATCTCCACCCCTGACATGGAAATGCGGTACCCTAGGAAGGAGACGGACTGTTGGAAGAACAGACATTTCTCAGCCTTGACGTACAGGTCATGCTCCAACAGTCGACTAAGCACCCTGCGCACCAGGGACACATGCTCGGCGCGTGTGTATATCAGAGTATATCAGAATGTCGTTGATATACACCACTACATCCTGCCCGTGCAGGTCCCGGAAAATCTCGTCAACAAAGGTCTGGAAGACTGATGGAGCATTCATCAACCCGTACGGCATGATGAGGTACTCATAGTGCTCTGAGGTGGTACTAAATGCCGTCTTCCACTCGTCCCCCTCTCGGATACGCACCAGGTTGTAAGCGCTCCTGAGATCCAATTTTGTGAAGAAGCACGCCCCGTGCATTGACTCAATTGCACTGGCGATGAGAGGCACTGGGTAGCTGTACCTCACAGTGATCTGATTGATACCTTGAAAGTCAATACACGGGCGCAAACCCTCATCCTTCTTCTTCACAAAAAAGAAACTCAAGGAGGCAGGTGATGTGGAGGGCCGAATGTATCCCTACCCCAGGGATTCGGAGACATATGTTTCCATAGCCACCATCTCTTCCTTTGACAGAGGATACACGTGACTCCTGGGAAGTTCTGCGTCTACCAGGAGATTTATCACACAATCCCCCCGTCGATGAGGGGGTAATTTAGTCGCCCTCTTCTTACAGAAGGCGAGAGCCAAATCGGCATATTCTGAGGGGATGCGCACGGTGGAGACCTGGTCTGGACTTTCCACTGTAGCCGCACCGATGGAAACCCCCACACACCTCCCTGAGCACTCTTGTGACCACCCCTTGAGAGCCCTCTGTTGCCACAAAATAGTGGGGTTGTGACAGGCCAACCAGGGTAGGCCCAGCACCACGGGAAACGCAGGAGAATCAATAAGGAAGAGACTGATTCTCTCCTTATGACCCTCCTGCGTAACCATGTCTAGTGGAGCGGTGGCCTCCCTAATCAGCCCTGACCCTAATGGTCGACTATCAAGGGCGTGCACAGGGAAGGGCATATCCACAGGAACAAGGGGGATCCCTAAACTAAGGGCAAATGAATGGTCAATACAATTCCCAGCTGCACCTGAATCTACGAGCGCCTTATGCTGGGAATGCAGGGAAAACTCAGGAAATGAAATAAACACATACATGTGAGCAACAGGGGGCTCTGGGTGAGCCTGTTGCCAACTCACCTGGGATGACACAATAGTGCCCTGCCTGCTGCCTCGACTCCCTGAGGAACCCCCCCAGCACCGACCAGCAGTGTGCCCTCTGCGGCCACAGATGGTGCAGGGTGCAGCACCTCCCAGCTCCATGGGCGTCGGAGCAGAGGTGCTGGGGGATGGAACTGACAGGCCCAGATCCGGATGTCTGCGGGCAGTTAGCAGGTTGTCCAGCCGGATGGAAATGTCCACCAGCTGGCCCAATGTGAGGGTGGTGTCTCGGCAGGCCAACTCCCGACGGAAGTCCTCGCGTAGACTGCACCGATAGTGATCGATCAGGGCCCTGTCGTTCCATCCCACGCTGGCAGCCAGGGTCTGGAAGTCCAATGCAAAATCCTGTGCGCTCCTCGTTTCCAGCCTTAGGTGGAACAGTCGTTCGAACACCGCCCGAAAGCGACGGGTCGAACACTGCCCGAAAGCGGCAGGTGAACTCTGCGTAATGGTCCAACGCCGCGTCTCCCTCACTCCATACGGCGTTGGCCCACTCCAGGGCTTTGCCTGAGAGGCAGGAGACGAGGGTGGACACGCTTGGTCGCCAGGTAGAGTTCAAGCTGGAGTAGGAACCCCTGGCATCCGGCAGCCGTCCCATCATACTCCCTCGGGAGCGTGAGCCAGATCCCGCTGGAACCGGGTGAAGGAGGGGTGGACAGTGGGACCTGCTGTAGTGGGGCTGTTGGGGGGATCCGTAGTGGGGCTCCTCCTCTCTCCCAACGATCCATCTTCTGCAGCACGCGATCGATGGCGGTGCCCAGATGTTGCAATATGGTCGCGTGCTGCTGGACGCGCTCCTCTATCTTTGAAGGGAGGGCGTCTGCTCCTGCTGACTCCATTCTTTGGGGTGAGTGATTCTGTCAGGCGGTCTATGTGTAGCTGGTGTATAGGAGTCAGGCGCAGGACAGCAGATATGAGTAAATAAACGTATTTTACTCAACATATAATAAATGCAATACAAAAACAGAGCCCAGAATAACGGACCTACCTACATAGAAACAATCACTCACAAACAAACATGGGGGAACAGAGGGTTAAATAATGAACAGGTACCCAAGGACGTCAGAGGACAAAAATCAGTTAACCACCTAACCGAGGAACTCAATTTAACCTTGCGCAATACCCTAGATGCAGTTGCACCCCTAAAAACTAAAAACATCTGTCATAAGAAACTAGCTCCCTGGTATACAGAAAATACACGAGCTCTGAAGCAAGCTTCCAGAAAATTGGAACGGAAATGGCGCCACACCAAACTGGAAGTCTTCCGACTAGCTTGGAAAGACAGTACCGTGCAGTATCGAAGAGCCCTTACTGCTGCTCGATCATCCTATTTTTCCAACTTAATTGAGGAAAATAAGAACAATCCGAAATTTCTTTTTGATACTGTCGCAAAGCTAACTAAAAAGCAGCCTTCGCAAATGGAGGATGGCTTTCACTTCAGCAGTAATAAATTTATGAACTTCTTTGAGGAAAAGATCATGATCATTAGAAAGCAAATTACAGACTCCTCTTTAAATCTGGGTATTCCTCCAAAGCTCCATTGTCCTGAGTCTGCACAACTCTGCCAGGACCTAGGATCAAGGGAGATACTAAAGTGTTTTAGTACTATATCCCTTGACGCAATGATGAAAATAATCATGGCCTCCAAACCCTCAAGCTGCATACTGGACCCTATTCCAACTAAACTACTGAAAGAGCTGCTTCCTGTGCTTGGCCCTCCTATGTTGAACATAATAAACGGCTCTCTATCCACCGGATGTGTACCAAGCTCACTAAAAGTGGCAGTAATAAAGCCTCTCTTGAAAAAGCCGAATCTTGATCCAGAAATTATAAAAAACTATCGGCCTATATCGAATCTTCCATTCCTCTCAAAAAATTTTGAAAAAGCTGTTGCACAGCAACTCACTGCCTTCCTGAAGACAAACAATGTATACGAAACGCTTCAGTATGGTTTTAGACCCCATCATAGCACTGAGACTGCACTTGTGAAGGTGGTAAATGACCTTTTAATGACGTCAGACCGAGGCTCTGCATCTGTCCTCGTGCTCCTAGATCTTAGTGCCGCTTTTGATACCATCGATCACCACATTCTTTTGGAGAGATTGGAAACCCAAATTGGTCTACATGGACAAGTTCTGGCCTGGTTTAGATCTTATCTGTCGGAAAGATATCAGTTTGTCTCTGTGAATGGTTTGTCCTCTGACAAATCAATTGTAAATTTCGGTGTTCCTCAAGGTTCCGTTTTAGGACCACTATTGTTTTCACTATATATTTTACCTCTTGGGGATGTCATTCGAAAACATAATGTTAAATTTCACTGCTATGCGGACGACACACAGCTGTACATTTCAATGAAACATGGTGAAGCCCCAAAATTGCCCTCGCTAGAAGCCTGTGTTTCAGACATAAAGAAGTGGATGGCTGCAAACTTTCTACTTTTAAACTCGGACAAAACAGAGATGCTTGTTCTTGGTCCCAAGAAACAAAGAGATCTTCTGTTGAATCTGACAATTAATCTGGATGGTTGTACAGTCGTCTCAAATAAAACTGTGAAGGACCTCGGCGTTACTCTGGACCCTGATCTCTCTTTTGAAGAACATATCAAGACTGTTTCAAGGACAGCTTTTTTCCATCTACGTAACATTGCAAAAATCAGAAATTTTCTGTCCAAAAATGACGCAGAAAAATTAATCCATGCTTTTGTTACTTCTAGGCTGGACTACTGCAATGCTCTACTTTCCGGCTACCCGGATAAAGCACTAAATAAACTTCAGTTAGTGCTAAATACGGCTGCTAGAATCCTGACTAGAACCAAAACATTTGATCATATTACTCCAGTGCTAGCCTCCCTACACTGGCTTCCTGTTAAGGCAAGGGCTGATTTCAAGGTTTTACTGCTAACCTACAAAGCATTACATGGGCTTGCTCCTACCTATCTTTCTGATTTGGTCCTGCCGTACATACCTACACGTACGCTACGGTCACAAGACGCAGGCCTCCTAATTGTCCCTAGAATTTCTAAGCAAACGGCTGGAGGTAGGGCTTTCTCCTATAGAGCTCCATTTTTATGGAATGGTCTGCCTACCAATGTGAGAGACGCAGACTCAGTCTCAACCTTTAAGTCTTTACTGAAGACTTATCTCTTCAGTAGGTCCTATGATTAAGTATAGTCTGGCCCAGGAGTGTGAAGGTGAACGGAAAGGCTGGAGCAACGAACCGCCCTTGCTGTCTCTGCCTTGCCGGTTCCCCTCTTTCCACTGGGATTCTCTGCCTCTAACCCTTTTACAGGGGCTGAGTCACTGGCCTACTGGTGTTCTTCCATGCCGTCCATGGGAGGGGTGCGTCACTTGAGTGGGTTGAGTCACTGACGTGGTCTTCCTGTCTGGGTTGGCGCCCCCCCCCCTTGGGTTGTGCCATGGCGGAGATCGTTGTGGGCTATACTCGGCCTTGTCTTAGGACGGTAAGTTGGTGGTTGGAGACATCCCTCTAGTGGTGTGGGGGCTGAGCTTTGGCAAAGTGGGTGGGGTTATATCCTGCCTGTTTGGCCCTGTCCGGGGGTATCATCGGATGGGGCCACAGTGTCTTCTGATCCCTCCTGTCTCAGCCTCCAGTATTTATGCTGCAGTAGTTTATGTGTCGGGGGGCTAGGGTCAGTCTGTTACATCTGGAGTATTTCTCTTGTCTTATCCGGTGTCCTGTGTGTATTTAAATATGCTCTCTCTAATTCTCTCTTTCTCTCTTTCTGTCTTTCTCTCGGAGGACCTGAGCCCTAGGACCATGCCTCAGGACTACCTGGTATGATGACTCCTTGCTGTCCCCAGTCCACCTGGCCGTGCTGCTGCTCCAGTTTCAACTGTTCTGCCTGCGGCTATGGAACCCTGACCTGTTCACCGGACGTGCTTGTTGCACCCTCGACAACTACTATGATTATTATTATTTGACCATGCTGGTCATTTATGAACATTTTAACATTTTAATATTTTGACCATGTTCTGTTATAATATCCACCCTGCACAGCCAGAAGGGGACTGGCCACCCCTCATAGCCTGGTTCCTCTCTAGGTTTCTTCCTAGGTTTTTGGCCTTTCTAGGGAGTTTTTCCTAGGGAGTTTTTCCTAGCCACCGTGCTTCTTTCACATGCTTTGCTTGCTGTTTGGGGTTTTAGGCTGGGTTTCTGTACAGCACTTTGAGAATATCAGCTGATGTACGAAGGGCTATATAAAAATAAATTTGATTTGATTTGATTAATTGGGGGATTGAAACCAGGTGTGTAAGACAAAGACAAAACGAATGGAAAATGAAAAGTGGATGGGAAGGCGCCATTTCCGTTCCAATTTTCTGGAAGCTTGCTTCAGAGCTCGGGTATTTTCTGTATACCAGGGAGCTAGTTTCTTATGACAAATGTTTTTAGTTTTTAGGGGTGCAACTGTATCTAGGGTATTGCACAAGGTTAAATTGAGTTCCTCAGTTAGGTGGTTAACTGATTTTTGGCCTCTGACGTCCTTGGGTAGGCAGAGGGAGTCTGGAAGGGCATCAAGGAATCTTTGGGTTGTCTGAGAATTTCTAGCACAACTTTTGATGCTCCTTGGTTGGGGTCTGAGCAGATTATGTGTTGCGACTGCAAACATAATAAAATGGTGGTCCGATAGTCCAGGATTACGAGGAAAAACATTAAGATCCACAACATTTATTCCATGGGATAAAACTAGGTCCAGAGTATGACTGTGGCAGTGAGTAGGTCCAGAGACATGTTGGACAAAACCCACTGAGTCGATGATGGCTCCGAAAGCCTTTTGGAGTGGGTCTGTGGACTTTTCCATGTGAATATTAAAGTCACCAAAAATGTGAATATTATCTGCTATGACTACAAGGTCCGATAGGAATTCAGGGATCTCAGTGAGGAACGCTGTATATGGCCCAGGAGGCCTGTAAACAGTAGCTATAAAAAGTGATTGAGTAGGCTGCATAGATTTCATGACTAGAAGCTCAAAAGACAAAAACGTGTTTTTGCCATGTTTCAGTCAGGCCAATCACATCAAGATTATGATCAGTGATTAGTTCATTGACTAGAACTGCCATTGAAGTGAGGGATCTAACATTAAGTAACCCTATTTTGAGATGTGAGCTATCACGATCTCTTTCAATAATGGCAGGAATGGAGGAGGTCTTCATTCTAGTGAGATTGCTAAGGCGAACACCGCCATGTTTATTTTGCCCAACCTATGCCGAGGCACAGACACCGTCTCAATGGGGATAGCTGAGCTGACTACACTACACTGACTGTGCTAGTGGCAGACTCCACTAAGCTGGCAGGCTGGCTAACTGCCTGCTGCCTGGCCTGCACCCTATTTCATTGTGGAGCTAGGGGAGTTAGAGCCCTGTTTATGTTCATAGATAAGATGAAATCACCCCTCCAGCTAGGATGGAGTCCGTCACTCCTCAACAGGTCAGGCTTGGTCCTGTTTGTGGGTGAGTCCCAGAAAGAGGGCCAATTATCTACAAATTCTATCTTTTGGGAGGGGCAGAAAACTATGACTAAGTCTGTGATTTAGGGATGAAGAAGAGAGACTATGACTGTCTGTGATTTAGGAGCGGTCCAGATGAACTTTTTATTTTATTTGACTTTATATAATGATTTAAGAGCTGTACTGTTTGATATAATGTTGCGTGGAAATCAGGAACTATTCTGGATTAGAGATTAAGAATAACTTGAATGGCTATTTAGGAAATAAGTATTCCTGGTTGCAAATTTTACGTGCAAAGCTCGGAAGATGCTACAAGATAAGTTGTTTATTTTTTTATATTTCTAACATAAAATATACTTGCGGTGAAGCTGCTAAACAACTACATCACATTAGTCATCTAACAGACTCCCATCCAGAGCGACACACTGAAGCAAGCAGGGCCAACGCCCTGCTTGCTTCAGATCTCACACAAGTTAAAAAACGGGGACCCGAACCAGCGATCCATTAGCCACTGGCCCAAGCTCCCAACCGCCAGGCCACCAGCCCTCCAAGATCCCCCGCACAGTTCCCCAAGAGCTGCCCCTCAACCAAAAACAGGCTACCTGAGGGCAATACCAAAACCAAATGGTCTATTGATTCTGTATTCTCACAACAAAATCTGCAGAGCTGCGATGATTGCATGCCCCAAATATTCAACATTTTGTTGGTGTCAAGAATTCTATATAATAATTTTAGCTGAAAAGCACGAAATCTTGAATCTTGCATCATTTTATATATCAATCTCTTCCCAAATATTTTCTGAATGGCACAGCTGTATGGCACAGCTGTGCCAGGATTATGTATGGCACAACTGTCAACATCCTGGTCCTCAAATGAAACTGGTATACTCCTATTTATGCTATTTTTATTCCTCCGCATGTTTTGATCCTTTATATTGTGCAGACAGACCAGTTCCCTCCCTCCTCCCGCTGCCACCTGCCTCCTCCATTTTTGGGGTAATGCTGTAATCAATTGGTTATAATCTTGGATTGAGCAGACCTTCCCATACAATTCTGACAACTCCATGAAAGACATAACTCTACCATTCCAATTTACAATATAATTTAAAAACAAAATACCCTTTCCCATAAATACAGGTATTTTATCAACCAGCACATTTGAGTTCAGCCATAATATTTGTTGTAATATTTGTTCTAACTTTTCATGGGGGTGAAATTGTAGCCAGCTCTGCAAAACTTGTTTTAAAAAGCAAGAAACTTTGAAAAAAGTTACATTTTCAATTAATTGAAAATGAGATATGTCAAAGGCAAAAAGGCCCTTTTTAAACAATTTATGAGCTTTTCTTAGTAATCTACTTGAGAACCATTTAATTAAGGTTCAAGTAAAACTTTTGGATAAGTGAAGCTTTTAGAGAGAGGTTTAATGCTTTTATATTTAATAATCTCTCATTCATATTCATTATACACTGCTCAAAAAAATAAAGGGAACACAAACAACACATCCTAGATCAGAATGAAAGAAGTAATCTTATTAAATACTTTTTTCTTTACATAGTTGAATGTGCTGACAAGAAAATCACACAAAATTAATCAATGGAAATCCAATTTATCAACCCATGGAGGTCTGGATTTGGAGTCACACTCAAAATTAAAGTGGAAAACCACACTACAGGCTGATCCAACTTTGATGTAATGTCCTTAAAACAAGTCAAAATGAGGCTCAGTAGTGTGTGTGACCTCCACATGCCTGTATGACCTCCCTACAATGCCTGGGCATGCTCCTGATGAGGTGGCGGATGGTCTCCTGAGGGATCTCCTCCCAGACCTGGACTAAAGCATCCACTAACTCCTGGACAGTCTGTTGTGCAACGTGGCGTTGGTGGATGGAGCGAGACATGATGTCCCAGATGTGCTCAATTGGATTCAGGTCTGGGGAACGGGTGGACAAGTCCATAGCATCAATGCCTTCCTCTTGCAGGAACTGCTGACACACTCCAGCCACATGAGGTCTAGCATTGTCTTGCATTAGGAGGAACCCAGGGCCAACCGCACCAGCATATGGTCTCACAAGGGGTCTGAGGATCTCATCTCGGTACCTAATGGCAGTCAGGCTACCTCTGGCGAGCACATGGAGGGCTGTGCGGCCCCCCAAAGAAATGCCACCCCACACCATGACTGACCCACCGCCAAACCGGTCATGCTGGAGGATGTTGCAGGCAGCAGAACGTTCTCGAAGGCGTCTCCAGACTCTCCAGTCTGTCACATGTGCTCAGTGGAAACCTGCTTTCATCTGTGAAGAGCACAGGGCACCAGTGGCAAATTTGCCAATCTTGGTGTTCTCTGACAAATGCCAAACGTCCTGCACGGTGTTGGGCTGTAAGCACAACCCCCACCTGTGGACGTCGGGCCCTCATACCACCCTTATGGAGTCTGTTTCTGACCGTTTGAACAGACACATGCACATTTGTGGCCTGCTGGAGGTCATTTTGCAGGGCTCTGGCAGTGCTCCTCCTTGCACAAAGGCGGAGGTAGCGGTCCTGCTGCTGGGTTGTTGCCTTCCTACGGCCTCCTCCACGTCTCCTGATGTACTGGCCTGTCTCCTGGTAGCGCCTCCATGCTCTGGACACTACGCTGACAGACACAGCAAACCTTCTTGCCACAGCTCGCATTGATGTGCCATCCTGGATGGGCTGCACTACCTGAGCCACTTGTGTGGGTTGTAGACTCCGTCTCATGCTACCACTAGAGTGAAAGCACCGCCAGCATTCAAAAGTGACCAAAACATCAGCCAGGAAGCATAGGAACTGAGAAGTGGTCTGTGGTCTCCACCTGCAGAACCACTCCTTTATTGGGGGTGTCTTGCTTATTGCCTATAATTTCCACCTGTTGTCTATTCCATTTGCACAACAGCATGTGGAATTTATTGTCAATCAGTGTTACTTCCTAAGTGGACAGTTTGATTTCACAGAAGTGTGATTGACTTGGAGTTACATTGTGTTGTTTAAGTGTTCCCTTTATTTTTTTGAGCAGTATATAAATAGGCATGCTTTATCTTGTCTGGTTTAGCATCCCAGATAAAGCAAAATATATTTTGTTCACATGATTTGAAAACCGAATCATCAGGAGTAGGCAGTGCCATAAGTAAGTGAGTAAATTGAAATATGACTAAGGACTTAATCAGCGCAATTTTTCCATAAATAGACGGGTATTTACCTCTCCATGTTTACAAGTTTTCTATTGAAATTCATTACGGAGAGTTGATTTATATATTTTGTGATATGAATACCAAGTATGTCTACTTCAACATCAGCCCATTTTATAGGTAAACTGCAGGGTAATGTAAAAGTATTTTTTAAATATCCAATACGTAATATTGTACACTTACACTTATCATAATTATGTTTTAGTCCAGAGAGTCCAGAAAAGTTATCTAGATCTTCAATTAGACATTGCAGGTATCTAGCTTGCGGATTTAATATAAAACTTGAGTCATCGGCATACATGGACACCTTTGTTTTTAAGCTTTGGATTTCTAGTCCTCTAATGTTATTTGATCTGATTTTAATAGCTAGCACTTGGATGGCCATAACGAATAGATATGGTAACAGCGAACACCCTTGTTTAACTCCTCTTGACAATTCAAAACTGTGAAGTAGCTGCTATTTACTATTTTACACCTGTGGTTGCTATACATTACTTTGACCCATTTTATAAGAGAATCACCAAAATGGAAAAAAATCCAGGTATTTATAAATAAAATCCAGTCTTACTTTATCAAAGGCCTTTGCAAAATCCGCTATAAATACCAGGCCTGGCTTCTTAGATTTTTCATGATGTTTTATTATTTCTAGTAGTTGTCGTATATTATCTCCAATGTATCATCCATGTAAAAAAAACCTGTCTGATCAGGATGAACAATACCTAGTAAAACCTTTTTCATTCTGAGTGCTATGCATTTTGCTAGTATTTTTGCATCACATCACTGTAAGAGGCCTCCAGTTTTTGGATCTTTATATTTGACTGGATCTTTATATTTGCCATCTGGGTCTCGTTTATGTCACGTCCTGACCAGTAAAAGGGGTTATTTGTCATTGTAGTTTGGTCAGGGCGTGGCAGGGGGTGTTTGTTTTGTGTGGTTCGGTGTTTTTGGTTTATGTTCTATATTTTCTATTTCTATGTGTTTATCTAGTTTTCTATTTCTATGTTGGATTTTTGGCAATGACCTCCAATTAGAGGTAGCTGGTTGTTGTAATCTCTAATTGGAGGCTATATTTAGTTGGGTTTGTTTTTTCTTGTGTTTTGTGGGTGGTTGTTTCTAGTATAGTCTGTGCACCTTACTGGACTGTTTTCGTCATTTGTTTTGTTTGTGTTTTTCCTTTAATAAAATAAGAAGATGAGCACTTTACCCGCTGCGTTTTGGTCCACTCCTTACGACGCCTATGACAGTTTAAATAATATTTTTGTTTTGTTGTCTTAATAGTTTTTCACTGCCGTATGAACGTCTGTTTATACATACTGTACGGTGCATATATAAACATTAGTATTTTATTTTGCTACAGCAAATACATCCTGAAGATGCATGACACTATAACAATAAAGTAAGTCAATCTTTATTTTTGTATATATTTTGTGGGGTTGGAGGATTGATCAGGCGGGTCACCAGTTTCCCATCCCTGACATAAAGGGAAGCAATGTGTGCTGATGTAGTAGAGGCTGACTAGATGGAGGAAGAAAGAGAGGATGAGCAATAGAGAGAGAGGGAAAAGAGAGAGAGAGAGAGAGAGAGAGAGAGAGAGAGAGAGAGAGGTGGGTGGCAATGCCTAAAGCTTGGAAGGAGAAGAGGGGACAATGGGGGTGCTCACTGCTCAGTGATTTGTTATGATTCCTCCCTCCTCCCCCTCCCTACTCTCTCTCTCTCTCTCCATCCCTCTCCCTCGTTCTGGCTCTGTTGCCAAGGCTACCGTACAGCCTCTTGCTGCATATACCTAGACGAGGCTGTCGCCTGTGGAGCTGTGGGATAACAGCGGTCTCTTCAGATTGCGGTGTGTCGAAGGGTTGATCTGAGAGGGTGGAAGGATAGTGCTGTAAAGAGAAGCACACCGAGGTAAGAAAGCTCTGCCAGACTAGACCATACGACTGGGTGATGACTGCCTAGTGCTGCCGCTACTCCCTCTATACCTTCTCTCTCTCTCTCTCTCTCTCTCTCTCTCTCTCTCCACCTTTCCTCCTCTCTCTCTCTCTCTCCACCTTTCCTCCTCTCTCTCTCTCTCTCTCTCTCTCTCTCTCTCTCGATCACTCTCTACACCTTTGGTCCTCTCTCTCTCTCTTTCTCTCTCTCTCTCTCTCTATCTCTCTCTACACCTTTCCCCCTCTCTCTCTATCGCTCTACACCTTTCCTCCTCTCTCTCTCTATCGCTCTCTACACCTTTCCTTCTCTCTGCGCGACAACATGGAGTGAATATTAATGTTTACAGCTCTTTGCTGCTGCGCTACTGACCCTAAAAAGTAGGGAGAGAACTGTATTGTGTGTGTGTGTGCTAGTGCATGTTTGTTTGTGTATGTGTGTGTGTTTTCTCCCTCAATACTTAATGCTTTCTATTATAAATATTGACAAATATTTAATCTAATACTTTTATCATTGTAAAGTCTAGTGTGTTTGTCTCAGTAAGTATATTGTTTGTGTATGTGTGTATTGTTTTTATGTGAAAAATGTGGGAGTTACAAGAGAACAATGCAACAGCTCCCATCCCTGTAGGATTCTTTATGGATGCTCTCATACAGCTCTCTCTGTGCAGTTTGATCTCTCTGGCTCACCGTAGTGTTGTACGTGATATGAATGGTGTCTCAGTATGAACAATTAACATAGAAGACATATAATCTGGATCTACTTTGTCATGTTTTGATGTAATGTTGATTGACAATGCGAGAGACTGTTAATAAGGGTGCTTTCATTTCTGAGATGGTGAAGGATGTTTACTAACAAACCTTCCTTGGGGGAATTCATTTCATGTTTATTTATTGATGCAGATTTTAATGTTGTTAAAAGGAATCCAGTGTGTGGGTGCGTGTGCGTGTGTGTGTGAGTGTGAGTGTGTGAGTGTCTGTGTGTGTGTCTATGTGTGTGCTTGCTTGCGTGTGCTCGTGCATGTGCGTGCGTGTGTGAGTGAGTGATCGATCTAAGCTGCTGAGGAAGGCAGGTCTCTGTCTCTCATGTGACCATGGCTCCTGTTACCGTGCCATCATCACTTTCAGTAAGAGCTTCTTCCTCCTGCCTGCCGCGTGTATTATAACAACACCTCTCAATACCTTCCTACCTCTAACCTCCTCACCCATTAATACAACACCTCTCAATACCTTCCTACCTCTAACCTCCTCACCCATTAATACAACACCTCTCAATACCTTCCTACCTCTAACCTCCCCACCCATTAATACAACACCTCTCAATACCTTCCTACCTCTAACCTCACCCATTAATACATCTCTCAATACCTTCCTACCTCTAACCTCCTCACCCATTAATACAACACCTCTCAATACCTTCCTACCTCTAACCTCCTCACCCATTAATACAACACCTCTCAATACCTTCCTTCCTCTAACCTCACCCATTAATACAACACCTCTCAAAACCTTCCTACCTCTAACCTCCTCACACATTAATACAACATCTCTCAATACCTTCCTACCTCTAACCTCCTCACCCATTAATACAACACCTCTCAATACCTTCCTACCTCTAACCTCCTCACCCATTAATACACCTCTCAATACCTTCCTACCTCTAACCTCCTCACCCATTAATACAACACCTCTCAATACCTTCCTACCTCTAACCTCCTCACCCATTAATACAACACCTCTCAATACCTTCCCACCTCTAACCTCCTCACCCATTAATACAACACCTCTCAATACCTTCCTACCTCTATCCTCCTCACCCATTAATACAACACCTCTCAATACCTTCCTACCTCTAACCTCCTCACCCATTAATACAACACCTCTCAATACCTTCCTACCTCTAACCTCTTCACCCATTAATACAACACCTCTCAATACCTTCCTACCTCTAACCTAGTCGCCCATTAATACAACACCTCTCAATACCTTCCTACCTCTAACC
The DNA here is from genome assembly GCF_965601325.2 of Salmo salar. NCBI lineage: Eukaryota > Metazoa > Chordata > Actinopteri > Salmoniformes > Salmonidae > Salmo > Salmo salar. Next base: position 40,649,168 of record NC_138313.1, read on the forward strand.
TCCTCACCCATTAATACACCTCTCAATACCTTCCTACCACTAACCTCCTCACCCATTAATACAACACCTCTCATTACCTTCCTACCTCTAACCTCCTCACCCATTAATACAACACCTCTCAATACCTTCCTACCTCTAACCTCCTCACCCATTAATACAACACCTCTCAATACCTTCCTACCTCTAACCTCACCCATTAATACAACACCTCTCAATACCTTCCTACCTCTAACCTCACCCATTAATACAACACCTCTTAATACCTTCCTACCTCTAACCTCCTCACCCATTAATACAACACCTCTCAATACCTTCCTACCTCCAACCTCCTCACCCATTAATACAACACCTCTCAATACCTTCCTACCTCTAACCTCCTCACCCATTAATACAACACCTCTCAATACCTTCCTACCTCTAACCTCTTCACCCATTAATACAACACCTCTCAATACCTTCCTACCTCTAACCTCACCCATTAATACATCTCTCAATACCTTCCTACCTCTAACCTCCTCACCCATTAATACAACACCTCTCAATACCTTCCTACCTCTAACCTCCTCACCCATTAATACAACACCTCTCAATACCTTCCTTCCTCTAACCTCACCCATTAATACAACACCTCTCAAAACCTTCCTACCTCTAACCTCCTCACCCATTAATACAACATCTATCAATACCTTCCTACCTCTAACCTCCTCACCCATTAATACAACACCTCTCAATACCTTCCTACCTCTAACCTCCTCACCCATTAATACACCTCTCAATACCTTCCTACCTCTAACCTCCTCACCCATTAATACAACACCTCTCAATACCTTCCTACCTCTAACCTCCTCACCCATTAATACAACACCTCTCAATACCTTCCCACCTCTAACCTCCTCACCCATTAATACAACACCTCTCAATACCTTCCTACCTCTATCCTCCTCACCCATTAATACAACACCTCTCAATACCTTCCTACCTCTAACCTCCTCACCCATTAATACAACACCTCTCAATACCTTCCTACCTCTAACCTCTTCACCCATTAATACAACACCTCTCAATACCTTCCTACCTCTAACCTAGTCGCCCATTAATACAACACCTCTCAATACCTTCCTACCTCTAACCTCCTCACCCATTAATACACCTCTCAATACCTTCCTACCACTAACCTCCTCACCCATTAATACAACACCTCTCATTACCTTCCTACCTCTAACCTCCTCACCCATTAATACAACACCTCTCAATACCTTCCTACCTCTAACCTCCTCACCCATTAATACAACACCTCTCAATACCTTCCTACCTCTAACCTCACCCATTAATACAACACCTCTCAATACCTTCCTACCTCTAACCTCACCCATTAATACAACACCTCTTAATACCTTCCTACCTCTAACCTCCTCACCCATTAATACAACACCTCTCAATACCTTCCTACCTCCAACCTCCTCACCCATTAATACAACACCTCTCAATACCTTCCTACCTCTAACCTCCTCACCCATTAATACAACACCTCTCAATACCTTCCTACCTCTAACCTCTTCACCCATTAATACAACACCTCTCAATACCTTCCTACCTCTAACCTCCTCGCCCATTAATACAACACCTCTCAATACCTTCCTACCTCTAACCTCCTCACCCATTAATACACCTCTCAATACCTTCCTACCACTAACCTCCTCACCCATTAATACAACACCTCTCATTACCTTCCTACCTCTAACCTCCTCACCCATTAATACAACACCTCTCAATACCTTCCTACCTCTAACCTTCTCACCCATTAATACAACACCTCTCAATACCTTCCTACCTCTAACCTCCTCACCCATTAATACAACACCTCTCAATACCTTCCTACCTCTAACCTCCTCACCCATTAATACAACACCTCTCAATACCTTCCTACCTCTAACCTCCTAGCCCATTAATACAACACCTCTCAATACCTTCCTACCTCTAACCTCCTCACCCATTAATACAACACCTCTCAATACCTTCCTACCTCTAACCTCCTCACCCATTAATACAACACCTCTCAATACCTTCCTACCTCTAACCTCCTCACCCATTAATACAACACCTCTCAATACCTTCCTACCTCTAACCTCCTCACCCATTAATACAACACCTCTCAATACCTTCCTACCTCTAACCTCCTCACCCATTAATACAACACCTCTCAATACCTTCCTACCTCTAACCTCCTCACCCATTAATACAACACCTCTCAATACCTTCCTACCTCTAACCTCTTCACCCATTAATACAACACCTCTCAATACCTTCCTACCTCTAACCTCCTCGCCCATTAATACAACACCTCTCAATACCTTCCTACCTCTAACCTCCTCACCCATTAATACAACACCTCTCAATACCTTCCTACCTCTAACCTCCTCACCCATTAATACAACACCTCTCAATACCTTCCTACCTCTAACCTCCTCACCCATTAATACAACACCTCTCAATACCTTCCTACCTCTAACCTCTTCACCCATTAATACAACACCTCTCAATACCTTCCTACCTCTAACCTCCTCGCCCATTAATACAACACCTCTCAATACCTTCCTACCTCTAACCTCCTCACCCATTAATACAACACCTCTCAATACCTTCCTACCTCATACTCCTCACCCATTAATACAACACCTCTCAATACCTTCCTACCTCTAACCTCTTCACCCATTAATACAACACCTCTCAATACCTTCCTACCTCTAACCTCCTCGCCCATTAATACAACACCTCTCAATACCTTCCTACCTCTAACCTCCTCACCCATTAATACAACACCTCTCAATACCTTCCTACCACTAACCTCCTCACCCATTAATACAACACCTCTCATTACCTTCCTACCTCTAACCTCCTCACCCATTAATACAACACCTCTCAGTCCCTTCCTACCTCATACTCCTCACCCATTAATACAACACCTCTCAATACCTTCCTAGCTCTAACCTCATCACCCATTAATACAACACCTCTCAATACCTTCCTACCTCTAATCTCCTCACCCATTAATACAACACCTCTCAATACCTTCCTACCTCTAACCTCCTCACCCATTAATACAACACCTCTCAATACCTTCCTACCTCTAACCTCCTCACCCATTAATACAACACCTCTCAATACCTTCCTACCTCTAACCTCCTCACCCATTAATACAACACCTCTCAATACCTTCCTACCTCTAACCTCCTCACCCATTAATACAACACCTCTCAATACCTTCCTACCTCTAACCTCCTCACCCATTAATACAACACCTCTCAATACCTTCCTACCTCTAACCTCCTCACCCATTAATACAACACCTCTCAATACCTTCCTACCTCTAACCTCCTCACCCATTAATACAACACCTCTCAATACCTTCCTACCTCTAACCTCTTCACCCATTAATACAACACCTCTCAATACCTTCCTACCTCTAACCTCCTCGCCCATTAATACAACACCTCTCAATACCTTCCTACCTCTAACCTCCTCACCCATTAATACAACACCTCTCAATACCTTCCTACCTCTAACCTCCTCACCCATTAATACAACACCTCTCAATACCTTCCTACCTCTAACCTCTTCACCCATTAATACAACACCTCTCAATACCTTCCTACCTCTAACCTCCTCACCCATTAATACAACACCTCTCAATACCTTCCTACCACTAACCTCCTCACCCATTAATACAACACCTCTCAATACCTTCCTACCTCTAACCTCCTCACCCATTAATACAACACCTCTCAATACCTTCCTACCTCTAACCTCCTCACCCATTAATACAACACCTCTCAATACCTTCCTACCACTAACCTCCTCACCCATTAATACAACACCTCTCAATACCTTCCTACCTCTAACCTCCTCACCCATTAATACAACACCTCTCAATACCTTCCTACCTCTAACCTCCTCACCCATTAATACAACACCTCTCAATACCTTCCTACCTCTAACCTCCCCACCCATTAATACAACACCTCTCAATACCTTCCTACCTCTAACCTCACCCATTAATACATCTCTCAATACCTTCCTACCTCTAACCTCCTCACCCATTAATACAACACCTCTCAATACCTTCCTACCTCTAACCTCCTCACCCATTAATACAACACCTCTCAATACCTTCCTTCCTCTAACCTCACCCATTAATACAACACCTCTCAAAACCTTCCTACCTCTAACCTCCTCACACATTAATACAACATCTCTCAATACCTTCCTACCTCTAACCTCCTCACCCATTAATACAACACCTCTCAATACCTTCCTACCTCTAACCTCCTCACCCATTAATACACCTCTCAATACCTTCCTACCTCTAACCTCCTCACCCATTAATACAACACCTCTCAATACCTTCCTACCTCTAACCTCCTCACCCATTAATACAACACCTCTCAATACCTTCCCACCTCTAACCTCCTCACCCATTAATACAACACCTCTCAATACCTTCCTACCTCTATCCTCCTCACCCATTAATACAACACCTCTCAATACCTTCCTACCTCTAACCTCCTCACCCATTAATACAACACCTCTCAATACCTTCCTACCTCTAACCTCTTCACCCATTAATACAACACCTCTCAATACCTTCCTACCTCTAACCTAGTCGCCCATTAATACAACACCTCTCAATACCTTCCTACCTCTAACCTCCTCACCCATTAATACACCTCTCAATACCTTCCTACCACTAACCTCCTCACCCATTAATACAACACCTCTCATTACCTTCCTACCTCTAACCTCCTCACCCATTAATACAACACCTCTCAATACCTTCCTACCTCTAACCTCCTCACCCATTAATACAACACCTCTCAATACCTTCCTACCTCTAACCTCACCCATTAATACAACACCTCTCAATACCTTCCTACCTCTAACCTCACCCATTAATACAACACCTCTTAATACCTTCCTACCTCTAACCTCCTCACCCATTAATACAACACCTCTCAATACCTTCCTACCTCCAACCTCCTCACCCATTAATACAACACCTCTCAATACCTTCCTACCTCTAACCTCCTCACCCATTAATACAACACCTCTCAATACCTTCCTACCTCTAACCTCTTCACCCATTAATACAACACCTCTCAATACCTTCCTACCTCTAACCTCACCCATTAATACATCTCTCAATACCTTCCTACCTCTAACCTCCTCACCCATTAATACAACACCTCTCAATACCTTCCTACCTCTAACCTCCTCACCCATTAATACAACACCTCTCAATACCTTCCTTCCTCTAACCTCACCCATTAATACAACACCTCTCAAAACCTTCCTACCTCTAACCTCCTCACCCATTAATACAACATCTATCAATACCTTCCTACCTCTAACCTCCTCACCCATTAATACAACACCTCTCAATACCTTCCTACCTCTAACCTCCTCACCCATTAATACACCTCTCAATACCTTCCTACCTCTAACCTCCTCACCCATTAATACAACACCTCTCAATACCTTCCTACCTCTAACCTCCTCACCCATTAATACAACACCTCTCAATACCTTCCCACCTCTAACCTCCTCACCCATTAATACAACACCTCTCAATACCTTCCTACCTCTATCCTCCTCACCCATTAATACAACACCTCTCAATACCTTCCTACCTCTAACCTCCTCACCCATTAATACAACACCTCTCAATACCTTCCTACCTCTAACCTCTTCACCCATTAATACAACACCTCTCAATACCTTCCTACCTCTAACCTAGTCGCCCATTAATACAACACCTCTCAATACCTTCCTACCTCTAACCTCCTCACCCATTAATACACCTCTCAATACCTTCCTACCACTAACCTCCTCACCCATTAATACAACACCTCTCATTACCTTCCTACCTCTAACCTCCTCACCCATTAATACAACACCTCTCAATACCTTCCTACCTCTAACCTCCTCACCCATTAATACAACACCTCTCAATACCTTCCTACCTCTAACCTCACCCATTAATACAACACCTCTCAATACCTTCCTACCTCTAACCTCACCCATTAATACAACACCTCTTAATACCTTCCTACCTCTAACCTCCTCACCCATTAATACAACACCTCTCAATACCTTCCTACCTCCAACCTCCTCACCCATTAATACAACACCTCTCAATACCTTCCTACCTCTAACCTCCTCACCCATTAATACAACACCTCTCAATACCTTCCTACCTCTAACCTCTTCACCCATTAATACAACACCTCTCAATACCTTCCTACCTCTAACCTCCTCGCCCATTAATACAACACCTCTCAATACCTTCCTACCTCTAACCTCCTCACCCATTAATACACCTCTCAATACCTTCCTACCACTAACCTCCTCACCCATTAATACAACACCTCTCATTACCTTCCTACCTCTAACCTCCTCACCCATTAATACAACACCTCTCAATACCTTCCTACCTCTAACCTTCTCACCCATTAATACAACACCTCTCAATACCTTCCTACCTCTAACCTCCTCACCCATTAATACAACACCTCTCAATACCTTCCTACCTCTAACCTCCTCACCCATTAATACAACACCTCTCAATACCTTCCTACCTCTAACCTCCTAGCCCATTAATACAACACCTCTCAATACCTTCCTACCTCTAACCTCCTCACCCATTAATACAACACCTCTCAATACCTTCCTACCTCTAACCTCCTCACCCATTAATACAACACCTCTCAATACCTTCCTACCTCTAACCTCCTCACCCATTAATACAACACCTCTCAATACCTTCCTACCTCTAACCTCCTCACCCATTAATACAACACCTCTCAATACCTTCCTACCTCTAACCTCCTCACCCATTAATACAACACCTCTCAATACCTTCCTACCTCTAACCTCCTCACCCATTAATACAACACCTCTCAATACCTTCCTACCTCTAACCTCTTCACCCATTAATACAACACCTCTCAATACCTTCCTACCTCTAACCTCCTCGCCCATTAATACAACACCTCTCAATACCTTCCTACCTCTAACCTCTTCACCCATTAATACAACACCTCTCAATACCTTCCTACCTCTAACCTCCTCACCCATTAATACAACACCTCTCAATACCTTCCTACCTCTAACCTCTTCACCCATTAATACAACACCTCTCAATACCTTCCTACCTCTAACCTCCTCACCCATTAATACAACACCTCTCAATACCTTCCTACCACTAACCTCCTCACCCATTAATACAACACCTCTCAATACCTTCCTACCTCTAACCTCCTCACCCATTAATACAACACCTCTCAATACCTTCCTACCTCTAACCTCCTCACCCATTAATACAACACCTCTCAATACCTTCCTACCTCTAACCTCCTAGCCCATTAATACAACACCTCTCAATACCTTCCTACCTCTAACCTCCTCACCCATTAATACAACACCTCTCAATACCTTCCTACCTCTAACCTCCTCACCCATTAATACAACACCTCTCAATACCTTCCTACCTCTAACCTCCTCACCCATTAATACAACACCTCTCAATACCTTCCTACCTCTAACCTCCTCACCCATTAATACAACACCTCTCAATACCTTCCTACCTCTAACCTCCTCACCCATTAATACAACACCTCTCAATACCTTCCTACCTCTAACCTCCTCACCCATTAATACAACACCTCTCAATACCTTCCTACCTCTAACCTCTTCACCCATTAATACAACACCTCTCAATACCTTCCTACCTCTAACCTCCTCGCCCATTAATACAACACCTCTCAATACCTTCCTACCTCTAACCTCCTCACCCATTAATACAACACCTCTCAATACCTTCCTACCTCTAACCTCCTCACCCATTAATACAACACCTCTCAATACCTTCCTACCTCTAACCTCCTCACCCATTAATACAACACCTCTCAATACCTTCCTACCTCTAACCTCTTCACCCATTAATACAACACCTCTCAATACCTTCCTACCTCTAACCTCCTCGCCCATTAATACAACACCTCTCAATACCTTCCTACCTCTAACCTCCTCACCCATTAATACAACACCTCTCAATACCTTCCTACCTCATACTCCTCACCCATTAATACAACACCTCTCAATACCTTCCTACCTCTAACCTCTTCACCCATTAATACAACACCTCTCAATACCTTCCTACCTCTAACCTCCTCGCCCATTAATACAACACCTCTCAATACCTTCCTACCTCTAACCTCCTCACCCATTAATACAACACCTCTCAATACCTTCCTACCACTAACCTCCTCACCCATTAATACAACACCTCTCATTACCTTCCTACCTCTAACCTCCTCACCCATTAATACAACACCTCTCAGTCCCTTCCTACCTCATACTCCTCACCCATTAATACAACACCTCTCAATACCTTCCTAGCTCTAACCTCATCACCCATTAATACAACACCTCTCAATACCTTCCTACCTCTAATCTCCTCACCCATTAATACAACACCTCTCAATACCTTCCTACCTCTAACCTCCTCACCCATTAATACAACACCTCTCAATACCTTCCTACCTCTAACCTCCTCACCCATTAATACAACACCTCTCAATACCTTCCTACCTCTAACCTCCTCACCCATTAATACAACACCTCTCAATACCTTCCTACCTCTAACCTCCTCACCCATTAATACAACACCTCTCAATACCTTCCTACCTCTAACCTCCTCACCCATTAATACAACACCTCTCAATACCTTCCTACCTCTAACCTCCTCACCCATTAATACAACACCTCTCAATACCTTCCTACCTCTAACCTCCTCACCCATTAATACAACACCTCTCAATACCTTCCTACCTCTAACCTCTTCACCCATTAATACAACACCTCTCAATACCTTCCTACCTCTAACCTCCTCGCCCATTAATACAACACCTCTCAATACCTTCCTACCTCTAACCTCCTCACCCATTAATACAACACCTCTCAATACCTTCCTACCTCTAACCTCCTCACCCATTAATACAACACCTCTCAATACCTTCCTACCTCTAACCTCTTCACCCATTAATACAACACCTCTCAATACCTTCCTACCTCTAACCTCCTCACCCATTAATACAACACCTCTCAATACCTTCCTACCACTAACCTCCTCACCCATTAATACAACACCTCTCAATACCTTCCTACCTCTAACCTCCTCACCCATTAATACAACACCTCTCAATACCTTCCTACCTCTAACCTCCTCACCCATTAATACAACACCTCTCAATACCTTCCTACCACTAACCTCCTCACCCATTAATACAACACCTCTCAATACCTTCCTACCTCTAACCTCCTCACCCATTAATACAACACCTCTCAATACCTTCCTACCTCTAACCTCCTCACCCATTAATACAACACCTCTCAATACCTTCCTACCTCTAACCTCCTAGCCCATTAATACAACACCTCTCAATACCTTCCTACCTCTAACCTCCTCACCCATTAATACAACACCTCTCAATACCTTCCTACCTCTAACCTCCTCACCCATTAATACAACACCTCTCAATACCTTCCTACCTCTAACCTCCTCACCCATTAATACAACACCTCTCAATACCTTCCTACCTCTAACCTCCTCACCCATTAATACAACACCTCTCAATACCTTCCTACCTCTAACCTCCTCACCCATTAATACAACACCTCTCAATACCTTCCTACCTCTAACCTCCTCACCCATTAATACAACACCTCTCAATACCTTCCTACCTCTAACCTCTTCACCCATTAATACAACACCTCTCAATACCTTCCTACCTCTAACCTCCTCGCCCATTAATACAACACCTCTCAATACCTTCCTACCTCTAACCTCCTCACCCATTAATACAACACCTCTCAATACCTTCCTACCTCTAACCTCCTCACCCATTAATACAACACCTCTCAATACCTTCCTACCTCTAACCTCCTCACCCATTAATACAACACCTCTCAATACCTTCCTACCTCTAACCTCTTCACCCATTAATACAACACCTCTCAATACCTTCCTACCTCTAACCTCCTCGCCCATTAATACAACACCTCTCAATACCTTCCTACCTCTAACCTCCTCACCCATTAATACAACACCTCTCAATACCTTCCTACCTCATACTCCTCACCCATTAATACAACACCTCTCAATACCTTCCTACCTCTAACCTCTTCACCCATTAATACAACACCTCTCAATACCTTCCTACCTCTAACCTCCTCGCCCATTAATACAACACCTCTCAATACCTTCCTACCTCTAACCTCCTCACCCATTAATACAACACCTCTCAATACCTTCCTACCACTAACCTCCTCACCCATTAATACAACACCTCTCATTACCTTCCTACCTCTAACCTCCTCACCCATTAATACAACACCTCTCAGTCCCTTCCTACCTCATACTCCTCACCCATTAATACAACACCTCTCAATACCTTCCTAGCTCTAACCTCATCACCCATTAATACAACACCTCTCAATACCTTCCTACCTCTAATCTCCTCACCCATTAATACAACACCTCTCAATACCTTCCTACCTCTAACCTCCTCACCCATTAATACAACACCTCTCAATACCTTCCTACCTCTAACCTCCTCACCCATTAATACAACACCTCTCAATACCTTCCTACCTCTAACCTCCTCACCCATTAATACAACACCTCTCAATACCTTCCTACCTCTAACCTCCTCACCCATTAATACAACACCTCTCAATACCTTCCTACCTCTAACCTCCTCACCCATTAATACAACACCTCTCAATACCTTCCTACCTCTAACCTCCTCACCCATTAATACAACACCTCTCAATACCTTCCTACCTCTAACCTCCTCACCCATTAATACAACACCTCTCAATACCTTCCTACCTCTAACCTCTTCACCCATTAATACAACACCTCTCAATACCTTCCTACCTCTAACCTCCTCGCCCATTAATACAACACCTCTCAATACCTTCCTACCTCTAACCTCCTCACCCATTAATACAACACCTCTCAATACCTTCCTACCTCTAACCTCCTCACCCATTAATACAACACCTCTCAATACCTTCCTACCTCTAACCTCTTCACCCATTAATACAACACCTCTCAATACCTTCCTACCTCTAACCTCCTCACCCATTAATACAACACCTCTCAATACCTTCCTACCACTAACCTCCTCACCCATTAATACAACACCTCTCAATACCTTCCTACCTCTAACCTCCTCACCCATTAATACAACACCTCTCAATACCTTCCTACCTCTAACCTCCTCACCCATTAATACAACACCTCTCAATACCTTCCTACCTCTAACCTCCTAGCCCATTAATACAACACCTCTCAATACCTTCCTACCTCTAACCTCCTCACCCATTAATACAACACCTCTCAATACCTTCCTACCTCTAACCTCCTCACCCATTAATACAACACCTCTCAATACCTTCCTACCTCTAACCTCCTCACCCATTAATACAACACCTCTCAATACCTTCCTACCTCTAACCTCCTCACCCATTAATACAACACCTCTCAATACCTTCCTACCTCTAACCTCCTCACCCATTAATACAACACCTCTCAATACCTTCCTACCTCTAACCTCCTCACCCATTAATACAACACCTCTCAATACCTTCCTACCTCTAACCTCTTCACCCATTAATACAACACCTCTCAATACCTTCCTACCTCTAACCTCCTCGCCCATTAATACAACACCTCTCAATACCTTCCTACCTCTAACCTCCTCACCCATTAATACAACACCTCTCAATACCTTCCTACCTCTAACCTCCTCACCCATTAATACAACACCTCTCAATACCTTCCTACCTCTAACCTCCTCACCCATTAATACAACACCTCTCAATACCTTCCTACCTCTAACCTCTTCACCCATTAATACAACACCTCTCAATACCTTCCTACCTCTAACCTCCTCGCCCATTAATACAACACCTCTCAATACCTTCCTACCTCTAACCTCCTCACCCATTAATACAACACCTCTCAATACCTTCCTACCTCATACTCCTCACCCATTAATACAACACCTCTCAATACCTTCCTACCTCTAACCTCTTCACCCATTAATACAACACCTCTCAATACCTTCCTACCTCTAACCTCCTCGCCCATTAATACAACACCTCTCAATACCTTCCTACCTCTAACCTCCTCACCCATTAATACAACACCTCTCAATACCTTCCTACCACTAACCTCCTCACCCATTAATACAACACCTCTCATTACCTTCCTACCTCTAACCTCCTCACCCATTAATACAACACCTCTCAGTCCCTTCCTACCTCATACTCCTCACCCATTAATACAACACCTCTCAATACCTTCCTAGCTCTAACCTCATCACCCATTAATACAACACCTCTCAATACCTTCCTACCTCTAATCTCCTCACCCATTAATACAACACCTCTCAATACCTTCCTACCTCTAACCTCCTCACCCATTAATACAACACCTCTCAATACCTTCCTACCTCTAACCTCCTCACCCATTAATACAACACCTCTCAATACCTTCCTACCTCTAACCTCTTCACCCATTAATACAACACCTCTCAATACCTTCCTACCTCTAACCTCCTCGCCCATTAATACAACACCTCTCAATACCTTCCTACCTCTAACCTCCTCACCCATTAATACAACACCTCTCAATACCTTCCTACCACTAACCTCCTCACCCATTAATACAACACCTCTCATTACCTTCCTACCTCTAACCTCCTCACCCATTAATACAACACCTCTCAATACCTTCCTACCTCTAACCTCCTCACCCATTAATACAACACCTCTCAATACCTTCCTACCTCATACTCCTCACCCATTAATACAACACCTCTCAGTCCCTTCCTACCTCATACTCCTCACCCATTAATACAACACCTCTCAATACCTTCCTACCTCTAACCTCATCACCCATTAATACAACACCTCTCAATACCTTCCTACCTCTAATCTCCTCACCCATTAATACAACACCTCTCAATACCTTCCTACCTCTAACCTCCTCACCCATTAATACAACACCTCTCAATACCTTCCTACCTCATACTCCTCACCCATTAATACAACACCTCTCAATACCTTCCTACCTCTAACCTCACCCATTAATACAACACCTCTCAATACCTTCCTACCTCTAATCTCCTCACCCATTAATACAACACCTCTCAATACCTTCCTACCTCTAACCTCCTCGCCCATTAATACAACACCTCTCAATACCTTCCTACCTCTAAACTCCTCACCCATTAATACAACACCTCTCAATACCTTCCTACCTCTAACCTCCTCACCCATTAATACAACACCTCTCAATACCTTCCTACCTCTAACCTCACCCATTAATACAACACCTCTCAATACCTTCCTACCTCTAACCTCACCCATTAATACAACACCTCTCAATACCTACCTACCTCTACCTCTAACTTCCTCACTACTGTCTCATCTGGAAGAAGACAACACCTTAATCATAGTCATACTGCATCACTGTATTGTGTAGTAGGCAGTTCCCTTCTTTTCTATTCATTTTTTAAAAATTCCTCTCAAATGTCGTTTTCTTCCCTTGCATGCCATCTGCTGTTTTCACTAGTTCAGATGTTGGCACTTCCGCCCCCAGAAGTAAATTGAGTTAACTAGCTAGTGCAAACAAGATTTGATGATTTTCTTTGTCCTAAACTCAATTGTACCTTTAATTCTTACCTTTCATGCCATTGGCCCTTTTGGAAATAAAAGGTGCAAACCTTTCCCAAGTACGATAGACTTAGTTCATCTGGCTCCTGGATGGCTCCTGGATGGCCCCTGGATGCCTCCTGGATGGCTCCTGGATTGCTCCTAGTTGGCTTCTGGATGGCTCCTAGATGGCCCCTGATGGCTCCTGGATGGCCCTTGGTCCAGTATTCACTAAGCGTTTCATGCCTGAGTCAGAATAGGGACAACAGGAGCCATACTGTGCTGGTGTGGATATTTATTTTCACATCTTTCCAGCAGGTTCCAGCAACTGTGGTGGATGCGTAACCAGGCCAGCATGGTACAGCTCGGCACGGCTTAGCTCGGCTCGGCTCAGTTTGGCTCGGCTCGGCTCAGTTTGGCCCTGTAGTGAATCAGATTAGGGATGCTGATCCAGGATCAGGTCCCCCCGTCCATATAATACTATTAATTATGATCTAAAAGGCTAAACTGATCCTAGCCAACACTCTGAGATGCTTTGTGAATATAGGCCCTGGTCTTCTCTTCTGGGACAGGGACTGTGTGAAGTCTTATACGGTGACATGTCTTTTGTCTATTATGTGAGTGACTCAGAGGGAGCTGGCTTTGAAATCTGCCTCTTTTGTCACATAATCAGACTTTATTAGGTGTTTTGTATTGGGTGACAAACAAAGAACAAGAAGCCCACACAGCACCCAATCTAAAATATTATTTTTATCAACATAAAAACACATAATTCATGAACAATCTTTGCGGGGGTCATTTTGAAATCATCTGAATCGTGATCATAGAAAGCTTAGCCGTGATGGCTACAGTGTTCCACTGGGCTGGGCTCCCACTCACACTAATTATCCCCACTAGAAATTGTTTGTTTGTTTCACTGTTTTCTGGCTCAGAATGCATTAACACTAAGGGTGATTAACTGTTTATCGATCCATTAACCTGGTATATTGTAAAACACGGCCTGCTGTCCTGTTATTGTTGCTCTATTTTCTAAAAACATCTTATGATCAAGCTGGCCATTGCCACTCACATTAAAAATGTTTAAAATATGACTGGAACAGTTTTCCTCCAAAACATGAGTTTTATTTGGAATAAATAGTAATAAATGCACGATCTTAAAACAGGCATAGTTAAAATGGCTAAAAACAAGGATAAAAGTGAATAGGTGGTATAACATTTGCAAACACTGATAGACATGTGGCTCTCCCACACCTTTATCCACCACATAATCAGCAAGCCAAAGTGGTAGGAGGGCTGTCAATTAAAACCAATAATAACAAATGCCTGTTCAAAACATATGAAACACAAAATACAAAGTTAAATAGACTGTTCGGGTTGAAACGGTAGGAAAGATATCAACTACGGCTTGAATATGAATAATGAAATATTTGGTACCTGGTATACTACAGAATATCAACAAACATTCACAAATACATTTAAATACAGGGAAATGTCTTTGTGTTTGAGAGGTAATGATCTCATCCTTATAGATCTCAATCCAAAAGTAAAATAAAAGCCACCTGGATACTCCTTGGCTGAGGTACCTACTGCGTACTAAAATCAAAGAAGAAGAACTTGTCCCACTATCGGCATGAATCAAAACAACACAACATAGCCCTGTAGAGTAGACAGCCTCTTGTACTCTTACTGGGGTGTAGACTTCTGATGTAAGCCTGTGTCTTTGTCGAATAGAGCAACAAGTAACATTTTTGAAAACATTTTTGAAAACAGCAACCATTAGGATACCAGGCTGTACTGAGGCTCTTGGACTTAGTGCTGTATATGTTCTGATAAACACAATGGATGTACTGCAGCCTAGACCTGAGAGGAGTGACAGAGAGTGTGCTGCCTACAGGACCTACAGAGGAGGCCTGCACGAACACATTGCCATTACATATAGAATGTGTACATATAGAATGTGTACATATAGAATGTGAACATATAGAATGTGTAGATGTAGAATGTGTACATATAGAATGCGCACATATAGAATGTGCACATATAGAATGTGAACTTATAGAATGTGAACTTATAGAATGTGAGCATATAGAACGTGTACATATAAAATGTGTAGGTATAGAATGTGTAGATGTAGAATGTGTAGATATAGAATGTGAACATATAGAATGTGTACATATAGAATGTGAATGTATATAATGTGTAGGTATAGAATATGTGCATATAGAATGTGTACATAGAAAATGTGAACATATAGAATGTGTGCATATAAAATGTGAACATATAGAATGTGTAGGTATAGAATTTGTAGATGTAGAATGTGTAGATGTAGAATGTGTACATATAGAATGTGAACATATAGAATGTGTGCATATAAAATGTGAACATATAGAATGTGTAGATATAGAATGTGTACATACATAATGTGTAGATATAGAATGTGTGCATTTAGAATGTGAACATTATAGAACGTGTGCATATAGAAGGTGCACATATAGAATGTGGACATATAGAATGTGTAGATATAGAAGGTGCACATATAGAATGTGAACATATAGAATGTGTAGATATAGAATATGCAGATATAGAATGTGTGCATATAGAATGTGTTGATATAGAATGTGTAGATATAGAATGTGTCCATATTGAAGGTGCACATATAGAATGTGTGGGTATAGAATGTGTAGATATAGAATGTGTACATATAGAGTGTGTAGATATAGAACTTGTTCATTTAGAATGTGAACATATAGAATGTTTAGTTATAGAATGTGTGCATATAGAGGGTGCACATATAGAATGTGAAGATATACAATGTGTAGATATAGAATATCTGCATATAGAATGTGAACATATAGAATGTGTTGATATCGAATGTGTAGATATAGAAGGTGCACATATAGAATGTGTAGGTATAGAATGTGTAGATATAGAATGTGTGCATATAGAATGTGTACATACTGCATAGAATGTATACATACCATTGTCTCAGCGGTATACTGTACACCTCACTCTGATACGTGTGTGTGTGTTTGTTTGTGTGTGATATGCTCATCATTACCATGGTAACTGAAATGCAAGCTTTACAGCGTCAGTGCTTCAAGCAACCTTCACACAAAATAGTGCTGCACGCCTCCTATTTATGCGTTCATCCATAAATCCATCAATCCATAAATCCATCATCCATCCATCCACTCATCTGTCCATCCACTCAGCCATACATCCATTGAGATGAAGGACCTCAGTGAACTTAAACCATCGCTTTTGATACAAAACACTCTCAATGCTGCAGCCTGTTTGAGGAGAGTGTGTGTGTGTGTGTGTGTGTGTGTGTGTGTGTGTGTGTGTGTTGCCATGGCTACTAGCCAGCCTGACTGGCGTCATCACTTCAAACCCACCTTTGCAGCGAGCGGAGAGAGAAAAAGACCCAAAGCAGCACCCCTCTGTTCAACATCCGCTCACTCACACACACACACACACACACACACACACACACACACACACACACACACACACACACACACACTCACACACACACACTGTGTGGTCTCATATTCTGCTGAGGTCACCCATTCCAGTAAAGGAGGAGAGGAAATAAAGAGAGGGAGAAAGAAAGAACGAAAAAAAGAGGGGGGAGAGAGAAAGAGGGGGAGTGAGAAAGAGGGGGGAGAGATAAAGAGGGGGATGAGAGAAAGACGGGAGAGAGAAAGAGGTGGAGTGAGAAAGAGGGGGGAGAGAAAGAAAGCGGGGAGAGAGAGAGGGGGAGAGAAAGAGGGGGGAGAGAACGAGGGGGGAGAGAACGAGGGAGGGAGAGAGACAGACAGAGGCAAAGACAGAGACAGTGTGACTGGGAGGTAGAGATGGAAAGAGAGACAGCGAAACTGATGCTTGCGTAGCCGGCAGATTGGACTGGGTCTGTCTGACTGTTTGACTGGGTCTGGCTGACTGTTTGACTGGGTCTGTCTGACTGTTTGACGGGGTCTGTCTGACTGTTTGACTGGGTCGGGCTGACTGTTTGACTGGGTCGGGCTGACTGTTTGACTGGGTCGGGCTGACTGTTTGACTGGGTCGGTCTGACTGTTTGACTGGGTCTGTCTGACTGTTTGACTGGGTCGGGCTGACTGTTTGACTGGGTCGGGCTGACTGTTTGACTGGGTCTGTCTGACTGTTTGACTGGGTCGGTCTGACTGTTTGACTGGGTCTGTCTGACTGTTTGACTGGGTCGGTCTGACTGTTTGACTGGGTCGGTCTGACTGTTTGACTGGGTCTGTCTGACTGTTTGACTGGGTCTGTCTGACTGTTTGACTGGGTCGGTCTGACTGTTTGACTGGGTCGGTCTGACTGTTTGACTGGGTCTGTCTGACTGTTTGACTGGGTCTGTCTGACTGTTTGACTGGGTCGGTCTGACTGTTTGACTGGGTCGGTCTGACTGTTTGACTGGGTCGGTCTGACTGTTTGACTGGGTCTGTCTGACTGTTTGACTGGGTCGGTCTGACTGTTTGACTGGGTCTGTCTGACTGTTTGACTGGGTCGGTCTGACTGTTTGACTGGGTCGGTCTGACTGTTTGACTGGGTCTGTCTGACTGTTTGACTGGGTCTGTCTGACTGTTTGACTGGGTCGGTCTGACTGTTTGACTGGGTCTGTCTGACTGTTTGACTGGGTCTGTCTGACTGTTTGACTGGGTCGGGCTGACTGTTTGACTGGGTCTGTCTGACTGTTTGACTGGGTCTGTCTGACTGTTTGACTGGGTCTGTCTGACTGTTTGACTGGGTCGGGCTGACTGTTTGACTGGGTCGGGCTGACTGTTTGACTGGGTCTGTCTGACTGTTTGACTGGGTCTGTCTGACTGTTTGACTGGGTCTGTCTGACTGTTTGACTGGGTCGGGCTGACTGTTTGACTGGGTCTGTCTGACTGTTTGACTGGGTTGGGCTGACTGTTTGACTGGGTCGGGCTGACTGTTTGACTGGGTCTGTCTGACTGTTTGACTGGGTTGGGCTGACTGTTTGACTGGGTCGGGCTGACTGTTTGACTGGGTCTGTCTGACTGTTTGACTGGGTCGGTCTGACTGTTTGACTGGGTCTGTCTGACTGTTTGACTGGGTCTGTCTGACTGTTTGACTGGGTCGGGCTGACTGTTTGACTGGGTCTGTCTGACTGATTGACTGGGTCTGTCTGACTGTTTGACTGGGTCGGTCTGACTGTTTGACTGGGTCTGTCTGACTGTTTGACTGGGTCGGGCTGACTGTTTGACTGGGTCTGTCTGACTGTTTGACTGGGTCGGGCTGACTGTTTGACTGGGTCTGTCTGACTGTTTGACTGGGTCGGGCTGACTGTTTGACTGGGTCTGTCTGACTGTTTGACTGGGTCGGGCTGACTGTTTGACTGGGTCTGTCTGACTGTTTGACTGGGTCTGTCTGACTGTTTGACTGGGTCGGTCTGACTGTTTGACTGGGTCGGTCTGACTGTTTGACTGGGTCTGTCTGACTGTTTGACTGGGTCGGTCTGACTGTTTGACTGGGTCGGTCTGACTGTTTGACTGGGTCGGGCTGACTGTTTGACTGGGTCTGTCTGACTGTTTGAATGGGTCTGTCTGACTGTTTGACTGGGTCGGTCTGACTGTTTGACTGGGTCTGTCTGACTGTTTGACTGGGTCTGTCTGACTGTTTGACTGGGTCTGTCTGACTGTTTGACTGGGTCTGTCTGACTGTTTGACTGGGTCTGTCTGACTGTTTGACTGGGTCTGTCTGACTGTTTGACTGGGTCGGGCTGACTGTTTGACTGGGTCGGGCTGACTGTTTGACTGGGTCTGTCTGACTGTTTGACTGGGTCGGGCTGACTGTTTGACTGGGTCGGGCTGACTGTTTGACTGGGTCGGGCTGACTGTTTGACTGGGTCTGTCTGACTGTTTGACTGGGTCGGTCTGACTGTTTGACTGGGTCGGGCTGACTGTTTGACTGGGTCTGTCTGACTGTTTGACTGGGTCTGTCTGACTGTTTGACTGGGTCGGGCTGACTGTTTGACTGGGTCTGTCTGACTGTTTGACTGGGTCGGGCTGACTGTTTGACTGGGTCTGTCTGACTGTTTGACTGGGTCGGGCTGACTGTTTGACTGGGTCGGGCTGACTGTTTGACTGGGTCGGTCTGACTGTTTGACTGGGTCGGTCTGACTGTTTGACTGGGTCTGTCTGACTGTTTGACTGGGTCTGTCTGACTGTTTGACTGGGTCGGGCTGACTGTTTGACTGGGTCTGTCTGACTGTTTGACTGGGTCTGTGTGACTTTTTGACTGGGTCTGTCTGACTGTTTGACTGGGTCGGTCTGACTGTTTGACTGGGTCTGTCTGACTGTTTGACTGGGTCGGTCTGACTGTTTGACTGGGTCTGTGTGACTGTTCTACTGGGTCTGTCTGACTGTTTGACTGGGACGGGCTGACTGTTTAACTGGGTCTGTCTGACTGTTTGACTGGGTCGGGCTGACTGTTTGACTGGGTCGGGCTGACTGTTTGACTGGGTCGGGCTGACTGTTTGACTGGGTCTGTCTGACTGTTTGACTGGGTCGGTCTGACTGTTTGACTGGGTCGGTCTGACTGTTTGACTGGGTCGGGCTGACTGTTTGACTGGGTCTGTCTGACTGTTTGACTGGGTCGGGCTGACTGTTTGACTGGTTCTGTCTGACTGTTTGACTGGGTGTGTCTGACTGTTTGACTGGGTCTGTCTGACTGTTTGACTGGGTCGGTCTGACTGTTTGACTGGGTCTGTCTGACTGTTTGACTGGGTCTGTCTGACTGTTTGACTGGGTCGGGCTGACTGTTTGACTGGGTCTGTCTGACTGTTTGACTGGGTCTGTCTGACTGTTTGACTGGGTCGGTCTGAATGTTTGACTGGGTCTGTCTGACTGTTTGACTGGGTCTGTCTGACTGTTTGACTGGGTCTGTCTGACTGTTTGACTGGGTCGGGCTGACTGTTTGACTGGGTCGGGCTGACTGTTTGACTGGGTCTGTCTGACTGTTTGACTGGGTCGGGCTGACTGTTCGACTGGGTCGGGCTGACTGTTTGACTGGGTCTGTCTGCCTGTTTGACTGGGTCTGTCTGACTGTTTGACTGGGTCGGTCTGACTGTTTGACTGGGTCGGGCTGACTGTTTGACTGGGTCTGTCTGACTGTTTGACTGGGTCTGTCTGACTGTTTGACTGGGTCGGGCTGACTGTTTGACTGGGTCTGTCTGACTGTTTGACTGGGTCGGGCTGACTGTTTGACTGGGTCTGTCTGACTGTTTGACTGGGTCGGGCTGACTGTTTGACTGGGTCGGGCTGACTGTTTGACTGGGTCTGTCTGACTGTTTGACTGGGTCGGGCTGACTGTTTGACGGGGTCGGGCTGACTGTTTGACTGGGTCTGTCTGACTGTTTGACTGGGTTGGTCTGACTGTTTGACTGGGTCGGGCTGACTGTTTGACTGGGTCTGTCTGACTGTTTGACTGGGTCTGTCTGACTGTTTGACTGGGTCGGGCTGACTGTTTGACTGGGTCTGTCTGACTGTTTGACTGGGTCGGGCTGACTGTTTGACTGGGTCTGTCTGACTGTTTGACTGGGTCGGGCTGACTGTTTGACTGGGTCGGGCTGACTGTTTGACTGGGTCTGTCTGACTGTTTGACTGGGTCGGGCTGACTGTTTGACTGGGTCGGGCTGACTGTTTGACTGGGTCGGGCTGACTGTTTGACTGGGTCGGTCTGACTGTTTGACTGGGTCGGTCTGACTGTTTGACTGGGTCAGTCTGACTGTTTGACTGGGTCTGTCTGACTGTTTGCCTGGGTCTGTCTGACTGTTTGACTGGGTCGGTCTGACTGTTTGACTGGGTCTGTCTGACTGTTTGACTGGGTCGGTTGACTGTTTGACTGGGTCTGTCTGACTGTTTGACTGGGTCGGGCTGACTGTTTGACTGGGTCGGGCTGACTGTTTGACTGGGTCTGTCTGACTGTTTGACTGGGTCGGTCTGACTGTTTGACTGGGTCGGTCTAACTGTTTGACTGGGTCGGTCTGACTGTTTGACTGGGTCGGTCTGACTGTTTGACTGGGTCTGTCTGACTGTTTGACTGGGTCGGGCTGACTGTTTGACTGGGTCTGTCTGACTGTTTGACTGGGTCGGGCTGACTGTTTGACTGGGTCTGTCTGACTGTCTGACTGTTTGACTGGGTCTGTCTGACTGTTTGACTGGGTCGGTCTGAATGTTTGACTGGGTCTGTCTGACTGTTTGACTGGGTCTGTCTGACTGTTTGACTGGGTCTGTCTGACTGTTTGACTGGGTCGGGCTGACTGTTTGACTGGGTCGGGCTGACTGTTTGACTGGGTCTGTCTGACTGTTTGACTGGGTCGGGCTGACTGTTCGACTGGGTCGGGCTGACTGTTTGACTGGGTCTGTCTGACTGTTTGACTGGGTCTGTCTGACTGTTTGACTGGGTCGGTCTGACTGTTTGACTGGGTCGGGCTGACTGTTTGACTGGGTCTGTCTGACTGTTTGACTGGGTCTGTCTGACTGTTTGACTGGGTCGGGCTGACTGTTTGACTGGGTCTGTATGACTGTTTGACTGGGTCGGGCTGACTGTTTGACTGGGTCTGTCTGACTGTTTGACTGGGTCGGGCTGACTGTTTGACTGGGTCGGGCTGACTGTTTGACTGGGTCGGGCTGACTGTTTGACTGGGTCGGTCTGACTGTTTGACTGGGTCTGTCTGACTGTTTGACTGGGTCGGGCTGACTGTTTGACTGGGTCGGGCTGACTGTTTGACTGGGTCTGTCTGACTGTTTGACTGGGTCGGTCTGACTGTTTGACTGGGTCTGTCTGACTGTTTGACTGGGTCGGTCTGACTGTTTGACTGGGTCTGTCTGACTGTTTGACTGGGTCTGTCTGACTGTTTGACTGGGTCGGTCTGACTGTTTGACTGGGTCGGTCTGACTGTTTGACTGGGTCTGTCTGACTGTTTGACTGGGTCTGTCTGACTGTTTGACTGGGTCGGGCTGACTGTTTGACTGGGTCTGTCTGACTGTTTGACTGGGTCTGTCTGACTGTTTGACTGGGTCGGTCTGACTGTTTGACTGGGTCTGTCTGACTGTTTGACTGGGTCTGTCTGACTGTTTGACTGGGTCGGGCTGACTGTTTGACTGGGTCGGGCTGACTGTTTGACTGGGTCTGTCTGACTGTTTGACTGGGTCGGTCTGACTGTTTGACTGGGTCTGTGTGACTGTTCTACTGGGTCTGTCTGACTGTTTGACTGGGACGGGCTGACTGTTTAACTGGGTCTGTCTGACTGTTTGACTGGGTCGGGCTGACTGTTTGACTGGGTCGGGCTGACTGTTTGACTGGGTCTGTCTGACTGTTTGACTGGGTCTGTCTGACTGTTTGACTGGGTCGGTCTGACTGTTTGACTGGGTCGGGCTGACTGTTTGACTGGGTCTGTCTGACTGTTTGACTGGGTCGGTCTGACTGTTTGACTGGGTCGGTCTGACTGTTTGACTGGGTCGGGCTGACTGTTTGACTGGGTCTGTCTGACTGTTTGACTGGGTCGGGCTGACTGTTTGACTGGTTCTGTCTGACTGTTTGACTGGGTGTGTCTGACTGTTTGACTGGGTCTGTCTGACTGTTTGACTGGGTCGGTCTGACTGTTTGACTGGGTCTGTCTGACTGTTTGACTGGGTCTGTCTGACTGTTTGACTGGGTCTGGCTGACTGTTTGACTGGGTCTGTCTGACTGTTTGACTGGGTCTGTCTGACTGTTTGACTGGGTCGGTCTGAATGTTTGACTGGGTCTGTCTGACTGTTTGACTGGGTCTGTCTGACTGTTTGACTGGGTCTGTCTGACTGTTTGACTGGGTCGGGCTGACTGTTTGACTGGGTCGGGCTGACTGTTTGACTGGGTCTGTCTGACTGTTTGACTGGGTCGGGCTGACTGTTCGACTGGGTCGGGCTGACTGTTTGACTGGGTCTGTCTGACTGTTTGACTGGGTCTGTCTGACTGTTTGACTGGGTCGGTCTGACTGTTTGACTGGGTCGGGCTGACTGTTTGACTGGGTCTGTCTGACTGTTTGACTGGGTCTGTCTGACTGTTTGACTGGGTCGGGCTGACTGTTTGACTGGGTCTGTCTGACTGTTTGACTGGGTCGGGCTGACTGTTTGACTGGGTCTGTCTGACTGTTTGACTGGGTCGGGCTGACTGTTTGACTGGGTCGGGCTGACTGTTTGACTGGGTCTGTCTGACTGTTTGACTGGGTCGGGCTGACTGTTTGACGGGGTCGGGCTGACTGTTTGACTGGGTCTGTCTGACTGTTTGACTGGGTTGGTCTGACTGTTTGACTGGGTCGGGCTGACTGTTTGACTGGGTCTGTCTGACTGTTTGACTGGGTCTGTCTGACTGTTTGACTGGGTCGGGCTGACTGTTTGACTGGGTCTGTCTGACTGTTTGACTGGGTCGGGCTGACTGTTTGACTGGGTCTGTCTGACTGTTTGACTGGGTCGGGCTGACTGTTTGACTGGGTCGGGCTGACTGTTTGACTGGGTCTGTCTGACTGTTTGACTGGGTCGGGCTGACTGTTTGACTGGGTCGGGCTGACTGTTTGACTGGGTCGGGCTGACTGTTTGACTGGGTCGGTCTGACTGTTTGACTGGGTCGGTCTGACTGTTTGACTGGGTCAGTCTGACTGTTTGACTGGGTCTGTCTGACTGTTTGACTGGGTCTGTCTGACTGTTTGACTGGGTCGGTCTGACTGTTTGACTGGGTCTGTCTGACTGTTTGACTGGGTCGGTTGACTGTTTGACTGGGTCTGTCTGACTGTTTGACTGGGTCGGGCTGACTGTTTGACTGGGTCGGGCTGACTGTTTGACTGGGTCTGTCTGACTGTTTGACTGGGTCGGTCTGACTGTTTGACTGGGTCGGTCTAACTGTTTGACTGGGTCGGTCTGACTGTTTGACTGGGTCGGTCTGACTGTTTGACTGGGTCTGTCTGACTGTTTGACTGGGTCGGGCTGACTGTTTGACTGGGTCTGTCTGACTGTTTGACTGGGTCGGGCTGACTGTTTGACTGGGTCTGTCTGACTGTCTGACTGTTTGACTGGGTCTGTCTGACTGTTTGACTGGGTCGGTCTGAATGTTTGACTGGGTCTGTCTGACTGTTTGACTGGGTCTGTCTGACTGTTTGACTGGGTCTGTCTGACTGTTTGACTGGGTCGGGCTGACTGTTTGACTGGGTCGGGCTGACTGTTTGACTGGGTCTGTCTGACTGTTTGACTGGGTCGGGCTGACTGTTCGACTGGGTCGGGCTGACTGTTTGACTGGGTCTGTCTGACTGTTTGACTGGGTCTGTCTGACTGTTTGACTGGGTCGGTCTGACTGTTTGACTGGGTCGGGCTGACTGTTTGACTGGGTCTGTCTGACTGTTTGACTGGGTCTGTCTGACTGTTTGACTGGGTCGGGCTGACTGTTTGACTGGGTCTGTCTGACTGTTTGACTGGGTCGGGCTGACTGTTTGACTGGGTCTGTCTGACTGTTTGACTGGGTCGGGCTGACTGTTTGACTGGGTCGGGCTGACTGTTTGACTGGGTCGGGCTGACTGTTTGACTGGGTCGGTCTGACTGTTTGACTGGGTCTGTCTGACTGTTTGACTGGGTCGGGCTGACTGTTTGACTGGGTCGGGCTGACTGTTTGACTGGGTCTGTCTGACTGTTTGACTGGGTCGGTCTGACTGTTTGACTGGGTCTGTCTGACTGTTTGACTGGGTCGGTCTGACTGTTTGACTGGGTCTGTCTGACTGTTTGACTGGGTCTGTCTGACTGTTTGACTGGGTCGGTCTGACTGTTTGACTGGGTCGGTCTGACTGTTTGACTGGGTCTGTCTGACTGTTTGACTGGGTCTGTCTGACTGTTTGACTGGGTCGGGCTGACTGTTTGACTGGGTCTGTCTGACTGTTTGACTGGGTCTGTCTGACTGTTTGACTGGGTCGGTCTGACTGTTTGACTGGGTCTGTCTGACTGTTTGACTGGGTCTGTCTGACTGTTTGACTGGGTCGGGCTGACTGTTTGACTGGGTCGGGCTGACTGTTTGACTGGGTCTGTCTGACTGTTTGACTGGGTCTGTCTGACTGTTTGACTGGGTCGGTCTGACTGTTTGACTGGGTCTGTCTGACTGTTTGACTGGGTCGGGCTGACTGTTTGACTGGGTCTGTCTGACTGTTTGACTGGGTCGGGCTGACTGTTTGACTGGGTCTGTCTGACTGTTTGACTGGGTCGGTCTGACTGTTTGACTGGGTCGGGCTGACTGTTTGACTGGGTCTGTCTGACTGTTTGACTGGGTCGGGCTGACTGTTTGACTGGGTCGGGCTGACTGTTTGACTGGGTCTGTCTGACTGTTTGACTGGGTCGGTCTGACTGTTTGACTGGGTCGGGCTGACTGTTTGACTGGGTCTGTCTGACTGTTTGACTGGGTCTGTCTGACTGTTTGACTGGGTCTGTCTGACTGTTTGACTGGGTCGGGCTGACTGTTTGACTGGGTCTGTCTGACTGTTTGACTGGGTCTGGTCTGACTGTTTGACTGGGTCGGGCTGACTGTTTGACTGGGTCTGTCTGACTGTTTGACTGGGTCTGTCTGACTGTTTGACTGGGTCGGGCTGACTGTTTGACTGGGTCTGTCTGACTGTTTGACTGGGTCGGGCTGACTGTTTGACTGGGTCTGTCTGACTGTTTGACTGGGTCGGGCTGACTGTTTGACTGGGTCGGGCTGACTGTTTGACTGGGTCTGTCTGACTGTTTGACTGGGTCGGGCTGACTGTTTGACTGGGTCGGGCTGACTGTTTGACTGGGTCGGGCTGACTGTTTGACTGGGTCGGTCTGACTGTTTGACTGGGTCGGTCTGACTGTTTGACTGGGTCAGTCTGACTGTTTGACTGGGTCTGTCTGACTGTTTGACTGGGTCTGTCTGACTGTTTGACTGGGTCGGTCTGACTGTTTGACTGGGTCTGTCTGACTGTTTGACTGGGTCGGTCTGACTGTTTGACTGGGTCTGTCTGACTGTTTGACTGGGTCGGGCTGACTGTTTGACTGGGTCTGTCTGACTGTTTGACTGGGTCGGTCTGACTGTTTGACTGGGTCTGTCTGACTGTTTGACTGGGTCGGGCTGACTGTTTGACTGGGTCGGTCTGACTGTTTGACTGGGTCTGTCTGACTGTTTGACTGGGTCGGTCTGACTGTTTGACTGGGTCTGTCTGACTGTTTGACTGGGTCGGTCTGACTGTTTGACTGGGTCTGTCTGACTGTTTGACTGGGTCTGTCTGACTGTTTGACTGGGTCGGTCTGACTGTTTGACTGGGTCGGTCTGACTGTTTGACTGGGTCTGTCTGACTGTTTGACTGGGTCGGTCTGACTGTTTGACTGGGTCTGTCTGACTGTTTGACTGGGTCGGGCTGACTGTTTGACTGGGTCGGGCTGACTGTTTGACTGGGTCTGTCTGACTGTTTGACTGGGTCTGTCTGACTGTTTGACTGGGTCTGTCTGACTGTTTGACTGGGTCGGTCTGACTGTTTGACTGGGTCGGGCTGACTGTTCGACTGGGTCTGTCTGACTGTTTGACTGGGACGGGCTGACTGTTTGACTGGGTCTGTCTGACTGTTTGACTGGGTCGGGCTGACTGTTTGACTGGGTCGGGCTGACTGTTTGACTGGGTCTGTCTGACTGTTTGACTGGGTCGGTCTGACTGTTTGACTGGGTCTGTCTGACTGTTTGACTGGGTCGGTCTGACTGTTTGACTGGGTCGGTCTGACTGTTTGACTGGGTCTGTCTGACTGTTTGACTGGGTCTGTCTGACTGTTTGACTGGGTCGGGCTGACTGTTTGACTGGGTCTGTCTGACTGTTTGACTGGGTCTGTCTGACTGTTTGACTGGGTCTGTCTGACTGTTTGACTGGGTCGGTCTGACTGTTTGACTGGGTCTGTCTGACTGTTTGACTGGGTCGGTCTGACTGTTTGACTGGGTCTGTGTGACTGTTCTACTGGGTCTGTCTGACTGTTTGACTGGGACGGGCTGACTGTTTGACTGGGTCTGTCTGACTGTTTGACTGGGTCGGGCTGACTGTTTGACTGGGTCGGGCTGACTGTTTGACTGGGTCTGTCTGACTGTTTGACTGGGTCTGTCTGACTGTTTGACTGGGTCGGTCTGACTGTTTGACTGGGTCGGGCTGACTGTTTGACTGGGTCTGTCTGACTGTTTGACTGGGTCGGTCTGACTGTTTGACTGGGTCGGTCTGACTGTTTGACTGGGTCGGGCTGACTGTTTGACTGGGTCTGTCTGACTGTTTGACTGGGTCGGGCTGACTGTTTGACTGGGTCTGTCTGACTGTTTGACTGGGTCTGTCTGACTGTTTGACTGGGTCTGTCTGACTGTTTGACTGGGTCGGGCTGACTGTTTGACTGGGTCTGTCTGACTGTTTGACTGGGTCTGTCTGACTGTTTGACTGGGTCTGTCTGACTGTTTGACTGGGTCGGGCTGACTGTTTGACTGGGTCGGGCTGACTGTTTGACTGGGTCTGTCTGACTGTTTGACTGGGTCTGTCTGACTGTTTGACTGGGTCGGTCTGACTGTTTGACTGGGTCTGTCTGACTGTTTGACTGGGTCTGTCTGACTGTTTGACTGGGTCGGTCTGACTGTTTGACTGGGTCTGTCTGACTGTTTGACTGGGTCTGTCTGACTGTTTGACTGGGTCGGTCTGACTGTTTGACTGGGTCTGTCTGACTGTTTGACTGGGTCTGTCTGACTGTTTGACTGGGTCGGTCTGACTGTTTGACTGGGTCTGTCTGACTGTTTGACTGGGTCTGTCTGACTGTTTGACTGGGTCGGTCTGACTGTTTGACTGGGTCGGTCTGACTGTTTGACTGGGTCTGTCTGACTGTTTGACTGGGTCTGTCTGACTGTTTGACTGGGTCGGGCTGACTGTTTGACTGGGTCTGTCTGACTGTTTGACTGGGTCTGTCTGACTGTTTGACTGGGTCGGGCTGACTGTTTGACTGGGTCTGTCTGACTGTTTGACTGGGTCGGTCTGACTGTTTGACTGGGTCTGTCTGACTGTTTGACTGGGTCGGGCTGACTGTTTGACTGGGTCGGGCTGACTGTTTGACTGGGTCTGTCTGACTGTTTGACTGGGTCTGTCTGACTGTTTGACTGGGTCGGTCTGACTGTTTGACTGGGTCGGGCTGACTGTTCGACTGGGTCTGTCTGACTGTTTGACTGGGACGGGCTGACTGTTTGACTGGGTCTGTCTGACTGTTTGACTGGGTCGGGCTGACTGTTTGACTGGGTCGGGCTGACTGTTTGACTGGGTCGGTCTGACTGTTTGACTGGGTCTGTCTGACTGTTTGACTGGGTCGGTCTGACTGTTTGACTGGGTCGGGCTGACTGTTTGACTGGGTCTGTCTGACTGTTTGACTGGGTCGGTCTGACTGTTTGACTGGGTCGGTCTGACTGTTTGACTGGGTCGGGCTGACTGTTTGACTGGGTCTGTCTGACTGTTTGACTGGGTCGGGCTGACTGTTTGACTGGTTCTGTCTGACTGTTTGACTGGGTCTGTCTGACTGTTTGACTGGGTCTGTCTGACTGTTTGACTGGGTCGGTCTGACTGTTTGACTGGGTCTGTCTGACTGTTTGACTGGGTCTGTCTGACTGTTTGACTGGGTCGGGCTGACTGTTTGACTGGGTCTGTCTGACTGTTTGACTGGGTCTGTCTGACTGTTTGACTGGGTCGGTCTGACTGTTTGACTGGGTCTGTCTGACTGTTTGACTGGGTCTGTCTGACTGTTTGACTGGGTCTGTCTGACTGTTTGACTGGGTCGGGCTGACTGTTTGACTGGGTCTGTCTGACTGTTTGACTGGGTCGGGCTGACTGTTTGACTGGGTCGGGCTGACTGTTTGACTGGGTCTGTCTGACTGTTTGACTGGGTCTGTCTGACTGTTTGACTGGGTCTGTCTGACTGTTTGACTGGGTCGGTCTGACTGTTTGACTGGGTCGGGCTGACTGTTTGACTGGGTCTGTCTGACTGTTTGACTGGGTCTGTCTGACTGTTTGACTGGGTCGGGCTGACTGTTTGACTGGGTCGGGCTGACTGTTTGACTGGGTCTGTCTGACTGTTTGACTGGGTCGGGCTGACTGTTTGACTGGGTCGGGCTGACTGTTTGACTGGGTCTGTCTGACTGTTTGACTGGGTCGGTCTGACTGTTTGACTGGGTCGGGCTGACTGTTTGACTGGGTCGGGCTGACTGTTTGACTGGGTCGGTCTGACTGTTTGACTGGGTCGGTCTGACTGTTTGACTGGGTCAGTCTGACTGTTTGACTGGGTCTGTCTGACTGTTTGACTGGGTCTGTCTGACTGTTTGACTGGGTCGGTCTGACTGTTTGACTGGGTCTGTCTGACTGTTTGACTGGGTCGGTCTGACTGTTTGACTGGGTCTGTCTGACTGTTTGACTGGGTCGGGCTGACTGTTTGACTGGGTCGGGCTGACTGTTTGACTGGGTCTGTCTGACTGTTTGACTGGGTCGGTCTGACTGTTTGACTGGGTCGGTCTGACTGTTTGACTGGGTCGGTCTGACTGTTTGACTGGGTCGGTCTGACTGTTTGACTGGGTCTGTCTGACTGTTTGACTGGGTCGGGCTGACTGTTTGACTGGGTCTGTCTGACTGTTTGACTGGGTCGGGCTGACTGTTTGACTGGGTCTGTCTGACTGTTTGACTGGGTCGGGCTGACTGTTTGACTGGGTCGGGCTGACTGTTTGACTGGGTCGGGCTGACTGTTTGACTGGGTCGGTCTGACTGTTTGACTGGGTCTGTCTGACTGTTTGACTGGGTCGGGCTGACTGTTTGACTGGGTCGGGCTGACTGTTTGACTGGGTCTGTCTGACTGTTTGACTGGGTCGGTCTGACTGTTTGACTGGGTCTGTCTGACTGTTTGACTGGGTCGGTCTGACTGTTTGACTGGGTCTGTCTGACTGTTTGACTGGGTCTGTCTGACTGTTTGACTGGGTCGGTCTGACTGTTTGACTGGGTCGGTCTGACTGTTTGACTGGGTCTGTCTGACTGTTTGACTGGGTCGGTCTGACTGTTTGACTGGGTCTGTCTGACTGTTTGACTGGGTCGGGCTGACTGTTTGACTGGGTCGGGCTGACTGTTTGACTGGGTCTGTCTGACTGTTTGACTGGGTCTGTCTGACTGTTTGACTGGGTCTGTCTGACTGTTTGACTGGGTCGGTCTGACTGTTTGACTGGGTCGGGCTGACTGTTCGACTGGGTCTGTCTGACTGTTTGACTGGGTCGGGCTGACTGTTTGACTGGGTCTGTCTGACTGTTTGACTGGGTCGGGCTGACTGTTTGACTGGGTCGGGCTGACTGTTTGACTGGGTCTGTCTGACTGTTTGACTGGGTCGGTCTGACTGTTTGACTGGGTCGGTCTGACTGTTTGACTGGGTCTGTCTGACTGTTTGACTGGGTCTGTCTGACTGTTTGACTGGGTCGGGCTGACTGTTTGACTGGGTCTGTCTGACTGTTTGACTGGGTCTGTCTGACTGTTTGACTGGGTCTGTCTGACTGTTTGACTGGGTCGGTCTGACTGTTTGACTGGGTCTGTCTGACTGTTTGACTGGGTCGGTCTGACTGTTTGACTGGGTCTGTCTGACTGTTTGACTGGGTCTGTCTGACTGTTTGACTGGGTCGGGCTGACTGTTTGACTGGGTCTGTCTGACTGTTTGACTGGGTCGGGCTGACTGTTTGACTGGGTCGGGCTGACTGTTTGACTGGGTCTGTCTGACTGTTTGACTGGGTCTGTCTGACTGTTTGACTGGGTCGGTCTGACTGTTTGACTGGGTCGGGCTGACTGTTTGACTGGGTCTGTCTGACTGTTTGACTGGGTCGGTCTGACTGTTTGACTGGGTCGGTCTGACTGTTTGACTGGGTCGGGCTGACTGTTTGACTGGGTCTGTCTGACTGTTTGACTGGGTCGGGCTGACTGTTTGACTGGGTCTGTCTGACTGTTTGACTGGGTCGGGCTGACTGTTTGACTGGGTCGGGCTGACTGTTTGACTGGGTCTGTCTGACTGTTTGACTGGGTCGGTCTGACTGTTTGACTGGGTCTGTCTGACTGTTTGACTGGGTCTGTCTGACTGTTTGACTGGGTCGGGCTGACTGTTTGACTGGGTCTGTCTGACTGTTTGACTGGGTCTGTCTGACTGTTTGACTGGGTCTGTCTGACTGTTTGACTGGGTCGGTCTGACTGTTTGACTGGGTCTGTCTGACTGTTTGACTGGGTCGGTCTGACTGTTTGACTGGGTCTGTGTGACTGTTCTGACTGGGTCTGTCTGACTGTTTGACTGGGACGGGCTGACTGTTTGACTGGGTCTGTCTGACTGTTTGACTGGGTCGGGCTGACTGTTTGACTGGGTCGGGCTGACTGTTTGACTGGGTCTGTCTGACTGTTTGACTGGGTCTGTCTGACTGTTTGACTGGGTCGGTCTGACTGTTTGACTGGGTCGGGCTGACTGTTTGACTGGGTCTGTCTGACTGTTTGACTGGGTCGGTCTGACTGTTTGACTGGGTCGGTCTGACTGTTTGACTGGGTCGGGCTGACTGTTTGACTGGGTCTGTCTGACTGTTTGACTGGGTCGGGCTGACTGTTTGACTGGTTCTGTCTGACTGTTTGACTGGGTGTGTCTGACTGTTTGACTGGGTCTGTCTGACTGTTTGACTGGGTCGGGCTGACTGTTTGACTGGGTCTGTCTGACTGTTTGACTGGGTCTGTCTGACTGTTTGACTGGGTCTGTCTGACTGTTTGACTGGGTCGGGCTGACTGTTTGACTGGGTCGGGCTGACTGTTTGACTGGGTCTGTCTGACTGTTTGACTGGGTCTGTCTGACTGTTTGACTGGGTCGGTCTGACTGTTTGACTGGGTCTGTCTGACTGTTTGACTGGGTCTGTCTGACTGTTTGACTGGGTCGGTCTGACTGTTTGACTGGGTCTGTCTGACTGTTTGACTGGGTCTGTCTGACTGTTTGACTGGGTCGGTCTGACTGTTTGACTGGGTCTGTCTGACTGTTTGACTGGGTCTGTCTGACTGTTTGACTGGGTCGGTCTGACTGTTTGACTGGGTCTGTCTGACTGTTTGACTGGGTCGGTCTGACTGTTTGACTGGGTCTGTCTGACTGTTTGACTGGGTCTGTCTGACTGTTTGACTGGGTCGGGCTGACTGTTTGACTGGGTCTGTCTGACTGTTTGACTGGGTCTGTCTGACTGTTTGACTGGGTCGGTCTGACTGTTTGACTGGGTCGGTCTGACTGTTTGACTGGGTCTGTCTGACTGTTTGACTGGGTCTGTCTGACTGTTTGACTGGGTCGGGCTGACTGTTTGACTGGGTCTGTCTGACTGTTTGACTGGGTCTGTCTGACTGTTTGACTGGGTCGGGCTGACTGTTTGACTGGGTCTGTCTGACTGTTTGACTGGGTCGGTCTGACTGTTTGACTGGGTCTGTCTGACTGTTTGACTGGGTCGGTCTGACTGTTTGACTGGGTCGGGCTGACTGTTTGACTGGGTCTGTCTGACTGTTTGACTGGGTCTGTCTGACTGTTTGACTGGGTCGGTCTGACTGTTTGACTGGGTCGGGCTGACTGTTTGACTGGGTCTGTCTGACTGTTTGACTGGGTCGGGCTGACTGTTTGACTGGGTCTGTCTGACTGTTTGACTGGGTCGGGCTGACTGTTTGACTGGGTCGGGCTGACTGTTTGACTGGGTCTGTCTGACTGTTTGACTGGGTCTGTCTGACTGTTTGACTGGGTCGGTCTGACTGTTTGACTGGGTCGGGCTGACTGTTTGACTGGGTCTGTCTGACTGTTTGACTGGGTCGGTCTGACTGTTTGACTGGGTCGGTCTGACTGTTTGACTGGGTCGGGCTGACTGTTTGACTGGGTCTGTCTGACTGTTTGACTGGGTCGGGCTGACTGTTTGACTGGGTCTGTCTGACTGTTTGACTGGGTCTGTCTGACTGTTTGACTGGGTCTGTCTGACTGTTTGACTGGGTCGGTCTGACTGTTTGACTGGGTCTGTCTGACTGTTTGACTGGGTCTGTCTGACTGTTTGACTGGGTCGGGCTGACTGTTTGACTGGGTCTGTCTGACTGTTTGACTGGGTCTGTCTGACTGTTTGACTGGGTCGGTCTGACTGTTTGACTGGGTCTGTCTGACTGTTTGACTGGGTCTGTCTGACTGTTTGACTGGGTCTGTCTGACTGTTTGACTGGGTCGGTCTGACTGTTTGACTGGGTCGGGCTGACTGTTTGACTGGGTCTGTCTGACTGTTTGACTGGGTCTGTCTGACTGTTTGACTGGGTCGGGCTGACTGTTTGACTGGGTCTGTCTGACTGTTTGACTGGGTCGGGCTGACTGTTTGACTGGGTCGGTCTGACTGTTTGACTGGGTCGGTCTGACTGTTTGACTGGGTCGGTCTGACTGTTTGACTGGGTCTGTCTGACTGTTTGACTGGGTCTGTCTGACTGTTTGACTGGGTCGGGCTGACTGTTTGACTGGGTCTGTCTGACTGTTTGACTGGGTCGGTCTGACTGTTTGACTGGGTCTGTCTGACTGTTTGACTGGGTCGGGCTGACTGTTTGACTGGGTCGGGCTGACTGTTTGACTGGGTCTGTCTGACTGTTTGACTGGGTCGGTCTGACTGTTTGACTGGGTCGGTCTGACTGTTTGACTGGGTCGGTCTGACTGTTTGACTGGGTCGGTCTGACTGTTTGACTGGGTCTGTCTGACTGTTTGACTGGGTCGGGCTGACTGTTTGACTGGGTCTGTCTGACTGTTTGACTGGGTCGGGCTGACTGTTTGACTGGGTCTGTCTGACTGTTTGACTGGGTCGGGCTGACTGTTTGACTGGGTCGGGCTGACTGTTTGACTGGGTCTGTCTGACTGTTTGACTGGGTCGGTCTGACTGTTTGACTGGGTCTGTCTGACTGTTTGACTGGGTCGGTCTGACTGTTTGACTGGGTCTGTCTGACTGTTTGACTGGGTCTGTCTGACTGTTTGACTGGGTCGGTCTGACTGTTTGACTGGGTCGGTCTGACTGTTTGACTGGGTCTGTCTGACTGTTTGACTGGGTCTGTCTGACTGTTTGACTGGGTCGGGCTGACTGTTTGACTGGGTCTGTCTGACTGTTTGACTGGGTCTGTCTGACTGTTTGACTGGGTCTGTCTGACTGTTTGACTGGGTCGGTCTGACTGTTTGACTGGGTCTGTCTGACTGTTTGACTGGGTCTGTCTGACTGTTTGACTGGGTCGGGCTGACTGTTTGACTGGGTCTGTCTGACTGTTTGACTGGGTCGGGCTGACTGTTTGACTGGGTCGGGCTGACTGTTTGACTGGGTCGGGCTGACTGTTTGACTGGGTCTGTCTGACTGTTTGACTGGGTCGGTCTGACTGTTTGACTGGGTCGGTCTGACTGTTTGACTGGGTCGGGCTGACTGTTTGACTGGGTCTGTCTGACTGTTTGACTGGGTCGGGCTGACTGTTTGACTGGTTCTGTCTGACTGTTTGACTGGGTGTGTCTGACTGTTTGACTGGGTCTGTCTGACTGTTTGACTGGGTCGGGCTGACTGTTTGACTGGGTCTGTCTGACTGTTTGACTGGGTCTGTCTGACTGTTTGACTGGGTCGGGCTGACTGTTTGACTGGGTCTGTCTGACTGTTTGACTGGGTCGGGCTGACTGTTTGACTGGGTCTGTCTGACTGTTTGACTGGGTCTGTCTGACTGTTTGACTGGGTCGGTCTGACTGTTTGACTGGGTCGGGCTGACTGTTTGACTGGGTCTGTCTGACTGTTTGACTGGGTCTGTCTGACTGTTTGACTGGGTCGGTCTGACTGTTTGACTGGGTCTGTCTGACTGTTTGACTGGGTCGGGCTGACTGTTTGACTGGGTCTGTCTGACTGTTTGACTGGGTCGGGCTGACTGTTTGACTGGGTCTGTCTGACTGTTTGACTGGGTCGGTCTGACTGTTTGACTGGGTCGGGCTGACTGTTTGACTGGGTCTGTCTGACTGTTTGACTGGGTCGGGCTGACTGTTTGACTGGGTCGGGCTGACTGTTTGACTGGGTCTGTCTGACTGTTTGACTGGGTCGGTCTGACTGTTTGACTGGGTCGGGCTGACTGTTTGACTGGGTCTGTCTGACTGTTTGACTGGGTCTGTCTGACTGTTTGACTGGGTCGGGCTGACTGTTTGACTGGGTCTGTCTGACTGTTTGACTGGGTCGGGCTGACTGTTTGACTGGGTCTGTCTGACTGTTTGACTGGGTCGGGCTGACTGTTTGACTGGGTCGGGCTGACTGTTTGACTGGGTCGGTCTGACTGTTTGACTGGGTCGGGCTGACTGTTTGACTGGGTCGGTCTGACTGTTTGACTGGGTCGGTCTGACTGTTTGACTGGGTCTGTCTGACTGTTTGACTTGGTCTGTCTGACTGTTTGACTGGGTCGGTCTGACTGTTTGACTGGGTCTGTCTGACTGTTTGACTGGGTCTGTCTGACTGTTTGACTGGGTCGGTCTGACTGTTTGACTGGGTCTGTCTGACTGTTTGACTGGGTTCGGTCTGACTGTTTGACTGGGTCTGTCTGACTGTTTGACTGGGTCAGTCTGACTGTTTGACTGGGTCGGGCTGACTGTTTGACTGGGTCTGTCTGACTGTTTGACTGGGTCGGTCTGACTGTTTGACTGGGTCTGTCTGACTGTTTGACTGGGTCGGGCTGACTGTTTGACTGGGTCGGGCTGACTGTTTGACTGGGTCTGTCTGACTGTTTGACTGGGTCGGTCTGACTGTTTGACTGGGTCGGTCTGACTGTTTGACTGGGTCGGTCTGACTGTTTGACTGGGTCTGTCTGACTGTTTGACTGGGTCTGTCTGACTGTTTGACTGGGTCGGTCTGACTGTTTGACTGGGTCTGTCTGACTGTTTGACTGGGTCGGTCTGACTGTTTGACTGGGTCTGTCTGACTGTTTGACTGGGTCGGTCTGACTGTTTGACTGGGTCGGTCTGACTGTTTGACTGGGTCTGTCTGACTGTTTGACTGGGTCTGTCTGACTGTTTGACTGGGTCGGGCTGACTGTTTGACTGGGTCTGTCTGACTGTTTGACTGGGTCGGGCTGACTGTTTGACTGGGTCTGTCTGACTGTTTGACTGGGTCTGTCTGTCTGTTTGACTGGGTCTGTCTGACTGTTTGACTGGGTCGGCCTGACTGTTTGACTGGGTCTGTCTGACTGTTTGACTGGGTCGGTCTGACTGTTTGACTGGGTCGGTCTGACTGTTTGACTGGGTCTGTCTGACTGTTTGACTGGGTCGGGCTGACTGTTTGACTGGGTCTGTCTGACTGTTTGACTGGGTCTGTCTGACTGTTTGACTGGGTCGGTCTGACTGTTTGACTGGGTCTGTCTGACTGTTTGACTGGGTCGGTCTGACTGTTTGACTGGGTCGGTCTGACTGTTTGACTGGGTCTGTCTGACTGTTTGACTGGGTCGGGCTGACTGTTTGACTGGGTCTGTCTGACTGTTTGACTGGGTCTGTCTGACTGTTTGACTGGGTCGGGCTGACTGTTTGACTGGGTCTGTCTGACTGTTTGACTGGGTCGGTCTGACTGTTTGACTGGGTCTGTCTGACTGTTTGACTGGGTCGGGCTGACTGTTTGACTGGGTCGGGCTGACTGTTTGACTGGGTCGGTCTGACTGTTTGACTGGGTCTGTCTGACTGTTTGACTGGGTCTGTCTGACTGTTTGACTGGGTCGGTCTGACTGTTTGACTGGGTCGGGCTGACTGTTTGACTGGGTCGGTCTGACTGTTTGACTGGGTCGGTCTGACTGTTTGACTGGGTCTGTCTGACTGTTTGACTGGGTCTGTCTGACTGTTTGACTGGGTCGGTCTGACTGTTTGACTGGGTCTGTCTGACTGTTTGACTGGGTCGGTCTGACTGTTTGACTGGGTCTGTCTGACTGTTTGACTGGGTCGGTCTGACTGTTTGACTGGGTCGGTCTGACTGTTTGACTGGGTCTGTCTGACTGTTTGACTGGGTCTGTCTGACCGTTTGACTGGGTCGGGCTGACTGTTTGACTGGGTCTGTCTGACTGTTTGACTGGGTCGGGCTGACTGTTTGACTGGGTCTGTCTGACTGTTTGACTGGGTCTGTCTGACCGTTTGACTGGGTCGGTCTGACTGTTTGACTGGGTCTGTCTGACTGTTTGACTGGGTCGGTCTGACTGTTTGACTGGGTCGGGCTGACTGTTTGACTGGGTCTGTCTGACTGTTTGACTGGGTCGGGCTGACTGTTTGACTGGGTCTGTCTGACTGTTTGACTGGGTCGGGCTGACTGTTTGACTGGGTCGGGCTGACTGTTTGACTGGGTCTGTCTGACTGTTTGACTGGGTCGGGCTGACTGTTTGACTGGGTCGGGCTGACTGTTTGACTGGGTCGGGCTGACTTGTTTGACTGGGTCTGTCTGACTGGGTCGGTCTGACTGTTTGACTGGGTCTGATGTCATTTAAATGTTTTTGTCTGATTGAATGACTGACTGACTGGGTTCGTGTCTGGTTGGTGTGGATTTCCAGAGAGAGAGAGAAAGAGAGAGTGAGTGAGTGAGTGAGTGAGTGAGTGAGTGAGTGAGTGAGTGAGTGAGTGAGTGAGAGAGAGAGAGAGAGAGAGAGAGAGAGAGAGAGAGAGTGAGAGTGAGAGAGAGAGAGAGAGTGAGAGAGAGAGAGAGAGAGAGAGAGAGTGTGAGAGAGAGAGAGAGGGTTCGCTGAGAGGGAGATTTATTGATAGTTTACTGGTTTACCTTCCATCTCCAGCCTCCTCTCATCACATCCCAGTTGGGGACAGGTGAGAATACTCTGGTATATCACTGGACTACACTGGATTACTAATCTCTTCAGAAGGACCACTTTATTTCACTGCTTGTGATTTATTTGAATGGTTATTGGATTGGATTCATTCACAGTTTATCTGAGTTTAAAAACTCATTTTCTTCAGGACTGATTTTATAATTCTGTTATTCTTCTTCTCTTTTCCAGGACTGATTCTATCACACAACATGGCCGACAACTGGTGGTTGCCACAGGTTACAGGATTTGACCTGATCATGTGATCTGACTTCCTTCCTGTAGACCTTCCATAGGTAAGTCACCTGACCTTCTCAGACTTCCTCATTGGCTAGATGAGCAGTGTGATTATTCAATTAAGCAGCTGAAAAGGAAAGATTCCACTAATTACCACAGCCACAAAGACAAAATTGTCTATTATCTTAAAAATGTATGAAAACAAAAATGTGCTTAATTTAAAGTTAGGTATGAGGTTAGCAATGTGGTTAAGGTTACGGTTAAGGTTAGGTTTAAAATCTGATTTTAAGAAGATAAATTGTAGAAATAGGCGGTGCTTATGCCTTTGTGGCTGTGGTAACTAGTGACGACCGAAAAGTAAAGGATGTCCAGCTGTAAAGAGAATGTATTATTATTATTTTTTATTTGTATTA
Organism: Salmo salar; assembly: GCF_965601325.2. Lineage (NCBI taxonomy): Eukaryota > Metazoa > Chordata > Actinopteri > Salmoniformes > Salmonidae > Salmo > Salmo salar. Next base: position 40,688,502 of record NC_138313.1, read on the forward strand.
TTTCACCTTTATTTAACCAGGTAGGCCAGTTGAGAACAAGTTCTCATTTACAAGATAAAGCATGAACAGACGTCTGAGCAGCTCGACCCGTTCCCAGACGGAGGACTCCATCTTCCTAAAGCCAGATGAAGACCCCATGTGGCTGGACGACCTCCCAACGACAGACAACAACTTCTCTCAACCAGGGGATGGCTCCCCAAGCCCTGATGCAAACCCAGGACGGGGGAACAGCCCCCCAAAGGACCCAGAGAAACTGTGGAGGGACACGTTTTACATAGTTGTCATGGGGATGCACTGGTGTGCCGTGCTCTGCACCATTTCCCAAATCACGGTGGGTCAGCACTAAGGCCAAGGATGTTGTAGAAACTAAGAGTTTTCATGAATGCAAGTAGATGTGACCACAGGTGGAAAAGGATTAGCTGTGAAACTACCTGTTCTTGTCAGATACAAAAACAAAAAGTATTTTTTGCCTATATTTACTGGTTTTATCTGCATTTATTTCAACTGAAGCTTTCCTTCTGATAGAAAATGTCCTGTCATTTTTGAAAACTGAATGAACAAGAAAATATTCTGGCCTTTTTATAGGATACCGTCCGTTTTATGATTTATTCATGCTGGAAAAAGGGACAGGTGGGAAATTACCACAAAATGACTCCTCCTTTTCTCTCCCCTTCTCCTCTCCTCATCTCCTGTCCTTCTCCTCTCCTGTCCTCCTCTTCTCCTCCCCTCTCCTCCTCCCCTCCTCTCCTCGCCTGTCCTCCTCCTCCCCTCTCCTCCTCCATCCTCTCCTCTCCTGTCCTCCTCCTCCCCTCTCCTCCTCCATCCTCTCCTCTCCTGTCCTCCTCCCCTCCTCTTCTCCTCCCCTCCTCTCATTCTCTCCTCTCCTCCTCTCAGGGTTATTGGGTCTTCTTTATGGTGGATGGTAACGAGTTGTTCCCAGCCTTCTACAAAGCCTTGCAGCTCTTAGACTTCTACCTGGGCATCCTCCTATCATTCAACCCTGTGTTTGGAGTGGACGTGAGTATCTGGACACGCCTGTACACTGAAATTGTAACACAACACAGGACTGTAGGTGGTGGCAGAGCAAAGTTTGAAAGAGACTCAAGCTGTACTTTACATTGCTGCGATTTATTGCAAGCTCTGTTGCTTGACATATTGCTCTGTGATGTTTGTCTGTGTCACGTCCTGAGCAGTAAAGGGGTTATTTGTTATTGTAGTTTGGTTAGGACGTGGCAGGGGGTGTTTGTTTTATGTGGTTTGGGGTTTGTTAGGATATGTATTTATGTAAGAGGGGTGTTTGTTTTATGTGTTCCGGGGTTTTTGGGTATTGTTCTATGTTTTGTATTTCTATGGTTTTTCTATGTTGTGTATTTCTTAGTTGGCCTGGTATGGCTCTCAATCAGGAACAGCTGTACATCGTTGTTGCTGATTGGGAGTCATACTTAGGTAGCCCTTTTTTCACCTGTCTTTTGAGGGAAGTTGTTTTTGCATTGCTGAGTGTAGCATGCAAGACTGTTTGTCGTTAGTTTGTTTTCTTGTTTTGTAAGTGTTCAATAAAAGTAAATATGAGCACTCAACCCGCTGCGCCTTGGTCTACTACATACGACGACCGTTACAGTCTGGCTTGTGACACGCTGCTTAATGTGTTGATGTCATTTTCGTCTGGCTGATGACATGTGCCTGTTTGTCTGACACTGATGTGTTGATACTGCTGTTTAGATTTTTGAAACTGGTTAAATAAAGGTTCAATTAAAATGTGTCCCACTTTCTCTCTTTCTCTCTGTGTGTGTGTGTGTGTGTGTGTGTGTGTGTGTGTGTGTGTGTGTGTGTGTGTGTGTGTGTGTGTGTGTGTGTGTGTGTGTGTGTGTGTGTGTGTGTTGAACAGTCTGTGTGCGTGTTGGTGGAGATGGAGAAGACCAAGAACTACTGGCTCCTCCACGCCACTGAAGGCATCGGCATGGCTGTCATTATCTTCATGGTAGGCATCTCTCACACCCTGATGAACGCTGCACGGCTTTCACATGATCTGACCTCCTAATGAGAAGAATTTGACTAATTCTTTCCAAAATCTTTTTAAGCTAACAGATGTCTTGAAACCACAAATACGTATTTCCAATGGCTTTTCAAGTGTTATAATATCCACATGGCAGTCGTAAATACATAGGTACTGTATGGCTAGCATTAAGAAAGCAAACAATTACACACAATCTAGATGGGAAGACTCAGTCTCAGTAATACGATGTCAGAAGTAAGGGGATCTCTTGTATCTCTCAGTCCTGGCATGTGGGTGTGGGACAGAGAGGAGGCAGGTGCTGCAGGTGGTTCTGCCTTTCACTTATCCTCCACAGGCATGTAACCCGTCTCGGAAAGGGGACTTCTAGAGATACATTTCAAAGTCCAGGCACAGCTGCTCTCTTCTCTCTTCAAGTGTTTGCAGTACATTTTCAACATATTTTGCTCATAAGACAAGGTCTACTGTGACCTCGAGACAGCTCTTATAATTTCTGAAATGTGCATTTTGATGTTGTGTCTCCAGATCTACCGCATTGTGTGTAAGTTGGGGTACGGTGAAACGTGGTGGTCCACGACGGTGGTGACTAACCATGGGGACAGACGTCAGTCAGTGAGTCGCCAGCCTTCCTTCACCCTGTCAGAGTGGACAGACGCCCAGGAGGACCTGATGGACCTAGAAGCTGAACCCCAGACACCTGTCTTTGACCTGGGTCTGGACACTAGGACGGAGGGGGACATCACCACCCTCTCTGTTACACCTGTGGGCCTGCAAGAGAGGTCAGTGGGAGGATGGAGGTGGAGAGGTGGTATACAGGGGGGGTCTGTGTGTGTGTGCACAATTGCAATACATTTTTCTTGTACACTGTAAACCCTAATGTGCTGTCATTACTGTAGAGGGTCCAGATTTGAGTTGTGTCAGCTTGAACATTTTGAGTAACTCACCCACTAAGCCACCCCTCCAATATAATTTCCCAGTGTACCTTGCCTTTTTGAGTGAATTGTACAGATGTAGGATTTTAATATGATCAATCAAATGTATTTATAAAGCCCTTTTTACATCAGCCGATGTCACAAAGTGCTATACAGAAACCCAGCCTAAAATCCCAAACAGCAAGCAATGCAGGTGTAGAAGGACGGTGGCTAGGAAAAACTCAGGAACATAGGAAGAAGGAACCTAGGAAGAAACCTAGAGAGGAACCAGGCTCTGAGGGATGGCTAGTCCTCTTCTCGCTGTGCCGGGTTGAGATTATAACAGTACATGGCCAAGATGTTCAAATGTTCATAGATGACCAGCAGGGTCAAATAATAATAATAATCAAAGTGGTTGTAGATGGTGCAACAGGTCAGCACCTCAGGAGTAAATGTCAGTTGGCTTTTCATAGCTGAGCATTCAGAGTTAGAGACAGCAGGTGCGGTAGAGAGAGAGAGTCAAAAACAGCAGGTCCGGGACAAGGTAACACGTCCGGTGAACAGATCAGGGTTCCATAGCCGCAGGCAGAACAGTTGAAAGTGGAGCAGCAGCACGACCAGGTGGACTGGGGACAGCAAGGAGTCATCAGGCCAGGTAGTCCTGAGGCATGGTCCCAGGGCTCAGGTCCTCCTGGAGGGGAGGGAGCGGTAGAGAGAGAGAATTAGACTTAAATTCACATAGGACACCGGATAAGACAGGAGAAATACTCCAGACATAACAGACTGATCCTAGCCCCCCGACACATAAACTATTGCAGCATAAATACTGGAGGCTGACAGGATGGTTCGGGAGACACTGTGGCCCCGTCCAACGATACCCCCGGACAGGGCAAACCAAGCAGGATATAACCCCACCCACTATGCCAAAGCACAGCCCCCACACCGTTAGAGGGATATCTTCAACCACTAACCTACTGTACTACCCTGAGACAAGGCTGAGTATAGCCCACAAAGATCTCCCCCACTGCACGAACTCGAGGGGAGCACCAAACCCAGATCACTCTTTTGTTGCTGAGGATTTTCCTGAACAGCAAGAAATGCAAACATGTAGTGTTTAAAAAGGCATCTAAAGTTTATAATTTCCACTTTAAAATGTCAGACTTGATTTGCCCTGAAGAAAAATGTATCAACCCCTACAAAAAATGTCCATTAATTATAACCCACATAATAATTCACATTTCCTGTTGTTGCAGGATCATTTTCATGCTAGAGCAAACTCGAATAAAGATCCTACAGTCATTCTGAATGCAGGTTGCGGGTGATTAACAATTCCACTTGTTGGATATCCTAACTCTGGCTGGATTCAAATAGGAATTAAATATCACTTTGCAAGCCAGCATAATGTGATTTGCAGGCTTGATGTGGCCTGTAAACCAGGAGATTCCAAACACTACTGAGTTAGTTTATAACTAGGCCCTCAAAGAAAGGCCTTATGATATACACTGAGTGTACAAAACATTAAGAAAACCTTCCTAATATTGGGTTGCCCCCCCTTTCGCCCTCAGAACAACCTACATATGTTGGGCATGGACTCTACAAGGTGTTGAAAGTGTTCCACATGAATACTGGCCCATGTTGACTCCAATGCTTCCCACAGTTGTGTCAAGTTGGCTGAATGTCCATTGGGTGGTGGACCATTCTTGATACACAGGAAACTGTTATGCATGAAAAACCCTGCAGCGTTGCATTTCTTGACACAAACCGGTGCGCCTGGCACCTACTACCATACCCTGTTCAAAGGCACTTAAATATTGTCTTGCCCGTTCACGCTCTGAATGGCACACATACACAATCCATGTCTCAACTGTCTCAAGGCTTAAAAGTCATTATTTAACCTGTCTACACAGTGGATTTAACAGGTGACTTTAATAAGGGATCATAGCTTTCACCTGGATTCACCTGGTCAGTCTATGTCATGGAAATAATGTTTTGTACACTCAGTGTATGTAATGTATTGTCATAAATAATTTAATTTGAAAGGCTAATAAGGTTGGTGTAACCGTTCATAGAGGGTTCTAGGAATAACTTTTAGATGATAAAATGGTTTCTGGTAGAACCTTTCATAGGTTGTTGCTAGAACCATATACAGGGGGTTCTTTGAAGAACCCTACATAACCCTTCTGCAAAGGGTTCTACCCAGCACGGAAAAGGATTCCCCTACGGGGACAAATAGAAGAGCCCTGTATGGGTATGCATCTTTTTTTCCTCTTGGCAGTTCTACACTTTGAGAGGCGTGTGACTTCGCCCATCTCTTCACAAAGCCCACCACATGCATTGTTTTCATAACCACAACTGGATGGATCCAGAAAGACTTACTGTGGGAATAAATATCACTGAATGACGAAAATAATGGACTAAAGTAGGCTAATGCAATTGAAGGCTTGTATCAAATTGTTTCCTACTGAAACTCCCAAAGTCATCCAATCGTTGTAATAAATTTGAAGCAAAAGCCTACCCGCTTGTGGTCAACTAGATGATAATTTCCACACCATTTTGAGTGGGACAGTGCTATCGCGCTGCTTTGAGACAAGCGTGGGGTGGGGTCTACTCTTGATTAAAATCAATCAATGTGAGATTTTTGTTTTCACTGACTCTGCTTTTGATATTGGTTAGGCTGGGGAAATGTTAGCTAAGTTGAGGTGAGTGCTGCTCATGATCGTCTTGTCTAATTGGCTAATTTATTAGAACATTTTGCCAGCATATTATGTAGTTTAATATTTTTCTCTTCACTCGCAGTCGCTTAGTATCCTAGACCTACTCCCAACCAAAAGCCTGTGACTTCACTGACTTGTCTCAATTGTTTCACTGAATCTCTGTCTGTGTAGGCTATTGGTTAATTGTTTTCTGGCTGGGCAAATAAGTGTAGGATGTATAGCTCATCTATTCATTTGCTCGTCTATCACTGATCCGAAACATTTAACATGCAATAATGTAGCCAAAATGAAGTGTAGGCCTATTATTTTGCTGGATCGCGTAAAGGGAACTCCAAAAGCCCACAGAGGTTGTAAAATACGAACACGAGACTCACATGCTTTTGAGAATAGGATTGCTATTATTTTCTATTGGTATCATGATGAAGACACTCTCAATGTAAGACCCTACACTTGCTCCCCAACAAAGTGGAGTGAGGGCAGGAAAGAGATGAAATGTGGATCAAAAAAGCAAGGACTTTTTTGATGACAGCGGTTCCACTGGTGACTGTCACCAGTTGTATGGGCAAAATATTATTTGTATTTTATTCTGTTATATTCGATTATATTCTTACTATAACATATATGTGTCGACTGTGATCGGGGTAGGTATGTCTTGTCTGTTTAATGAACAAAATAATTAATTATTGATGTCATTAATTTGCACTGTAAACCCCAAGGTATTTTTTTACTCAAATACTTCTTGTAAGTGGTACTCAAAGTCAATGAAAAGTCGTTATTACTTAAAATGTTTATGTGGTACTAACTCAAAACTAAATGACAAGTCATTACATTTAAGTATACCTTACTCAAAAAAATTGCATTTGTATTACTCATATGAAAGTAGTACAGCTCACTTCAGCTATTTAAGTTTTTTAATCAGTTTACTCAAAATGTTTGAGTAGCCAGAACTCGTTCGGTTTTACAGTGTGGATGTTACATAATTAAACACAAAATATGCTATCCTATACTTTTAAAAATACATTTTCTTAGTATGATAATGTTTCTTAGGGCCTGACTGAACGAATGAATAATGGATTTATTTTTAATGGTGTATATTCAATGGATTTATTAAAATAGACACCCACCCACATCTGCACACCACTACTACCACTCGTCATCGGCATGCAGGCATGTACACGGGAGGTTTAAAAGGCACATGCAGGCATGTACACGGGAGGTTTAAAAGGCACATGCAGGCATGTACACGGGAGGTTTAAAAGGCACATGCAGGCATGTACACGGGAGGTTTAAAAGGCATATGCAGGCATGTACACAGGAGGTTTAAAAGGCATATGCAGGCAAGCATAGGGTAGAAATGGGCCTGTTTGTAAAGGCGACATAAAAACATTGCCCACATTTTGTTACAGAATAATACCGTAAATCATATGTGAAAGCAGTATTAGTGAACTCATTCATTTTCGGTCCTGTGGTCTTCACCAAGTGAGTTGCTAGGCGAATCTTATCATTAAACTTAATGACATTACATATCTCATAAGGACTTATTTTGAGGCCTAGTAAAATTCCAGTAATTTTCCCAAAATTGCCAGATTTCCTAAAAATCCTGCTTGAAGGATTTCCAGGAACCTTCCAACCAGGATTTTTGGAAAGCCAGGGAAATTTACAAGAATTTCCCAACCATACCTGCAAGTCACATTATGCTGACCAGCAAAGTGACATGTAATTCTTATTGGATTCCAGCAAAAAGTAGAATAGCCAACAGTTAGAATTATATTAACCTGAACCTGCATTCATTATAACAGACAGGGTTGGAAATTGAATAAACAGACTAGCTAACCTATTTAAACTGGAACAACTATTTCAGTAATGGGTGCAAAAAATCTAACTAAGTGATTGGATTCATTTAGAAAAATACATGTTATATATCTTTGTGTAGCATAAAAATGATCAATAAATCACTCAATGTACATGCAAAAACACAGATATAAAAAAAATCATTAAAAAATCTACCCTGCAATAGAGCATGCTGGGAAAGAAGTTAATTTGTTATCCTGTTATCCTTTTTTTAAATGTGTTGATCTGACTTCTCATTTAGTTTTGAGTCAGTACCATATAAACATTTGAAGAAATAATGAGTTCAATTTACTAGAAGTATTTGAGTTAAAAATGCCTTGGAGATTACAGTGTATGCGTGCCATCCTATGGGTGTGTGTGTGTGTGTGTGTGTTAGGAGGGGCTCTAACGTGTCCCTGACCCTGGACATGTGTTCTCCTGGCTGTACGGAGCCCTATGGCTACGGTGCCCAGCTCTCCCCCAGAGACCAGACTGCCAAGGAGTACCTGAGAGAGGGAACAAATACACTCAGCCCTGCCCAGCTCCACACACGCGCTATGGACGACCAAGCCCTACAGGCAGAGTTCTATGTGAGTAACACACAAACCCACCAAGGAGCTCTCAACACCCAGAGGCTACTATAAACAGTGTATGAGATGTTGACACAGTGAAATGCATTAGCATTCTCAGCTCCATAGAGGATGCATTGCACCTTTAGGCTGAGATATACACTCACAATCACACACACACACACACACACACACACACACACACACACACACACACACACACACACACACACACACACACACACACACACACACACACACACACACACACACACACACTCTCTCTAAGACAGAGGTAGATATACACTCACAATCACACACACACACACACTCTCTCTAAGACAGAGGTAGATATACACTCACAATCACACACACACACACTATCTCTAAGACTGAGGTAGATATACACTCACAATCACACACACACACACACACACTCTCTCTAAGACTGAGGTAGATATACACTCACAATCACACACACACACACACTCTCTCTAAGACTGAGGTATATATACACTCACAATCACACACACACACACACACACACACACTCTCTCTAAGACAGAGGTAGATATACACTCACAATAACACACACACACTCTCTCTAAGACAGAGGTAGGTATACACACACAATAACACACACACACTCTCTAAGACTGAGGTAGATATACACACACAATAACACACACACACTCTCTCTAAGACTGAGGTAGATATACACACAGAATAACACACACACACTCTCTCTAAGACTGAGGTAGATATACACACACAATAACACACACACACTCTCTCTAAGACTGAGGTAGATATACACACACAATAACACACACACACTCTCTCTAAGACTGAGGTAGATATACACACACAATAACACACACACACACACTCTCTCTAAGACTGAGGTAGATATACACACACAATAACACACACACACACACACACACTCTCTAAGACTGAGGTAGGTCTACACAATCACACACTCTCTAAGGTAGATGTACACACTCACTATTAGTGTAAACCAAAGTTTCCCAAACTCAGTCCTGGGGCCCCCTCTGGGTGCACCGACTTTGGGCAACCCTGGTCTAAACTGTGTGTGCAATAGACACAAACCAAGACGAGCACACACAATCATGCACCAGGGACACCATTTCCTGGACACAACCACACATCACTAATCTATTGTACATCCATTGTTCTGTTGCCAGGAAACTCCCATGAACTTTGTGGACCCAAAGGAGTACAACTACCCAGGCCTGGTGAGGAAGAACCGCTATAAGACCATTCTGCCCAGTGAGTGGACACACTCCTAACAGCAGCCATTTCGAATCTCTCTCTGAACCTCACAAATAAAAGCAGAGACACACACACACACACATACACACACACACAGGCAGTTGTCTGGGTTTTGTGATATGGTCCTGTGTTTTCCAGACACACACAGTAGAGTGATCCTCCAGACAGCAGATGAAGATGAATTCCTCAGGACCTACATCAATGCTAACTATCTACAGGTAGGTTTCTGTCTAACTATCTACAGGTAGATCTCTGTCTAACTACCTACAGGTAGGTGTCTGTCTAACTACCTACAGGAAGGTCTCTGTCTAACTACCTACAGGTAGATCTCTGTCTAACTACCTACAGGTAGGTCTCTGTCTAACTACCTACAGGTAGGTCTCTGTCTAACTACCTACAGGTAGGTCTCTGTCTAACTACCTACAGGTAGGTCTCTGTCTAACTACCTACAGGTAGATCTCTGTCTAACTATCTACAGGTAGATCTCTGTCTAACTACCTTCAGGTAGATCTCTGTCTAACTACCTACACGTATGTCTCTGTCTAACTACCTACAGGTAGATCTCTGTCTAACTACCTACAGGTAGGTCTCTGTCTAACTACCTACAGGTAGATCTCTGTCTAACTACCTACAGGTAGGTCTCTGTCTAACTATCTACAGGAAGGTGTCTGTCTAACTACCTACAGATATGTCTCTGTCTAACTACCTACAGGTAGGTTTCTGTCTAACTACCTACAGGTATGTCTCTGTCTAACTACCTACAGGTAGGTCTCTGTCTAACTACCTTCAGGTAGATCTCTGTCTAACTACCTAAAGGTAGGTGTCTGTCTAACTATCTACAGGTAGGTTTCTGTCTAACAGCATACAGGAAGGTCTCTGTCTAACTACCTACAGGTAGATCTCTGTCTAACTACCTACAGGTAGGTGTCTGTCTGCCTACTGCTCCATCTCAACTAATTCATCTACAAGCAGTGCCGTCCCAGCCAATAAGCCACATAAGTGGACGATTAGGGCCCAGCGGCTTGTAAGCTAGGGCCTTGTGTACAAGTTTTCTCATCCATGGTCCTGTGAGAACTACTATGTTGCTGTCACTAGAACTACTGTGTTGCTGTTACTAGAACTACTGTGTTGCTGTCACTAGAACTACTGTGTTGCTGTTACTAGAACTACTGTGTTGCTGTTACTAGAACTACTGTGTTGCTGTTACTAGAACTACTGTGTTGCTGTTACTAGAACTACTGTGTTGCTGTCACTAGAACTACTGTGTTGCTGTTACTAGAACTACTGTGTTGCTGTCACTAGAACTACTGTGTTGCTGTCACTAGAACTACTGTGTTGCTGTTACTAGAACTACTGTGTTGCTGTTACTAGAACTACTGTGTTGCTGTCACTAGAACTACTGTGTTGCTGTCACTAGAACTACTGTGTTGCTGTCACTAGAACTACTGTGTTGCTGTCACTAGAACTACTGTGTTGCTGTCACTAGAACTACTGTGTTGCTGTTACTAGAACTACTGTGTTGCTGTCACTAGAACTACTGTGTTGCTGTCACTAGAACTACTGTGTTGCTGTCACTAGAACTACTGTGTTGCTGTTACTAGAACTACTGTGTTGCTGTCACTAGAACTACTGTGTTGCTGTTACTAGAACTACTGTGTTGCTGTTACTAGAACTACTGTGTTGCTGTTACTAGAACTACTGTGTTGCTGTTACTAGAACTACTGTGTTGCTGTTACTAGAACTACTGTGTTGCTGTCACTAGAACTACTGTGTTGCTGTCACTAGAACTACTGTGTTGCTGTTACTAGAACTACTGTGTTGCTGTCACTAGAACTACTGTGTTGCTGTCACTAGAACTACTGTGTTGCTGTCACTAGAACTACTGTGTTGCTGTCACTAGAACTACTATGTTGCTGTCACTAGAACTACTGTGTTGCTGTCACTAGAACTACTGTGTTGCTGTTACTAGAACTACTGTGTTGCTGTTACTGGAACTACTGTGTTGCTGTCACTAGAACTACTGTGTTGCTGTCACTAGAACTACTGTGTTGCTGTTACTAGAACTACTGTGTTGCTGTCACTAGAACTACTGTGTTGCTGTTACTAGAACTACTGTGTTGCTGTTACTAGAACTACTATGTTGCTGTTACTAGAACTACTGTGTTGCTGTCACTAGAACTACTGTGTTGCTGTCACTAGAACTACTGTGTTGCTGTCCACAGGGTTACGGGGGTGAGGAGCGGGCGTACATCGCTACCCAAGGTCCTACAGTCAACACGGTGGGAGATTTCTGGAGGATGGTGTGGCAGGAACGCTGTCCTATCATCGTCATGATCACTAACCTAGAGGAGAAGAATGAGGTAGGGAGGGAGGGAGGGAGGGAGGGAGGGAGGGAGGGAGGGAGAAAGAGAAACACCAGAGGTAAATGTCCATGTGAACTCTGGCTCTCTGTTGCCCCTTACAGAAATGTACAGAGTACTGGCCTGAGGACTCTGTGTCCCATGAGGGCATCCTGATCACGGTTGTCACGGTAACCCAGGAGGATGACTACAGCCTGAGGGTCTTCACTCTGAAGGTGAGACTAATACTACAGTATGCATCTATACACCAATGCCAAGAACACCAAGGACATCACAGGAGGCTGCTGAGGGGAGGACGGCCCATAATAATGGCTGGAACAGAGCAAATGTAATGGCATCAAACACCTGGAAACCATGTGTTTGATGTATTTGTGTGTGTGTGAGACAGTGTGATGGAGAGGAGCGCAGCCTCAGGCAGTACTGGTACACTTCCTGGCCTGACCAGAAGACACCGGACAAAGCCCCGCCCCTCCTGGAGCTGGTACAGGAAGTGGAGCAGGCAAGAGAGGAAGCTCTGCCCACCAGCGGCCCTGTCATTGTCCACTGCAGGTGGGGTTGGAAACACAGACATTATACCCACACATATTACCGTCCGTAGGGAGGATGTCTTCGTGGATTTTTTGGAAGGTCTGTGCTCCTAGAGATAGAAGACGTGTGGCAGCATTGGAAGGTCTGTGCTCCTAGAGATAGAAGAGGTGAGGCAGCATTGGAAGGTCTGTGCTCCTAGAGATAGAAGAGGTGAGGCAGCATTGGAAGGTCTGTGCTCCTAGAGATAGAAGAGGTGAGGCAGCATTGGAAGGTCTGTGCTCCTAGAGATAGAAGAGGTGAGGCAGCATTGGAAGTTCTGTGCTCCTAGAGATAGAAGAGGTGAGGCAGCATTGGAAGGTCTGTGCTCCTAGAGATAGAAGACATGTGGCAGCATTGGAAGGTCTGTGCCCCTGGAGATAGAAGAGGTGAGGCAGCATTGGAAGGTCTGTGCCCCTGGAGATATAAGAGGTGAGGCAGAATTGGAAGGTTTGTGCCCCTGGAGATAGAAGAGGTGAGGCAGCATTGGAAGGTCTGTGCCCCTAGAGATAGAAGACGTGTGGCAGCATTGGAAGGTCTGTGCCCCTAGAGATAGAAGACGTGTGGCAGCATTGGAAGGTCTGTGCCCCTGGAGATAGAAGACGTGTGGCAGCATTGGAAGGTCTGTGCCCCTAGAGATAGAAGACATGTGGCAGCATTGGAAGGTCTGTGCCCCTAGAGATAGAAGACATGTGGCAGCATTGGAAGGTCTGTGCCCCTAGAGATAGAAGACATGTGGCAGCATTGGAAGGTCTGTGCCCCTAGAGATAGAAGACGTGTGGCAGCATTGGAAGGTCTGTGCCCCTAGAGATAGAAGACGTGTGGCAGCATTGGAAGGTCTGTGCCCCTATAGATAGAAGACATGTGGCAGCATTGGAAGGTCTGTGCCCCTAGAGATAGAAGATGTGAGGCAGCATTGGAAGGTCTGTGCCCCTAGAGATAGAAGACATGTGGCAGCATTGGAAGGTCTGTGCCCCTAGAGATAGAAGAGGGCAGCATTGGAAGGTCTGTGCCCCTAGAGATAGAAGACATGTGGCAGCATTGGAAGGTCTGTGCCCCTAGAGATAGAAAACGTGTGGCAGCATTGGAAGGTCTGTGCTCCTAGAGATAGAAGAGGGCAGCATTGGAAGGTCTGTGCTCCTAGAGATAGAAGACATGTGGCAGCATTGGAAGGTCTGTGCCCCTAGAGATAGAAGACGTGTGGCAGCATTGGAAGGTCTGTGCTCCTAGAGATAGAAGAGGGCAGCATTGGAAGGTCTGTGCTCCTAGAGATAGAAGACATGTGGCAGCATTGGAAGGTCTGTGCCCCTAGAGATAGAAGACGTGTGGCAGGATTGGAAGGTCTGTGCCCCTAGAGATAGAAGAGGGCAGCATTGCAGAAATGCTCTAAAACCATGGTTGGTCAGGTCTAATACATTAATGGTTCCTCCTCCTCCTCTTCATCCTCCTCCTCTTCATCATCATCATCCTCCTCTTCATCATCATCCTCTTCTTCCTCATCTTCTTCTTCATCCTCCTCCTCCCAGTGCTGGGATAGGTCGGACAGGCTGTTTCATCGCCACCTCCATCCTGTGTAAACAGCTGAGGAGTGAGGGCGTGGTCGACATACTGAGGACTACCTGCCAGCTCCGCCTCGACAGGTCAGTCTACCGTCTGTCTTTCTTTACACCTGTCTGTCTTTGTCTCTTTCCTGACACCTCTGTGTGTGTGTGTGTGTGTGTGTGTGTGTGTGTGTGTGTGTGTGTGTGTGTGTGTGTGTGTCTGTGTCTGTGTGTGTCTGTGTGTGTGTGTCTGTGTCTGTGTGTGTCTGTGTGTGTGTGTGTGTGTGTGTCTGTGTGTGTGTGTGCGACAGAGGCGGGATGATCCAGACGGGTGAGCAGTACCAGTTTGTTCACCACGTCCTCAGCCTGTACGAGAAGCAGCTGTCCCACACTGCAGAGGAGTAGAGCACCACACCTGTACCTCCATCTTAATGTCACCCTTTAACGCACAGACAACAACAACATCCTGCCCACTTCCATTTCAGAGGCCCACATACGAAAAGCCCAATCTTGATTTGAGAACTTTGCTTATAAGGCAAAACAGAAACTGCTGAGGTTGAAGTTTCATTATGCTGCCAGAAATTAAATAAAACAACTGCTATGAATGAAAACTATTTTACTGATTTGCTTTGCGGACGATGCTCTAAAAGTAGTGATGATGAAACGTTCTGTCACTTCTAACTCAAACGTTTGTTTTCACACTTGCCAGAGGTCTATCCGGGATATCTTATCCGGTATGCCCTATCAAGTGCCAGTTCATTTTGGATTATTCAGATTCCTCCAGATCAGAAAATGTTCAGCCTATATTAAAACAGTGATGTTAAACAATCGCACAGTGAGGGGTCACATGTTCGTCTGAAATGTAAGCATACCAAACTATCCCCTATGAGCAGGATGAAAAGACATGCTCACTGGGTCTCTTTATGTTAAAACAGTTCAGCAGGCCTTTCAAACTCCTGGTGCAGTCAGGAGTCACCTCATCTTCAGGTTGCATGGTGCTCCGTGTTCATTACCATTGACTGAGCCATGTACAATAGAACTCTACAGAACCATAGAGGAATGTAACCATTAGGTAACTAGGCATTGTGTGCAGTCCCTACAGTATTACAGTGTCATGTGTATGTGCAGTCAGTCTGTCATCATCATGACCTCCATGGTGTCATCATGACCTCACACAGAGGCATCATGTGACCACCGAGACTGAGGGGGCGTGTGCATGTCTCATCTCCTGAGTTCACACATGAGCTGTTAGGACCGTCACATAGTGGAAGAATCCAGAGATAGAGGACTAGCAAAACTTGCCCCTGTTCTTTTTTTAAAGGTGTAAAATAGCCTGGGTGCCAGTCTGCATCGGCTCGGTGACAAGCCCTTATGGAATTGTCATGCCTTGACCATAACAATGGAGTCAGCAAAAGCACAAACAGGTCTGGGACCAGGATAGGAGTAAATCAGATATGAGCAGAAAAGTACAAATGTAAAGGCTGCGAGAAGAAACAACACTTCAAACTGGAGTTTATCTTAACCCTATTTGATGGTTTTCCTTTCTTAGTTGTTATTTCCCCTCTCACAAAGGATAGATGCTGGGAAAACCTGACCCCCCTAACCCTTCCCATCAGTGCCCCCTCAGTGGTGTTGGGATGATGACACATCTACTCTCAACAGTAGCCTAAACACATGCGTGATGTTAGCTGCCCATGATTGTTGTATAGATAGGCCAAGCCTAATCCGTATGAAGCACAACAGACCAACGATGGTTGTGTCTCTGATGTTCAGCTGTAAATGTTCTTTTCTGTATCGTGTTTTGACTGTGTTGACTTAAATGGATTGCATGTGCTGTATGGGACTCTCGTAAGTCCACAATCAAAGCGAAGTGATTGGTTGTCCAGCTTTCCGTTGTGTAAGGGTTCTCCTATTATGTTGCAATGCTTTTGATACAGTTTGCTTTTGTGAAACCAACCAGAGATATTTTTAGAACATTTTGATACAATCCTTTCGAGTAGATGCCTTGTGTATAATACCACTTACACCACAATGGAATGTAGCTCATACTGTGGTCAAACCATTGGTTTATATCGCAAGATTTGACAGATAAAAAAAATGTGACAACTAACTAAGTTACCTTACAACAACAAGAAAAAACACAGACTATGTTTTGTCTACAGTATTACTTTGATGCCTCTCGGCTTTGCTTTAATATGCTTTGCTTTATGTGTCCAAGATTTTATCTTGTTTTCAGTTTTCACAGAGTCCTTAAACATTCCCCATATCAATTTAATTACATAAGGAAAATCACACTGTGGTTTCACTCTAAATGTTCACGCTGTAGTTAGGACATGGAGTGTGGTTTCTCTTCAATGCCAATGTCCATGAGAGGAACAGCTTGCAGCCATGGTTTAGATGTGGTTAACACCTCCAATACTTAATATTCTGACCTACAGTGTGGTTTCTCTTGGTGTGTAACTGATTGAATTGGGGCCTGTGACTCTTGGCCAGACTGGCTTCACAACAACATGAGAAATAATATGAGCTATGTGTATGGCAGCTAAAACAATGATTAAGAGTTGTATGTAAGAAATCTCTAACAACTTTTATCTTGATTGAATACAACTGGTCAATTACAGCGAACATCACCAGGAGACAATCACCTTGTTTTGGTTTTAAAGGCATCTCAAGAAATCAGCACTAGTACTTCATCCTCTGATTTGAAACTGACAAAATGTTGAGTTTTGAAGATGGAAAATAGTTGAAACTTGGAGAAGCTGGAAATTAAACTGTGAAATCCTTTCTTGATAACGCTTATTGCAATTGATCCAACAGCTTCACTTTGAGTGCTTGTTTCCTGTGCTGACCGGGTCTCATTCTCGTGATGTAAAAGAAGATAGGTCAAATTGAAATAGCCAATCCAGTGTGCAAAATCGGTTGAATAGACGTGGAAAATATGTCTCTTTGGATGAAAAGATGTTGAAAGTACATCTTTTTGGTTGAAAATATGTTGAAAATACATTTTTTGGGATGAAAAGATGTTGTAAAGGTGTCCTTTTGGTTGAAAATAAATGTAAAGCCAGTTTTCAACCAGTTCTGCTCACTGGGAAAATATCAGACATACTCCAACCAACCAGCAAACAACCTACTCCTCTCCTCTGCTACTACAGTATTGCTTTAAGTTGTGAGTTTTTGCATCCAAATAAAAGTCGATTTTCATGAATCTGTGTTGTCATTTCTCTAAGAATTCTTTGTCTGACTCTAAATAGAAAAGTTAAAACAAGTTTTAAAAATAACACATTTATGTGAATGCCTTTATCATAGAATTACTTCAGTAATGGCACACTTACATGGAGGATTTACCCTAGGCTTTTACCCAACATGCTCAAACTTTTCTATTTCCATATACGTAGCCTGGCACCCGTGTCTCACTGGGCCATGGGTCCAGCGGACCTGGAGCCAAGGCAAGGCCCTGGGTTCTTTTCAGCGAGCATTTACATAACAATGGCTAACTGTGAACTTTAGCACTTCACAAAGCAACAGTCTTGAATGATGCAAAGGTTGTAGATTCTGCTTGCCACAAGTCTTTAGTGTCACACTCCTGATGGAAACACAATAACACTAGAGCTAACATGAACATAAATCACCCTGGTGTGGGGGTAAGTCTAGATGGAAAAGCACCACGAGGCAACACAGAGGCTGAGACATGAGAATCCCAGCTGCAGCAGTTGCCAGTTGAAGTAGACAACTATGACCACTAGATGTCAGTCTATACAACGTAATACAGTGCTATATTGTGCAATGAAAACAACACATAAAGAACGTCCCGTTTTATGAGAAAAAAAGACGTGTAAATCTCACAATGAGCATTGACCACCACCACAATAATATGATTATATTTATATGGATCTAATGCACTTTGGTATAGTGTTGATATTGCTACTATATTTCTTGAATAGGCCTATAGTAACAGTGCAATTACAATGTAATATATTGTCGCTAACAAAAGGCCAGGGAAGCGAACCAGAGTCGCTGGTGTGAAAGGCGAACACCCTACATATCACCCAATAGGTTTAACCCACATGGAGGGAATTGGAATGTGGTTCATATAGTGATGATCACTACAATATGTTTTCATTCTGTTGGGTAGTGGTGAATGTTTATTTTTCCCCTTTTGTTGCTTTTTTGTTTAAAGCTGCAATATGTATCTTTTTTTGGGCGACCTGACCAAATTCACATAGAACTGTAGGTTATAGATATGTAATTCTCATTGAAAGCAAGTCTAAGACTCTGTACAGCTGTTCTATGTGAACTATTTCTATGCTTCCCATTCTTACGTTTCGTTTTTGCATCTTTTAGTTTCAGTTTTGTACACCGGCTTCAAACAACTGAGAACACAATATTTTGTGTTTATGGAAAATATATTTAGATGGTACAATGATTATCTACACTATACTTTGTTATTTTGTCACATAAACTGAAATTAGGCGAACTATTCGAATTTTAGCAACCAGGAAATGGCAGCGTGATTTCTGCATATTGCACCATTAACTGGCTATTCTTTATTTTCATTCACTGCATTGTTTCCATATTAGACTCAGCCCCTGTCTTGGCTCTCTCTCATTTTTTTCCTATATCCAATTTGGTCCCTCTTGACATTCTCATAAAACGTGTCTTCGTTTTATTAATGGTAAAGTCATGAAAAAAAAAACATTCTTTACATTGGAAATTGTGATTTAGTTCAATGCTCTTATAGCCAACGGGGTATACATATTTGTTACCTTTATTTAACTAGGTAAATCAGTTAAGAACAAATTGTTATTTACAATGACGGCCTACCGGGGAACAGTGGGTTAACTGCCTTGTTCAGAGGCAGAACAACAGATTTTTACGTTGTCAACTCGATCCAGCAACTTTTCGGTTACTGGCCCAACGCGCTACCCACTAGGCTACCTGCCGCATATCCTAGGATTCCGCACACCCATCCAGCAACATTTAATCATGGTTGGACAAAATCGCCTTTTCCTGTCTCAACAAAGGTGCATGACCCATACCATCCCTGTGTGTGATCTCCCGGCAGCCCGCCGCGCCGCACGTCTCCTTTAAAAACCAGAGTGTCCCTTTAATCCATGGCTCAAAAGGCTGACGTCAACTAACCCCTGAGCCACAGGCTCGGATTGGTTGAAGGTGACGTCAACTTGGATTTTTCTCTCTCTCTCCCCTCTGAACCATGACCTCATCCTTAGTTCATTTTAGTGCTATAGCTCACCTTCTGTTCTCCCGGGACGTTAATGCCTAGTAAATGGAGACTGCTTATCTACAATTGCGGTCACACTGCATGCCCCATATGCGAAACAATTTATTATTGTGCTTTAATGTGTTTCGCTCCGTTCTATTCTAGCGCTGTCAACTTTGCACGGGGACAGTAAAGGCTCAGCTGTCGCACATTATTCCATTGCCCTCGACCCATGACAAGTAAACAGTGACCAAAGTTAAAGCGCTTTGAAGAGGGCTGACATGGCACACTGTTCCTTTACACATGGAGATTAGCTGATCACAAATCACCAAGCCAGGGAGACAGAGGTGAGTGTCTATGTTTGTGGACCCTTCCTGTTGTGCAGTGTGTGATCAGTCAGCTATCTGTCAAATAATTCCTACACTATAATTGCTGCTAAATATTACGTTAGCAGGGGGTTGCTAGTTGGCTAGCCACAATAGCGCGCTGCTGCAGCTAGTCCGCCAGTGCGCAACCCCGAATAATAGAAATAATCAAACCTGGGCTTATTTCAGCTTTATTTTGACAAATAGCTTACCGCTTCTGTTCGCATTTTCTCTCTGAATATTATGGTTGGTCGAATGCAGTTATTTTTCTGTTTTTGTTTTGGTGCCGTTAATCATGTGCACAGTGGTTGTTTTTGCGTGCACATATCCACACGTCACAAGTTCACAATAGAAGAGTCTACCGCACCGCACTGTATCATTCTCCATTGACACACCGCGTGTATAATTTCATTGTCATTATCAAACCATTCACCTTTTTGTGAGTTAAAGAAATACCACTAAACATTTTGTCACGATCATATCTATTCCATAGCTGGGCTTTATTGTTGTCTCCATTGGGTTTATTGTGGTGTGCTGCTCTATTCTCACCATCTCTATGCTGAGACTGGGTGACAGAGAACTACAAATAGATTGTAATTTGTTTGTTTTCCATCCAATATTAGCCTGCCGTTATTGTTATGATCATGGTATTATTTTGCAATAACATAAGGTTATAAAACAGGCTACTGCTATTTGCGTTTTTGTTATGTAGAGAAATCATTGATTAGAGAAATCAAATTTATTTGTCACATACAAATGGTTAGCAGGTGTTAATGCAAGTGTAGCGAAATGCTTGTGCTTCTAGTTCTGACCATGCAGTAATATCTAACAAGTAATATAACCTAGCAATTTCACAACAACTACCTTATACACACAAGTGTAAAGGAATGAGGAGATGATCAGCTAAAGTAGGCCACCTCTGTGTTATCAAATCAAAGTGTATTTGTCACGTGCGCCGAATACAACAGGTGTAGACTTTATAGTGAAATGCTTACATACAGGCTCTAACCAATAGTGCGGAAAAAAAAGTTTGTGTGTGGGTAAGTAAAGAAATAAACAACAGTAAAAAGACATTTGAAAATAAGAGTAGCATGGCAATATACAGACACCAGTTAGTCGGGCTTATTTGAGGTAGTATGTACATGTGGGTATGGTTAAAGTGACTATGTATATATGATGAACAGAGAGTAGCAGTAGCGTAAAAAGAGGGGTTGGCGGGTGGTGGGACACAATGCAGATAGCCCGGTTAGCCAATGTGCGGGAGCACTGGTTGGTCGGGCCAATTTGAGGTAGTACGTACATGAATGTATAGTTAAAGTGACTATGCATATAAGATAAACAGAGAGTAGCGGGGGGGGCAGGGGGAGGGCACACAATGCAAATAGTCCGGGTAGCCATTTGATTACCTGTTCAGGAGTCTTATGGCTTGGGGGTAAAAACTGTTGAGAAGCCTTTTTGTCCTAGACTTGGCACTCCGGTACCGCTTGTCATGCGGTAGTAGAGAGAACAGGTAGTAGAGAGAACAGGTAGTAGAGAGAACAGGTAGTAGAGAGAACAGTCTATGACTGGGGTGGCTGGGGTCTTTGACAATTTTCAGGGCCTTCCTCTGACACCGCCTGGTGTAGAGGTCCTGGGTGGCAGGCAGCTTTGCCCAAGTGATGTACTGGGCCGTACGCACTACCCTCTGAAGTGCCTTGCGGTCGGAGGCCGAGCAATTGCCGTACGAGGCAGTGATGCAACCGGTCAGGATGCTCTTGATGTTGCAGCTGTAGAACGTTTTGAGGATCTCAGGACCCATGTCAAATCTTTTAAGTTTCTTGAGTGGGAATAGGCTTTGTCGTGCCCTCTTCACGACTGTCTTGGTGTGTTTGGACCATTCTAATTTGTTGTTGATGTGGACACCAAGGAATTTGAAGCTTTCAACCTGCTCCACTACAGCACCGTCGATGACAATGGGGACGTGCTCGGTGCTCCTTTTCCTGTAGTCCACAATCATCTCCTTAGTCTTGGTTACGTTGAGGGATAGGTTGTTATTCTGGCACCACCCGGCCAGGTCTCTGACCTCCTCCCTATAGGCTGTCTCGTCGTTGTCGGTAATCAGGCCTACCACTGTTGTGTCGTCAGCAAACTTAATGATGGTGTTGGAGTCGTGCCTGGCCATGCAGTCGTGGGTGAACAGGGAGTACAGGAGGGGACTGAGCACGCACCCCTGGGGAGCTCCAGTGTTGAGGATCAGCGTGGCAGATGTGTTGCTACCTACCCTCACCACCTGGGGGCGGCCTGTCAGGAAGTCCAGGTTCCAGTTGCAGGGTGAGGTGTTTAGTCCCAGGTTCCTTAGCTTAGTGATGAGCTTTGAGGGTACTATGGTGTTGAACGCTTAGCTGTAGTCAATGAATAGCATTCTCACATAGGTGTTCCTTTTGTCCAGGTGGGAAAGGGCAGTGTGGAGTGCAATCGAGATTGCATCATCTGTAGATCTGTTTAGGCGGTATGCAAATTGGAGTGGGTCTAGGGTTTCTGGGATAATGGTGTTGTTGTGAGCCATTCCCAGCCTTTCAAAGCACTTCATGGCTACGGACGTGAGTGATACGGGTCTGTAGTTATTTAGGCAGGTTGCCTTTGTGTTCATGGGCACAGGGACTATGGTGGTTTACTTGAAGCATGTTGGTATTACAGACTCAATCAGGGACTTGTTGAAAATGTCAGTGAAGACACCTGCCCGTTGGTCAGCACATGCCCGGAGCACACGTCCTGGTAATCCATCTGGCCCCGCAGCCTTGTGAATGTTGACCTGTTTAAAGGTCTTTCTCCCGTTGGCTACGGAGAGCGTGATCACACAGTCGTCCGGAACAGCTGATGCTCTCATGCATGCCTCAGTGTTGCTTGCCTCGAAGCGAGCATAGAAGTAATTTAGCTCTTCTGGTAGGCTCGTGTTACTGGGCAGCTCGCGGCTGTGCTCCCCTTTGTAGTCTGTAATAGTTTGCAAGCCCTGCCACATCCGACGAGCGTCGGAGCCGGTGTAGTATGATTCAATCTTAGCCCTGTATTGACGCTTTGCCTGTTTGATGGTTCGTCGCAGGGCATAGTGGGATTTCTTGTAAGCTTCCGGGTTAGAGTCCCGCACCTTGAAAGCGGCAGCTCTACCCTTTAGCTCAGTGCGAATGTTGCCTGTAATCCATGGCTTCTGGTTGGGGTATGTACATACAGTCACTGTGGGGACGACGTCCTCAATGATCCTGCCCCTACCCTGTTCATCAAAGCATTCAGAGGGGTCCTACCTCCTGCACTAGGGGATAGCCCATTACATCTGGGGATAGCCCATTACATTAATAGAACAGATATTTCCATTCAAACCAGTTCTATTTAGATATTGTGTTTACTAACACAGGAGTAATGAAGGCCTAGATCACACTTCCACTCACGGCTGGCAAAAAATAACTAATTGAAAGGATCGCCCCCCCCAAACTAAGCCACACATTCAATATAATTTCTCAG
This sequence comes from Salmo salar, assembly GCF_965601325.2. NCBI lineage: Eukaryota > Metazoa > Chordata > Actinopteri > Salmoniformes > Salmonidae > Salmo > Salmo salar. The sequence continues at coordinate 40,711,376 of NC_138313.1, forward strand.
TGTGCCTTGCCAAGTGAATTTTAGAGTTGTTGTAAAAATAAAAAAAAAGATACCTTTTTCATGGTGTCCAATTGGTAGTTAAAGTCTTGTCCCATCGCTGCAACTCCTATGCAGACTCAGGAGAGGCAAAGGTCGAGAGCCACGCGTCCTCCGAAACACTACCTAACCAAGCCGCACTGCTTCTTGACTAAATGCCGCTTAACCAGCCACACCAATGTGTTGAAGGAAACACCGTACACCTGGCGACCACGTCAGAATGCATGCACCTGGCCTGCCACAGGAGTCGCTAGAGTGCGACGGGACAAGGACATCCCTGCCAGCCAAACCCTCTCCTAACTCCAACAACGCTGGGCCAATTGTGCACTGCCCTATGGGTCTCCCAGTCAGCTGTGACAGAGCCTGGACTCAAACCAGGATCTCTAGTGGCACAGCTAGTAACTGCGATGCAGTGCCTTAGACCACTGCGCCACTCAGGAGGCCCAACATTCAATATCATTTCTCAGTGTGCCTTGCCTTTGAGTGAATTGTGGCATTACCACCAATTACTGTAGTTGTTAGTGACAGAGAAACATTGTTGAATTCGTTCATTTTCAGTCCTGTGGACTTCACCAAGTGAGTTCCTACTGTAGGAGAATGTTATCATTACAATTATACTCTTTAATTGTAAACTGACAGTGTTATTGTAACACCTCAAACAACACTATAAATATTACACTGACAAATTAACACTAGGTAACACTGGCTAAAATGCTGTGTGTGTTCCACAGATTCCCATCCCATTTGAGGTCTGTAGATGACGTTATTGGGAAGTTAATGATTAACTTGGATGATGTTACCTCATCGTTGGGTGTACTCCAGTTGATCCCTTTGTGTTTGCTTTCCCTCCACAGGCTTATGTGTAATTATTGACCTGAAGAAGACAGTCAGCACAGCCAGCGTTGTTTATTTGACATGTATTGCATAGAAGTGAGTTAATTGTTTTAAATGTATTGCAAAGCATTCTTCCTGAACAATTTGAGTTAAAATAATTTACTCAGTTTGAGACTTCTGGTCATTTTTTTAAAGTCACGTTTCATTACTCCTGGGCTACTACAGCACCCAAAGTTTCATCTATATTTTGGATAGCATTTTCCTGAACCTATTTTGTTATTCTTCTCCTGGTTAGTGTATGAACCTGTTCCGATATACTAGTATTGGTCAGTAGTGTTGGAGCCAGCTCTAGACCCTGTGGTGGTACCCTACCCTACAGTACCCACTACACAGCATCCTCCCTCTGTCCTCCTCGTGCCCCTTGCTCTCCCCAATACGGGCTGTTTCCATGGAAACCTAGCAATCTGCTCCAGTCAGTCCCACCTGTTTCCTACTTATTCTCTTCTGTACCTCAGAGTTTTAGAAATAAAAACAGGCTTCCGCTGGTTATTTTAGGTAGTTAGGGCTTTTTCTTCTAAATCTCTGAGGGTTTCTAAATGCAGGATGGAGGAGACTAGTTGTGCAGGGTAGGGATTGTCAATGTGGTTTGCTATGTTCATTAGTATGCTGCGTTGCCATGTTGGATGGATGAGGATGCTGAGGTTGGGGGCTCCCCTTCTCTCCTCTCCCCTCCCTTTCAGTCTAGACAGACAAAAGCGAATGAGAAGCGAGCTGTGATGCAATGATGGTGTGAGTTTGTACCTCTACAGATCTAACCTGCACACCCCTCCTCTCCCTGCTGGTACCTCTCTCCTGCTCAATACTACACCCCTCCTCTCCCTGCTGGTACCTCTCTCCTGCTCAATACTACACCCCTCCTCTCCCTGCTGGTACCTCTCTCCTGCTCAATACTACACCCCTCCTCTCCCTGCTGGTACCTCTCTCCTGCTCAATACTACACCCCTCCTCTCCCTGCTGGTACCTCTCTCCTGCTCAATACTACACCCCTCCTCTCCCTGCTGGTACCTCTCTCCTGCTCAATACTACACCCCTCCTCTCCCTGCTGGTACCTCTCTCCTGCTCAATACTACACCCCTCCTCTCCCTGCTGGTACCTCTCTCCTGCTCAATACTACACCCCTCCTCTCCCTGCTGGTACCTCTCTCCTGCTCAATACTACACCTCTCCTCTCCCTGCTGGTACCTCTCTCCTGCTCAATACTACACCCCTCCTCTCCCTGCTGGTACCTCTCTCCTGCTCAATACTACACCCCTCCTCTCCCTGCTGGTACCTCTCTCCTGCTCAATACTACACCCCTCCTCTCCCTGCTGGTACCTCTCTCCTGCTCAATACTACACCTCTCCTCTCCCTGCTGGTACCTCTCTCCTGCTCAATACTACACCCCTCCTCTCCCTGCTGGTACCTCTCTCCTGCTCAATACTACACCCCTCCTCTCCCTGCTGGTACCTCTCTCCTCTCCCTACCCCTCCGCTACTCCCTCTCTCCTCTCCCCATCCCACCCCTTCCATCCTATCCCCTCTTCACCCCTCCTCTCCCCTCACAGCCTCGTCCTTGTTGTCCGCACGAGAGAACGATTGAGGATGAGTGAGGGAGGGGGAGAGTGAGAAAGGGAGGAAGAAAAAGGGAGCTAGGGAGGGCGGGCTCGGGCGCCATTAGACATATGCAGCGGTCAGTGTGTGTTGCGCTCAACAGCAGCAACACAGAGAGGATATGATCACGTCTCATCCTGCTCTCTAGTACTGCACTGTCTGTCTGGAGGACTCCACTGACATAGCCATGCTATGGGGATGTCATAAGGCATGGTAAGGATGACACAGGGATGCTAATATCCTTGGTGCAGTGAGGCTACACTAGCTGCTAGCTAAGGTGAGGAAATCAAATCTGCATTTGTATTGGTCTTGGGAGAGAGGAGGGGGCGTGTGTGGATCTTTGTTTACATGCATTGCATGTGATGTGTTTTGTACTATGTGTTGTTGTGTGTGCTTTACTTGTATCCCCTCTTACATGTCAAGAGACGGTAGAGGCATTAGTGAGCACAAGATGTTGAAAATACATATTTTCAACCAAAGATACATTTTCTATGTCGTTTCAATGTCTTTTGCTCTGTGTACTGTAGTCCCAGTGTCCTTGTGTTATGCAGGAGGACTCTGTTAGCTCTAGCAGTCTACATATAGAAGTTAGTTAGCTCTTCCATGTTCCAGATGCTGTGCTAGCACTGGGCACATTGCCAAGCAGCCACTGTAGATAGATTGACATCTATGTCAGATTGCTGCCCACTTGCTGGTGTAGGAGATGATGGAAGAAAATACCCTTGTTATATAAGAACTACTAGGAAGACATGGGTACGCTAATGGATGTTGTGTGCTGTTGACAGTTTCAAATACTCTTATCGTGACACACTCTATTCAATCTGAATCGCTGAAGTTCAGAGTTACAGCGTGATTCAAATTTAAAGGCAATGTTCCTGCATTAGCGGAGACTGCATTCACGGTAAACACTGCATATGTCGGCTCAATTGGAAAAACATGAACATTTCTATCGCACAATTTGTAATGCTTCAGCGATACAGATTGAATAGAGTTAGTGATGGAGATTAATAAGACTGTCGGTTTCACACCTAATTCTGTAAGATTGAGAAAGACTAATTTCAAACGCTTTTTTTTATAAAGCCCTTTTTACATCAGCAGATGTCACAAAGTGCTTATACAGAAACCCAGCCTAAAACCCCAAACAACTCTCTTCTATCTCTCTTTCTCTCTCTCATACCTCTATATCAGGGTTATTCAACTCTCACCCAACTAGGTCCGGAGCCTGCTGGTTTCTGTTCTACCTGATCATTAATTGCACCCACCTGATATCCCAGGTCTAAATCAGTCCCTGATTGGGAGAGGAACAAAGAAACAATGCAATGGAACTGGCTTCGAGGTCCAGATTTGAGTTTCTGGGCTCTATATTCTATATCTCTCTCATCTATCTCTCATCTCTTCTATCTCCATCTCTATCTCTCATCTCTTCTATCTCTCATATCTCCATCTCTCTCTTCTATCTCTTCTATCGGTCCTATTTTCTATCTCCATCTCTCTTTTCTAGCTGTCCTGTTTTTGGTATTTGGTATTTTATTAGGATCCCCATTAGCTGTTTCAAAAGCAGCAGCTACTTTTCCTGGGATCCACACAAAACATGAAACATGACATAATACAGAACATTAATAGACAAGAACAGCTCAAGGACAGAACTACAACAATCTCCTGTTTCCTTCTCTCTCTTCTATCTTCAATCTCCATCTCTCTCTTCTACCGGTCCTGTCTCCATCTCTCTCTTCTACCGGTCCTGTCTCCATCTCTCTCTTCTACCGGTCCTGTCTCCATCTCTCTCTTCTACCGGTCCTGTCTTCTATTGGTCCTGTCTTCTGTCTCCATCTCTCTCTTCTACCGGTCCTGTCTTCTATTGGTCCTGTCTTCTATCTCCATCTCTCTCTTCAGCATATCACCCTGCATCTCACTGTTGGCTTGCTTCTGAAGCTATACAGCGTTGGTCCTGGTTAGTCCCTGGATGGGAGACCAGATGCTCCTGGAAGTTGTGTTGGAGGGCCAGTAGGAGGCACCCTTTCCTCTGGTCAAAAAAAAGATCCCAATGCCCCAGAGCAGTGATTGGGGACATTGCCCTGTGTAGGGTGCTGTCTTTTGGATGTGACGTTAAACAGGTGTCCTGACTCTCTGTAGTCTCTAAAGATCCTATGGCACTTATAGTAAGAGTAGGAGTGTTAACCCTGGTGTCCTGGCTAAATCTGGCCTTCATACCATCATGGTCACCTAATCATCCACAGTTTACAATTGGCTCATTCATCTCCCCTGTAACTATTCCCTGAGTTGTTGCTGTAAATGGGAATGTGTTCTCAGTCAAATTGCCTGGTAAAATAATGGTTAAATGAAATTCTATCTCTCTCTTCTATCAGTCTTATCTTCTATCTCCATCTATATAGTAGCTGTACTGTAAAATGTACAGTAAATTGCTGGCATCAATTGGCCAGTAAGATACTGTAATTTATTTTACAGTACAGCTACTATAATCTATTTTATGCAAATCCATTTTACGTACCAAAAATGTTGATGTAATCAATTTGACAGTGTATTACTGGAATTACCCATGCAGCGACATTTTACCCAGTGTTTTTTCAAGTACATTTTTTTACATTTACATGTACCTTTTGGTCATTTAGCAGGCACTCTTCTACTTAGCAACTAAGTTGATAAAAAAAAATAAAAAACATATCACAGTCATTGCAAGTAAAACGTTTCTGTAACCGTTACTGAAAATGTTGTTATAGTTAAGGATACATTGGTCTTCAAAATAATTGTAATTACAACAAGATTCACTACATGGCCCAAAATATTTGTATGCCTGCTTGTTTAACATCTCATTCCAAAATCATGGGTATTAATATGGAATTGGTCCCCCCTTTGCTGCTATAACAGGCTCCACTCTTCTGGGAAGGCTTTTGCTAGATGTTGGAACATTGCTGCGGGGACTTGCTTCCATTCAGCCACAAGGCCATTAGTGAGGTCGGGCACTGATGATGGGCAATTAGGCCTGGCTTGCAGTCGGCGTTCCAATTCATCCCAAAGATGTTCGATGGGGTTGAGGTCAGGGCTCTGTGCAGGCTGATCTCGACAAATCATTTCTGTATGGACCTCACTTAGTGCATGGGGGCATTATCATGCTGAAACAGGAAAGGGCCTTCCCCAAACCTTTGCCACAAAGTTGGAAGCACAGAAGCGTCTAGAATGTCATTGTATGCTGTAGCGTTAATATTTCCCTTCACTGGAACTAAGGGTCCAAGCCCGAACCATGAAAAACAGCCCCAGATCATTATTCCCCCTCTACCAAAACTTTACAGTTGTCACTATGCATTGGGGCAGGTAGTGTTCTCCTGGCATCCACCAAACCCAGATTCATCTGTCGGACTGCCAGATGGTGAAGCGTGATTCATCACTCCAGAGAATGCTTTTCCACTGCTCAAGACTCCAATGGCGGCGAGCTTTACACCACTCCAACCGATACTTGGCATTGCGCATTGTGATGTTAGGCTTGTGTGCGGCTGCTCTGCCATGGAAACCCATTTTATGAAGCTCCTGACGAACAGATTATGATTACATTGCTTCCAGAGGAAGTTTGGAACTCGGTAGTGAGTGTTGCAACCAAGCACAGAGGATTTTTACATGCTACGCACTTCAGCGTTTGACATTGTTGCTCCTAGACGTTTCCACTTCACAATGACAGCAGTTACAGTTGACTGGGGCTGCTCTAGCAGGGCTGAAATTTGATGAACTGACTTGTTGGAAAGGTGTTATCCTATGACGGTGCCATGTTGAAAGTCACTGAGCTCTTCAGTACGGGCCATTCTACTGCCAATGTTTGTCTATGGAGATTTTATGGATGTGTGCTCAATTTCTTTTTTTACACCTGTCCGCAACGTGTGTGACAGGGTGTCCACATACTTTTGGCCATGTTGTGTATCTTATAATCTATCTCTAACCATCTCTGGATAGTGCCAATATAATACTGAGATATTCACAGCAACTTGATGCCAGAGCAATGAAGCGGAGCAATAAAAGTGAACATTTTAAACTGTAAGAAATGTATTTAAACAGCATTTTACTGTAATTACAAGGGATTAGAGTGAGAATGTTGGCTGTAAGGATTTGCATATTAATGAATACTTGGTGTTTTGTATGAATTGCACTTCTTGAAGCCTAACAAAAGGTTTCCCAACTGGCTATGATGACAAGGCAAAACATACCAAATGTACATAGGTAAATGTTCAACCGTTACATTTTTAAGACCCGCTACAACTCTGATCTTTTCCTTTCATACAGTTAATTATTTAGGAAATACTACCACATATCAGTTAACATGGAACAGCACTCTCACTAACGGGTGCAACAAATATAGCTTCTTACAAGGCACTCGTTAAAATATGTTCACGTCCCAGTGATTTGTTCTACTCCCACAATACACTGAGTGTACAAAACAGAAGGAACAGCTGCTCTTTCCATGACAGACTGACCAGGTGAAATCTATGATCCGTTATTGAAGACACCTGTTAAATCCACATCAAGCAGTGTAGCTGAAGGGGAGGAGACAGGTTAAAGAAGGATTTTTAAGCCTTGAGACAATTGAGACATGATTTAAGTGCCTTTGAACAAGGTATGTTTGCAGGTTCCAGGCACACCTGTTTGAATGTGTCAACAACTGCAATGCTGCAGGGTTTTTCACGCTCAACCGTTTCTCGTGTGTATCGAGAATGGTCCACCACCCAAAAGACAACCAGCCAACCTGACACAACTGTGGGAAGCATTGGAGTCAACATGGACCAGCAGTCCTGTGGAACACTTTAAATGCCTTGGAGAGTCTATGCCCTAATGAATTGAGGCCGTTCTGAGGGCAAAAGGAGGTGCAACTCATTATAAGGAAGGTTTTCCTAATGTTTTGTACACTCAGTGTATTGCTCCGCAATGCACCATCATTTACAGAATGCTGTAGTAAATATAACAGCGTAGCAATACAGTTCTTTATTCTTAAATTGTATCAAATAAAATCAGTAATTGCAAATAGTGAATATTTAATTATATATTACACTATGCCAACTGATATATGGTGTTTTCTATCATTTTCACTTTAAGCCTTAACAAAGGCTTCTAAACTGTCAATACTACCGGGCAGAACAGATCAAAAGGACATGGCTAGCCACTCAACCGTTAAAGGTTTGTGACTTGCTGCCACTTTGATCTGTTCCCTATATACGTTTAATTGGTAGGGAATCACTACCGCATATCACTTAAATTGGTACAGTACTCTCATTAACAGGTGCAACATATATAGCCTCTTATAAGACACGCCTCAAAATATGTTAATGAGCAAGAAACAACAATACTGTGCACCCAAGGTTTTTGGCTCTCTACAAAATGCAGTATGGTTTTGTATTGTATTTTGAATTCCAGTAAAGTACTGACAGCAATTAGCTTGTAAGTTACTGTAGAGTTTCAGGATAAGGTATCCCTGAAGTACCGTATATTGCCGTATTCTGTGAGGGTACAGCGTTCTCACTCACGGAGTGAAACAAATATAGCCTCTTATAGCACACATTTTCCCACAATGCATCATAATTAATACTGTAAAACACATGTATGGTATTTTACTGTGCATTCTACAGTGTTTTACTGTTGAAATTACAGAAAAGTCTTAGTGTGCTGTTACTGATAAGAAAGCTAACAGTGTAGCCTTGAGCTAGATGTGTTGTTAGGCTGAGAGTTCCTCACAGAATAACAACCCTTCCTTCCACATCTCCTCCCTGTGCCGTGGCGATAATGTCATAGTAGGGGTTAGAGGTTGTTGATTAGATCATGGCCCCTGTCCATGGACACTGCTGACCAGATCTCTCTCTCTCTCTCTCTCAAAATTCAAGGGCTTTATTGGAAACACATGTTAACATTGCCAAAGCAAGTGAAGTAGATAATAAACAATAAAAATTAACAGTAAACATTACACTCACAGAAGTTCCAAAAGAATAAAGACATTTGAAATGTCATATTATGTTTATATACAGCGTTGTAACGATGTGCAGATATTTAAAGTACAACATGGAAAATAAATAAATATAAATATGGGTTGTCTTCACAATGGTGTTTGTTCTTCACTGGTTGCCCTTTTCTTGTGGCAACAGGTCTCTCTCTCTGTGTTTCTCTCTCTCTGTGTGTTTCTCTCTCTCGCTGTGTTTCTCTCTCTCGCTGTGTTTCTCTCTCTCGCTGTGTTTCATTTTCTCTGTGTTTCTCTCTCTGTGTTACTCTCACTCTGCTTGTCTCTCTGTGTCTCTGTCGCCCACCAAGTCCCTATTGGATAGGACTGAATGTTTCTTGTTTTTCTCTCACTCACGCACACGTTTCTGTCTCCCACCTCGCTCTCATACATACACACAGAAATTCTTTCCCTTTCTCTCTCACATACTCTTTCTTCCTCTCTCCCACTCCTTACACACATGGTGCCCTTCTTTCTCTCTGTCTCCATCTCTTTCACCTCTCTCTTCCTCCCATTCTCTCTGTGTAGTACATGGTTGTCAGTATGTAAATGGTGCATTTCTACTCTCCAGGAAAGCTATACTGGCTACTGTTGTTGTCGTGGAGATGTTGTCCTGATGCATTGTTTACAGTCCTGTTTTAGCCGAAACCTCTGTTTCTTCATGGGAAAGCCTCTCACTCCCCCGTTCCTCTCCCTTTTACACTCTCTCTCGCTCACTTTCTCTTTCGTCTGGGGTGTAAACCTTCCTTTACACAGTAAGCGAGAGGAGAGGTGACATGTATTTTTCATGACGCAGCGTAGCAGAAAATAAATAAAATAATATGGCTGCTCTGCACCATCTTATGTAAAGTAGCACTTTCTGTCACCCCATCAGACAGTACCTCGGAATGTAATGTTTGTCCATGGGATTTCCTCAAATGTTTGGTCTACACTGTGTATGTGCATGCATGAACTGTGTGTGTGTGTGTCAGCTAACAGTCTGACAGTTGTAGCGGTGGGAGGGAAAGTCATTGTGTGATGAAGGAGCTTATAGAGGGGTCTCTGTGACATGTGACGCCACACACACACACACACACACACACACAGGCTGTTTATCTGTGTCCAGACCTGCTCTGTGAATTCCCCTCTTGCTTAATTTATCTCAGCTCCTCAGTTTCCTGTTTCACGAGCTGCCACACAAGAGACCTTGCACCCACCACAACACACACACAGTTTCAATTGTAGTACAGCGCTGTAGTCAGTGTATAAAGGCACTGTGTATTGCTGTAATTTCACCTGATAGTCCTCATAGTAGATTCCTCAGATCAGATCTCAGAACAGATTGAGCTCAGGGATGATCCAGAGCCCCTGTGAAGTCCTAACATGTTATATATTTGTTTAGCACTCTGGTTGTTTTTTATATGCGAGGTGAGTAAAGCCTGTAAAGAGACTGTAAATGTAAGAATACTTTACACTTGACATTGCGGTTATGGTACTGATGGCTGTAGTTTGTTTTAGGTTGCTCTAATTAGCAGCCCAGGGTCTGGCATACAGGATGGAACATGGAAGACAGTAGGCTACTTTGTCCACTTGGTTACTGTGTGGTGTGACTCATCACTATGTCATGTGTGGTGTGAATCATCACTATGTCATGTTTCATAACTTCTCAGGATGATTGATTCAGTACACCTTAAATCTGTCTCATAACCCTCACACCCATGTGTTTCAAAACTCCAGCAAAGTTTTCTCAAAGTTGGTGGCAGCTCAATTGCCACTAGTGTTACAAAGCGTTTAATTTGAACAGTGTGTAGATGCTGATTCACTTTAGATGGATCTTTCACATACAGGTTAGAATGTTTGACTTATAACCATCTACATGAAAAGTGCCTTCACTCACTCACTCACTCACTCACTCACTCACTCTTCCTTCTCTCCTCAGACACCATGGCTCTCCTGAGGTCCGTTACAGTAGCGGTAGCGTCTCTCCTCCATTGACATCCTCTCTTCTCCGCTTCCACCACTCCCTCTCTCCACTCATCTACCCATCCACCCTCAGCACCACCCCTCCCCCATCCATCCATCCACCCCTACAACCTCAGCACCACCCCTCCCCCCCATCCATCCACCCCTCCCCCCTCAGCACCACCCCTCCCCCATCCATCCACTCATCTACCCTCAGCACCACCCCTCCCCCCATCCATCCACCCATCCTCTCCACTCCTCACTGACCTCGTTGCTACCCATCGTTGTGACATCATGGCGGGGGAGAAGGGACCAACCAGGCGGAGCGCCATGGACATCAAGCGCCTAGCGGGGCTGATCCAGAGGGGGGCGGGTCGTCTACTGGTGATTGACAGCCGGACGTTCTCGGAGTACAACGCATCCCATGTACAAGGGGCGGTCAACGTGTGCTGCTCCAAGCTGGTGAAGAGGCGACTGCAGCAGGACAAGGTGTCCGTCACCGAGCTACTACAGCCCAACGGCAAGGTCAAGGTAGGTCAAGGGGACAGGGGTTAGAGGTCAGGGGTCAGAGTTCGAAATTGGATGGAAGTTAGTTTATTGTCCTTCAAGAAGAAATATTTTCAACAGCTCACCTGTTACACTGTACAGATCACAACAGGAAAACATGCTGGTAATGAGGGCCAAGGGGCTGCCTACAGTGTATCATTCTATCATAGAAATCGAATCTAGATTATATTTCTATGCATTCTATGTCTGTGTTCCAGGAGACCAGCACCAGTCATTAGTTCAGGATTATTTCCTGGATGTGAGAGATGCTTTTTGGGTGGGAGAAGAAAAGCAGCCTAAGGACATGAACATTCTCTGCTATTGTTCTATGCAACAGTGTCAGGTAGAGGTCTGTGTACTGTTCTGTTCTGTAGGCAGTCTGTGTCTCTCTGGCTAGCTCCTACTCTGCTCTGGATTTCTGGGTGCTATATTTGGCAGGCTGGCAGGCAGGCAGGCTGGCAGGCAGGCTGGCATGCAGGCAGGCAGGCAGGCGGTAATACTGTAGGTTTATTGGGTGCTATATTTGGCAGGCAGGCAGGCAGGCAGGCGGTAATACTGTAGGTTTATTGGGTGCTATATTTGGCAGGCAGGCAGGCGGTCATACTGTAGGTTTATTGGGTGCTATATTTGGCTGGCAGGCAGGCAGGCAGGCAGGCAGGCGGTAATACTGTAGGTTTATTGGGTGCTATATTTGGCAGGCAGGCAGGCAGGCAGGCTGGCAGGCAGTAATACTGTAGGTTTATTGGGTGCTATATTTGGCTGGCAGGCAGGCAGGCAGGCAGGCGGTAATACTGTAGGTTTATTGGGTGCTATATTTGGCAGGCAGGCAGGCAGGCAGGCTGGCAGGCAGTAATACTGTAGGTTTATTGGGTGCTATATTTGGCAGGCAGGCAGGCAGCCAGGCGGTCATACTGTAGGTTTATTGGGTGCTATATTTGGCAGGCAGGCAGGCAGGCTGGCGGTAATACTGTAGGTTTATTGGGTGCTATATTTGGCTGGCAGGCAGGCAGGCAGGCAGGCTGGCAGGCGGTAATACTGTAGGTTTATTGGGTGCTATATTTGGCAGGCTGGCAGGCGGTAATACTGTAGGTTTATTGGGTGCTATATTTGGCAGGCAGGCAGGCAGGCTGGCAGGCGGTAATACTGTAGGTTTATTGGGTGCTATATTTGGCAGGCAGGCTGGCAGGCGGTAATACTGTAGGTTTATTGGGTGCTATATTTGGCAGGCAGGCAGGCAGGCAGGCAGGCTGGCGGTAATACTGTAGGTTTATTGGGTGCTATATTTGGCAGGCAGGCAGGCAGGCAGGCGGTCATACTGTAGGTTTATTGGGTGCTATATTTGGCAGGCAGGCAGGCAGGCAGGCAGGCAGGCAGGCAGGCAGGCGGTCATACTGTAGGTTTATTGGGTGCTATATTTGGCAGGCAGGCAGGCTGGCTGGCAGGCAGTAATACTGTAGGTTTATTGGGTGCTATATTTGGCAGGCAGGCAGGCGGTAATACTGTAGGTTTATTGGGTGCTATATTTGGCAGGCAGGCAGGCAGGCAGGCGGTAATACTGTAGGTTTATTGGGTGCTATATTTGGCAGGCAGGCAGGCAGCCAGGCGGTCATACTGTAGGTTTATTGGGTGCTATATTTGGCAGGCAGGCAGGCAGGCTGGCAGGCGGTAATACTGTAGGTTTATTGGGTGCTATATTTGGCAGGCAGGCAGGCAGCCAGGCGGTCATACTGTAGGTTTATTGGGTGCTATATTTGGCAGGCAGGCTGGCAGGCGGTAATGCTGTAGGTTTATTGCAATGAAACCGAATCCTCCCGTTTTCCATGACTTCTGCTCCCAATATGACAGCCTTTTTTCCATGGCCCAGCCATGGCATGCTACGCCAATCCTGTATTTTTAGTCGCTGTGTGAAACTGGAGGTTGGTTGTTTGTCTGTGTGCGTGCGTGCGTGCGTACGTACGTGCGTGCGTGCGTACGTACGTGCGTGCGTGCGTGTGTGTGTGTGTGCGCTCTATCCAGTAATTTTACATGATGGGTAAATCCTTCTCAACAGAGCTGTGGAAATTACATCTTCCTTCCCACAGCACCAACAAGACAGAAACAATGTTACAGTGGCGCAATTTGAATGTAATTACACCTGTAATGCCAAAGAACACGACCACAGCATTGATTCTGTGATGCTATAAGATATGGATGACACATGCCCTTAGTATCGTGGTGACGGAAACATTTGGGGGAATGTTTTAGGTGTGACACACAGTTTGAGTGGCGAGTCATAAAAGCCAGTCGTCTACTTCCTGATGTGAACCAGCGGGCCCTGGATGCCTGACCTGTCATGTATGTGTGTGGCTCGTGCTCCGTCTCATTCGCTCCTTCCCCCCTAGCTGCTTATATTCATGATTTAGCACTTGGAGTCAGTCCTTCAAACTCAGCCTGTAAATATAACTACCCATCCACCCTCAGTGAGATGTAGAGGTGTCTAACCCACTCCACATGAGTGGACGCAGCAGCACCTTAGACCTTTATTCAACTTAATGAATATATGTATTTGCTCCCTGGGATTGAAAGAAATCTTTAGCTGGCTGGAGAAGCTTGGCATTCTCTCTCTCTCTTTCTCTTTCTTCTCTCTCTCTGATTGAAATATGCATCATACCCGTATTTTCTTCCCTGGTAAGGTTAGAGTCATTATTACCCTGAGCAGAATGCTGTTGCACAACTCTTCTTTTAATAGACCAGTGACTAATGTCTCCCAGTCAGTGTGTAGAGGCTTTGGACTGGTCGGAAGGCTAGAACTGGTTAACATCAGGGCTGGGTTCAATTCCAAATTCAGAAAGTGAACCCAATTCAAACTTTTCCTAATTGAAAAGCATTAAAGATAATTGGAATTTCAGACTACATTCTGAATTGACTGGAATTTAAGTGGAATTGGCCCCAACCCTGGGGTGTAATCATTACTCCAAACATTTGCAAAACGTTCCATTGTGCAATGAAAACTAACGCTTCTATTGGACAGATTCAGGTAGGTCCCCCGTCCCTGTTTGCTGAAAATGTCCAATAGAAATGCTAGTTTTCGTTGCAAAATGGAACGAAAATGCAACTGTTTGGAGTAATGATTACACCCCAGGTTAACATAATCATTTAGGGCCCGATTCTGATCCGAGTTAAGTGCAAGTAAATAGCTTGCTATTCACCTGCTAGTTGTTCTGAATACGGCGTATTCTGACCTTGACTTAATTCTCCAGTAATTCCACCACATTTACGCACGAGGAAACTGTGAGTAAGTTCTAGCGAACCTACCCGTTCCAAGTGGAGTAAGCATCTACTTAGAGATGGCCCAGAGGTTGGCTTAATAAAAATAACACCTTCTCCATCCACTGTAATGTACTTGGTAACAATTTGATAAGGGCTATTGTTAAATATTAGTCACTATCAGTATCGACCGTCAGTAGGCCAAATAACACAATTCAACTGCCAATTTACTGTTCGTTTTCTTCAGTTGGTATAGCCTACGTTATCATTTAATTTAATGACATTGTTTCATTTACCTTCATTTGCTTCCTCTGTAAACGCTGGCACGGCCATGTGGTTGTTGCTGAGGATCGTTAGTAACAGTTGATAATAAGAAAAAACAAGTTGAATTAAATCATTATGGAGCGCAGACCATGCCGTGACAGTTTGAACTCGCATGGTACAATATTTAGCTGTGTCATCACACAGTTCCGTGGTTAGTGCAGGCAATAGACGAGGGTACAGCCTACTATTGTACACTATTTTCCCTATTATAATTATATGTACACCAGTGGTGTAAAAATACTTAAAAGTACTACTTAAGTCATTTTTTGGGGTATCTGTACTTTACTTTACTATTTATATTTTTGACAACTTTTACTTTTACTTCACTAAAAGAAAAAAATTATGTACTTTTTTCTCCATGCATTTTCCCTGACACCGAAAAGTACTCGTTACATTTTGAATGCTTAGCAGGACAGGAAAATGGTCTAATTCACTCACTTATCAAGATAACATCCCTGGTCATCCCTACTGCCTCTGATCTGGAGGACTCACTAAACAGAGAACATCCCTGGTCATCCCTACTGCATCTGATCTGGTGGACTCACTAAACAGAGAGCATCCCTAGTCATCCCTACTGCATCTGATCTGGTGGACTCACTAAACAGAGAACATCCCTGGTCATCCCTACTCCCTCTGATCTGGTGGACTCACTAAACAGAGAACATCCCTGGTCATCCCTACTGCCTCTGATCTGGTGGACTCACTAAACAGAGAACATCCCTGGTCATCCCTACTGCATCTGATCTGGTGGACTCACTAAACAGAGAACATCCCTGGTCGTCTCTACTGCCTCTGATCTGGTGGACTCACTAAACACAAATGCTTCATTTGTAAATGATGTCTGAGTGTTGGAGACTCCCCCTGGCTATCCGTCTTGTTTGCTTAATTATATGGAATTTGAAATTATTTATACTTAAGTATATTTGAGCAATTACATTTACTTTTGATACTTAGTTGTATTTAAAACCAAATACTTTTAGACTTTTACTCAAGTAGGATTTTACTGGGTGACTTTCCCTTTTCTATGAAGGTATCTTTACTTTTACTCAAGTATGACAATCGGGTACTTTTTCCACCACAGATGTACACTAATCTTCCAGTATTACCATGGGTTAAACAGTTCAATCTAACTAAATGTAATCGAAAATGTTATCTACGTAATCCCCAAAAGTAATTGTTTATCATGAGAGGGCCATAAAAAATAACTAGTAATGCTGAGTACTCAAAGAATGGTAGAAATCTCACCTTCCTGGTAAAAATAGTTATAAATTGCTGAGGTGTAGTCACTTTTTAGGACACAAGCTCAATACAATACAAAGCTGTATTAATAAGGCTTGAAATTACTTAGATGCTTTCTAAATATAGCATAATCAAATTATAAAATGACTTACTATAAGATTTTACCTTCCTTATAACTGTTAAATACATATTTCTATGTTTAGTGTTAGAGAAAATGTGCATATTTTCTAAAGTTCTCTGTTGATCAAAGCATCTGCCCCCATTGCTGTAAACGTCTCACAAAGCTCTAGCTTGGCTTCCTGAACTCATTAGGAACTCTCCTTCCATCTCATATTAATCCTGTCCATCTATGACAAACAGAAACTGTTGTTTGTTTAAAATCTATGAATTATTTTTAGATTAATGGCTATAAATCTATCTCTGAATGTGCTACCGTGATGATTGCAGGCATGTGCTTTGTCAGTGGCTGTGACAGAGCGAATGAAATGGAAGGAGGGACATCCCAGCTTCAAGTGGTTTCAGATTTCACATCCTACGTCACACAGGCTCAGAAGAAAATACTACTGTGTCCTTGGGAACCAGGGATATCACTCAATGCGAGCCATTTCGATCTATGGTATCCACGGATAGATGAGGAAGTGAAAATGTCGGTCGGAACCGGTACCAGAAACACGCAGGTCCCCTAAAAAGGGGACTTACATCTAAGAGGTTTTAAAGAACTGAATGTGGCAATTTTCAGAATGAACCAAACCATTGTTTTCTTTATTTCGAGCGTAAAGGCTCTCCAAACCTGTTTATGATTCATAAATACTTTCCTAACCCTAAATAATCTACAAGATCAGAGTAGCTACCAATTGGTGCTGAAACGGAGACGAATATGCATATATTCAGATGGATTTCTTTCATTGATCCCTAACATTCTGAGCCCGTTCTGTTTCATCTCTTTCTCTCTGCCCCTCTTTTCTCTCTCTGTCTTCTCCGTGTTGCCCTGTTGCTGGCTAGTTGTTGGTATTCTCTCCACCACAGTAAAGAGGATAATGCTGCTGATTTAATGCTAGGCTGGATAAAGCTGGAACTAGCCGGGTGACATGGGAGGGCCACACGGCCCCAGAATCCTTTGTTATTGGCTAAGCATGACATCATCCCCCTTTGTGTGGCCACTGGCAGGCCGTGAGCTGGGCACGTGCAGAGCGGCTGCGCGGTATTAATGCAGGCTCCCGCCCCACCACACACACACACACACACACACACACGCACACTGCCTCCCACAGGGCTTTCAGCATCACCAGGGGCCGCCTCAGCCAGCCTGTCTCAGTCAGCCGAGGAAGCAAAGGACATCATTGTGGGTCCTTGTGGGAGTGAATGTAGGAAGCTGAAGAGAGAGGGGGTATTCATGGGTGGGCTACCTCCTGCCTGCATCCCATTGAGTCATAATGGCAGGCATCCCCCAAGGCTCTATGCTCGGCCCTTTCAGATTTTATCATCACAGGATTAGGTTGAGTGAACTAAGTGTATGGACAGGAATCAAAATGGCGTCCTCCCTCCCTACATAACCCCCATGTAATTCACTGTACTGACTCTACTAGGCTTAAACTAGGTCAGTTAAATACTGTAGGCTGTGTGTGTGAGCGTATTTGTGTGTAGTGTGTGGGTGGACCTCGACCTCAGTAGGAGCATGGCTCCCTAATCAGTGACTGTGTGATGGTCAGGCCGGGTTGTTTCTTGGCTTCAGCAAAGCTAATCCTTCCACGCTGCTCCATGCTGCTGGATGTGGTGTAGGAGTGAATCAGGGCCTGAACCAGGGTCAGTCTTAAAATATGGCCCAGAAGTTGGCTAGCTCCAGTCAGGGCCAGGGCAAGGCCAGAGCAAAGTCTGACAGATGGTCCAGAGGTTGGCTAGCTCCAGTCAGGGCCAGGGCAAGGCCTGAGAGATGTCCCAGAGGTTTGTTAGCTCCAGTCAGGGCCAGGGAGACTCTTAGACTGGCATTTAGGGAGGTCACCAGGCTCTGTCCTGTACTGCACTGCACTGTATGCTGACTGACAAAGTGTAGTTCACCAAATTCAAATGAGAGTCGCTAACACTCTCTATCACACACACACTCTTCTTCTGTCTTCTCTCTCTCCAGATTAATTTCCACTACAAACAATTTTAACACGTTTAACCTTAACTAATGTTCAAGTGTCACTGGTTAGTCTTTGATACTAATTGGTCCTTTTGCTGGAAGACTGGGTTCCGGCTGCACGTGTCCCGTAAGCCGTTTACTAAATATTTATCTCCTTCACCTACCGGTGTCCACCTGCTAGGGATCCTGGGTAATGACTTAATGAGGTGTAATGCCTCATGGGATTGCCCCACCACAGACACAACACCTAGAAAAGACGAATACGTTGTCTTCTTACCATATGACAAATCTCTTACATAATTAGTCTTGAATATGGATAAGAATAGCAAAATGGATCATTTTACAGTATTTGCATGATGAGCATTGAGCACTATATCATGAAGTATAGAATTGTGTTAATTACATTCACTAGTAGTGACTGAAATGGATTAGCAGTTTACAGTATCATCCTTATTTTAACCTAGGACTGCAGTATACAGTTGGATGCACAAGTGTCATATCCTGACCCATTGACATTATTTCCAGGTAATGGTAGCGACGGAGTTCGCATATGCGAGTACAGTGTCATACTTGTTTCCATCCAGGACAATACAGTAGTGTAGACATTGTTTTTAGGTCCATATCCTGTTCTAGCCGGATGTACAGTAACATGGCTATTGCACCACTCAGGATAACTAACCCGCTGTGTGTCATAGCCAGGTAGGCGGGTTGATGGTAACAGAAGGGCGCAGCAGGATGTTTGGGGATTTTTATGACACCGCCTGGATTGTTTTGGTGATTTCCTGAGGCAGACATTGTTTCTAGAAACTTCCGCGAGAATTTGAAACTTGGCTGCAGAAGTTATCGGACTACAAAATTAAAATGTGCTTTAGCTGTCACCTTGGCCTGGTATTAGGTACACTATCTGGCTACTTCCTACTGCAGGACAGCAGTGCTCGGCAAGTGGGAATCTGTTGCGAAGGACACACTGCCCCGTGTTAGGGTGCGTGAGGAGGACGTAGGGTGCGTGAGGAGGACGTAGGGTGCGTGAGGAGGACGTAGGGTGCGTGAGGAGGACGTAGGGTGCGTGAGGAGGACGTAGGGTGCGTGAGGAGGACGTAGGGTGCGTGAGGAGGACGTAGGGTGCGTGAGATTTGGATCAAGGGGTCCAGAGGCAGGGTGTTGTGGGTGAGGGGCAGTGGAAAAGTCCCTCCGTGTGTGGTGAACGGTCATCATCAGTCATGTGAGTGATTTGGTCACATGATCCACCCCCCGCTAACACTTCATAATAGCTCCACATAAAGCATTCAGAATGGATTAGTTAATAGTTTATTCATAATTTATTAATCATTACTCCATTCATAAGATGATTCATGTAGGTCCTTATAAACCATTTACTAATCACTTAGATGTTATCATCCTAAAGTGTGGGGTGTATATATACTTTATGAATCATTTCTAAATGTTTTGAGTGACCAGTGTAATTTCTCACAAAAAGATGGACAGATGGACATTCCAACAGTACCTGATGTTCCTAAAGGTCTCAAAATGACCTAGATCCTATCAATGGTTAAACAATAAGCACACAGAGAATGTTAAAGAAAATATTTTAAACATTTTATTCCAAAACCGTAACTTCAAACACACTCTATGCTGAGTAAAGTAACATAAGCATTTCTTGGCAGTGACTTTTCTACCATAACCAAAGTGTGGATTACAGTCACACCTTAGAGCAGTCTAATATCAGTTAACCCAGAAATAAAATCTTGTGCAACTTGGTCAGCTGCATGACTAAATTATGGGTCCTTACTTTTATTTAACCTTTATTAAAAACATTGAGATTAAAAATCTTTTTTACAAGAGAGCCCCATACGTGTTAGAAATTGGGAGTTGTGGTTTGCTGTGAGGACTCCACCCAAAAGCAAAGGCACCTACCCCCACCTCAATCACATAACAGTAGTAATGAAGGAATAAATATCCATTAGAGGGAACCTGTCCGGTCCGGCCAGCTGTTATGTGTAGGCTGCATCTCCCTGTTTTATGGTTAGTTTGCTGTCGCGATGTTGACAACACTAGCAAAACATTCACATTAGAACTCTTCCTCAACTCCTTCCAACAGTGGTTTCACAACAGTTTTTGTTAATAAAATGTTGAATATATTTCCTTTAACATCCTGTGTTGTGTGCTTATTATTTGAACATTGATATGGTCTAGGCTATTTTGAGTCCTTAAGGAGCATCGGGTACGGGAATATGCATCTTTTTGTGAGAAATTACATTGGTCGCTCAAAACATTTATCACTAACATTGAGTGGCTGCTGCCAACATACTGACTCAAATCTCTAGCCACTTTAATAATTAAAAATGGGATGTAATAAATGTATCACTAGCCACTTTAAACAATGCCACTTTATATAATGTTTACATAACCTACATTACTCATCTCATATGTATATACTGTACTCTATACCATCTACTGCATCTTGCCTATGCCGTTCGGCCAACGCTCATCCATATATTTTTATGTACATATTCTTATTAATTCCTTTACACTTGTGTGTATAAGGTAGTTGTGAAATTGTTAGATTACTTGTTAGATATTACTGCATGGTCGGAACTAGAAGCACAAGCATTTCGCTACACTCGCATTAACATCTGCTAACCATGTGTATGTGACAAATAGAGTTTGATTTGATAAAGTATTTATAAAGTATAAATAGCCCACTTCAGATGAGGCCACACGAAAATACTTAACTAATGATTAGTAAATGGTCTATAAGGACCTATATTAAACATCTTATCAATGATCTTAAGAATCATGATTAAATACTTTAAAAGTTGTTTTATAAACCCTTACCGAAAAAACAGGCTTCTGGCAAACAGTTGTGGCAAACCTTTGGCCAATTTGACGCAAATTTGTGGTAAGCTCATATTTTCACATGCAAATTAGTTTTGTGGCAAACTATTGCAGTAAACTTGCGGAAACTCAGTATGAATATGCAAATTAGATCAGGTTTTTGCTTACTTTGTTAACCTGTTTAGGATAGGGGGCAGTATTTTCACGGCCGGATAAAAAACGTACCCGATTTTAATCTGGTTATTACTCCTGCCCAGAAACTAGAATATGCATATAATTGTTTGATTTGGATAGAAAACACCCTGTCTGTGAGTATAACAGAACTCATATGGCAGGCCAAAACCTGAGAAGATTCTATACAGGAAGTGCCCTCTCTGACCATTTCTTGGCCTTCTATAGCCTCTTTATCGAAAACAGAGGATCTCTGCTGTAACGTGACATTTTCTAAGGCTCCCATAGGCTCTCAGAAGGCGCCAGAACGGGGAATGATGACTCTGCAGTCCCTGGCTGAAAAACAGTAGCGCATTTGGATAGTGGTCGATCTGAGAACAATGAAACGGGCGTGCGCGTGAAGAGTCCATTTTACATTTTCAGTCTTTGAACGAAAATGACGTCTCCCGGTCGGAATATTATCGCTATTTTACGAGAAAAAACGCATAAAAATTGATTTTAAACAGCGTTTGACATGCTTCGAAGTACGGTAATGGAATATTTTAAAAAATTTTGTCACGCGCCGGCGCGTCACCCTTCGGATAGTGTCTTGAACGCAAGAACAAAACGCCGCTATTTGGATATAACTATGGATTATTTGGAACCAAAACAACATTGGGTGTAAAGTAGAAGTCCTGGGAGTGCATTCTGATGAAGAACAGCAAAGGTAATCCAATTTTTCTTATAGTAAATCTGAGTTTGGTGAGGGCCAAACTTGGTGGGTGTCAAATTAGCTAGCCGTGATGGCCGGGCTATCTACTCAGAATATTACAAAATGTGCTTTTGCCGAAAAGATATTTTAAAATCTGACACCGCGATTGCATAAAGGAGTTCTGTATCTATAATTCTTAAAACAATTGTTATGTATTTTGTGAACGTTAATCGTGAGTAATTAAGTAAATTCACCGGAAGTTTGCGGTGGGTATGCTAGTTCTGAACGTCACATGCTAATGTAAAAAGCTGGTTTTTGATATAAATATGAACTTGATTGAACAAAACATGCATGTATTGTATAACATAATGTCCTAGGAGTGTCATCTGATGAAGATCATCAAAGGTTAGTGCTGCATTTAGCTGTGGTTTTGGTTTTTGTGACATTATATGCTAGCTTGAAAAATGGGTGTGTGATTATTTCTGGCTGGGTACTCTCCTGACATAATCTAATGTTTTGCTTTCGTTGTAAAGCCTTTTTGAAATCGGACAGTGTGGTTAGATTAACGAGAGTCTTGTCTTTAAAATGGTGTAACAGAAGGCGTTTATTCCAGAGTCCTTCAAAAATGAACAGGCACAGGACCAGAATGAGCAGTCCACAAAATGATCTGGAACACAGTCCAGAAAATACACCTGTCTAATAGAGCCAAACAATAAACCGCCACCCAAACCTACGAAAGGAAAAGCAAAACAATTCCGCACAAAGCCCCTTATACCACCCACCACTGCGACCTGTATGCTCTAGTCAGCTGGCCCTCACAACATATTCGTCGCCAGACCCACTGGCTCCAGGTCATCTATAAGTCTATGCTAGGTAAAGCTCCGCCTTATCTCAGCTCACTGGTCACGATAACAACACCCACCCGTAGCACGCGCTCCAGCAGGTATATCTCACTGGTCATCCCCAAAGCCAACACCTCCTTTGGCCGCCTTTCCCTCCAGTTCTCTGCTGCCAATGACTGGAACGAATTGCAACAATCACTGAAGCTGGAGACTTATATTTCCCTCACCAACTTTAAACATCAGCTATCTGAGCAGCTAACCAATCGCCGCAGCTGTACATAGCCCATCTGTAAATAGCCCACCCTATCTACCTACCTCATCCCCATATTGTTTTTATTTACTTTTCTGCTCTTTTGCACACCAGTATTTCTACTTGCATATCACCATCTGCTCATCTATCACTCCAGTGTTAATATGCTAAATTGTAATTACTTCGCTACTATGGCCTATTTATTGCCTTACCTCCTCACGCCATTTGCACACACTGTATATAGACTTTTTTTCCTATTGTGTTATTGACTGTACGCTTGTTTATTCGATGTGTAACTCTGTGTTGTTGTTTGTGTCGCACTGCTTTGCTTTATCTTGGCCAGGTCGCAGTTGTAAACTTACGTGGTTAAATAAAGGTGAAATAAAAAATATACAAAAATGGTGATAAGACAACCTATTTAACCTGAATGACCATTAAACTTAGAATTCATAATAATTGTTACTTACCGTTTTCATGGTTTTCAGTCAGCCAAAATCTGTCGAAATAACGTTCACCGGTTTCCAGTCGCACTAGAACTGGAATACTTGCAAGTATTCTGGTGGACTTAATGCGCTGGTGGTGGTAGAATTAACCCACTGGCTGGGTCAAATACCCATAACCCAACCTTAATAACCCAGCACTAACAACCCAACCTTAATAACCAAGCATCAACAACTTTCTGTATTTACAGAAAACAACACAACTAATGACCCAATGCCTGCAAACCAGCAATTGGGTCATCAAAACAACCCGGCATTTTTTAGAGTAACTTACATCTTTAAGCCATGCATGCAAGTAGCCTTGACCTGTCTGGTGCACACACATTTCTCTGTCCTCAGTTTGATTGAAGGCCTCAATCTGTATTTCTGCATTGTAACGGATGGCTTCTAGAAAGAGAGAACGAACAACACATGATCAAGATCAGCTACCTACTAGTTTAAAGCAATGAAAGATCTAATTGTTACAAATAATGAATGTATGGGCTACATGCATTTACTTACCTTAACAATCTTGAAGACAATACACTCATTTATCACTGCAAAAAGAGTGTTGAGTGAGTGCACCACAAACATATGTCCAGGGTGTTGATGCATCCTTCTCCCAATACAGCCTCTTCCAACACCACGTGCTAGCTAACATACTACTGAACTGTAACACTAGCATATTGACATGTATATTGGTATTAAACAACAAGAACATAATCACCTAAAAATATTCAGTACTGTTCAAAAGTTTGCGGTCACTTAGAAATGTACTTGTTTCCATGAGAACATACATGAAATGAGTTGCAAAATTAATAGGAAATATAGTCAAGATGTTGACAAGGTTATAAGTAATGACTTTTAATTTAAATAATAATTGTGTCCTTCAAAGTTTGCTCTCGTCAAAGAATCCTCCATTTGCAGCAATTACAGTCTTGCAGACCTTTGGCATTCTAGTTATCAATTTGTTGAGGCAATCTCAAGAGATTGGCTTGATGGGCACTTCTTGCATACGGTTAAGCTGCTCAGTTGTGCACCGGGGCCTCCCACTCCTCTTTTCTATTCTGGTTAGAGCCTGTTTCTGCTGTTCTGTGAAGGGAGTAGTACACAGCGTTGTCCCAGATCTTCAGTTTCTTGGCAATTTCGCACATTGAATTGCCTTCCTTTCTCAGAACAAGAATAGACTGACGAGTTTCAGAAGAAAGTACTTTGTTTCTAGCCATTTTGAGCCTGTAATCGATCCACAAATGCTGATGCTCCAGATACTCAACTAGTCTAAAGCCAGTCTAAATAGCCAGTTTTATTGCTTATTTAATCAGAACAACAGTTTTCAGCTGTGCTAACATAATTGCAAAAGGGTTTTCTAATGATCAATTAGCCTTTTAAAATGATAAACTTGGATTAGCTAACACAACGTGCCATTGGAACACAGGAGTGATGGTTGCTGATAATGGGATTCTGTACACCTATGTAGATATTACATAAAAAATCTGCCATTTCCAGCTACAATAGTCATTTACAACATTAACAATGTCTACACTGTATTTCTGATCAATTTGATGTTATTTTAATGGACATTTAATTTTTTTCTTTAAAAAACAAGGGCATTTCAAAGTGGTAGTGTAAGTGTTTAGTCAAATCATTGGTTAGCTAACTGTAAGGGGTGCGTAACTGGTGGCAGGGAAGTCAGATGCAGGAGAGCAGAACTAGGTAATAGCTGGAGCAGTTTAATTCCAAACCAACGGCATCAAGAAAATAACAGCTTGGGTACAAAACCCGACGTGCACCAGTCAACATGTGCACAAGCACTTACAAACAAACAAACAAACAATACCACACAAAGACATGGGGGGGAACAGAGGGTTAAATACACAACACGTAATGAGGGAATGAAAACCAGGTGTGTGGGAAAACAAGACAAAACAAATGGAAAATGGATCAGCGATGGCTAGAAGACCGTGGACGTCGACCACCGAACACCGCCCGAACAAGGAGAGGAACCGACTTCGGCAGAAGTCGTGACAGCTAACTATCTATCACATGAATTGTGCAAAAATATGATACTTAACGTTAGCTAGCTAAGTGCTAGCCAGTCAGTCAGTGGCGCTGACAGATTAAACTGGTATCAACAAAATGTGTTTTACTCTATCCCATAAAACATGACATTGCTAACTATGCATGTTTGCCATTAGTTGCAATAAATATTGTTGTTGCCAAAGGTTTGCTGCAGATTCACCAGTAGTGGCAAACGTTTGCAAAATCTGGCAGTATTTTGTGGCACACTATCTAGTTTGCATCAAATTTGTCACTAACTAATTGGATGTTTGCAGCAACAAATTAATTTTTGTAAGGGAATTTGTAAATAACTAGGTTACAAAATGTACAAATGTGGGAGTAATGATTGATAAATAATGAATAAACTATTTTCTAATCCATTATAAATGCTTTATTATATGGAGGTATTATAAAATGCTACCACACCCTTTCACAGCAAATGATAGAGGGGACCTTTGCCCCAACACGTCTGCAGACAGACAGACAGACAGACAGACAGACCCTCGGATTACACAAATCAACAAAGAATTTGAAAACAAACCCAATTTTGATAAACTCCCATGTCTACTGGGTTAGACAGACAGACAGACATGCATAGCACTGCCAGCTGCCAGTCAATGACATCATATCACCATTGAGTGTTATCTTTACTGACGGGGTTGTTTGTACAGTCTCAGACCCTGCTGGTAGACTAAAGATTTGATGGTTAGAACCATCACCCACCTGCAACTAAATTTACATTTTAGTAATTTAGCAGACACTCTTATCCAGAGAAACTTACAGTAGTGAATGCATACATTTCATTTTTTTTTCTTCCCATACTGGTCCCCCGTGGGAATCAATCCCACAACCCTGGCGTTGCAAACACCATGCTCTTCCAACTGAGCCACATGGGACCACCAACTACAGTGCCTTCAGAACGTATTCATACTCCCTGACTTTAAACACCATGCTCTACCAACTGAGCCACATGGGACCACCAACTACAGTGCCTTCAGAACGTATTCATACTCCCTGACTTTAAACACCATGCTCTACCAACTGAGCCACATGGGACCACCAACTACAGTGCCTTCAGAACGTATTCATACTCCCTGACTTTAAACACCATGCTCTTCCAACTGAGCCACATGGGACCACCAACTACAGTGCCTTCAGAACGTATTCATACTCCCTGACTTTAAACACCATGCTCTTCCAACTGAGCCACATGGGACCACCAACTACAGTGCCTTCAGAACGTATTCATACTCCCTGACTTTTTCCACATTTTGTTATGTTACAGCCTGAATTCAAAATGGATTAAATATGTTTTTCTCTCACCCATTTTCACACAATACACAATGTTAATTCTTTGAAACTAAATACAGAAATATCTTATTTACATAAGTATTCACACCTCTGTCATTACATGTTAGAATCACCTTTGGCAGTGATTTAAAGCTGTGAGTCTTTCTGGGTAAATCTCTAAGAGCTTTCCACACCTGGATTGTACACTATTTGAACATTATTATTTGTTTAATTCTTCAAGCTTTATCAAATTGGTTGTTGATCATTGCAGCTCATTGCAGATCATTGCAGCTCTGGCTGGGCCACTCGAGGACATTCAGAGACTTGTGCCGAAGCCACTCCTGCATTGTCTTGGCTGTGTGCTTAGGGTCGTTGTCCTGTTGGAAGGTGAACCAAAAAATGTCTGCAGCATTGAAGCTCCCCAAGAACACAGTGGCCGCCATCATTCTGAAATGGAAGAAGTTTGTTGGAACCACTGGACGCCCGGCCAAACTGAGTAATGGGGGAGAAGGGCCTTGGTCAGTGAGGTGACCAAGAAGCCGATAGTCACTCTGACAATGCTCCAGAGTTCCTCTGTGGAGATGGGAGAACCTTCCAGAAGGACAGCCGTCTCTGCAGCACTCCACCAATCAGGCCTTTATGGTAGAGTGACCAGACGGAAGCCACTCCTCAGTAAAAGGACGATGACAGCCCGCTTGGAGTTTGCCAAAAGCCACCTAAAGACTCTCAGACCATGAGAAACAAGATTCTCTGGTCTGATGAAATCAAGATTTAACTTGGCCTGAATGCCAAGCGTCATGTCTGGAGGTAACCTGGCACCATCCCTACGGTGAAGCATGGTGGTGGAAGCGTCATGCTGTGGGGATATTTTTCAGCAGCAGGGACTGGGAGACTAGTCGGGATCGAGGGAAAGATGAACGTAGAAAAGTACAGAGAGATCCTTGATGAAAATCTGCTCCAGAGTGCTTAGGACCTCAGACTGCTGCGAAGGTTCCAGAGTTTGAGGATCTGCATAAAAGAATGAGAGAAACTCCCCAAATACATGTGTGCCAAGCTTGTAGCGTCATACCCAAGAATGCACTGTATGTACTGAATAAAAATATAAACGCAAAATGTAAAGTGTTAGTCCCATGTTACATGAGCTGATATAAAATATATCGAAAATGTTCCATATGCACAACAAGCTTATTTCTCTCAAATGTTGTGAGCAAACTTGTTTACATCCCAGTTAGTGAGTATTTCTCCTTTGCCAAGGCAATTCATCCACCAGACGGGTGTGGCATATCAAGAAGCTGATTAATCAGCATGATCATTACACAGGTGCAACTTGTGCTGAGGACAATAAAAGGCCTCTGAAATGTTTTGTCACACAACACCATGCCACTGTTGTCTCACGTTTTGAGGGAGCGTGCAATTGGCATGCTGAATGCAAGAATTTCCAACAGAGTAGTTGCCAGAGAATTATCACACCCATCATTATCGTATTTCCCAGCATGCTGGATTGCTGGTAGATTTTTTTTAAATGGTTTGTTTCAATATCTTTGTTTGTGCATTTACTTTGATTGATTGATTAACCTTATGCTACACAAAGATAAATAACATACATTTTGTAAGTTAATCCAATCAGTTAGTTCGATTTTGTTTTTGCACCTGTTACTGTAATGTTTGTTCCAGTTCAGATTACTTGGGTAGTCGCCTCACAATTTTCCCAACCCGGAGACTCATTCTGAGTGCATGTTGCAATTAAATGAAACATCTTATGGTGTCTGGATTCTAACACATCACTTTACAAGCCAGCAAAATGTGACTTGTTGGTAGGGTGGCACAATTGTGTTAACTTTGGCAAAATTCCCAGGATTTCCAGAAATTCTGGTTGGGCATTTAGTGGAACAGAAGCAGGAAATTCAACCAGGATTTTGGAATAATCTGGGAGTTTTGCAACCCTACTTGCAGGCCTTATAACTAATGGTATGAAGGATGACCTTACCCCTAGGGTACTTGTGATGTTACGTTTGATAGCAGAGCTCCGAGGAATGCTTAAAAATCGCTA
Source organism: Salmo salar (assembly GCF_965601325.2). Classification (NCBI taxonomy): domain Eukaryota; kingdom Metazoa; phylum Chordata; class Actinopteri; order Salmoniformes; family Salmonidae; genus Salmo; species Salmo salar. The sequence continues at coordinate 40,739,964 of NC_138313.1, forward strand.
TGCAGTGTGCCGATCCCTGTATCACTTTATCAGAAGCACGTGATCAATGACGTACGAAGCTTCGTTTTGTCGAACTATCACCTGATTGGTTTGGTAGAAGTCAAAACGGCTACGCTGTGCATGTGCTACGGAGTGTGGGACGTCATCTATAATAATTTGGCTGCTCTATATTCTTTTGACCAGCAGGTGCCACTAGTGTACACTGTGTTAATCAAAGCCTCGAGAATTTAACCTATTTTCGCCCGAATTGGCTGGAAAACCTCAATGCTTCAGGAAGCTTCATTTCCCCATCACTACAGGGTACCACTACAGTGACAAGTGTTTGTACCCCTTTAGGAACACATCTAAACCTTTTTTCTGAGAGTTGACTACAATGGCCTGAAACTCATGGTTTACAGACCACATCAGGCCTGCAAGTCACATTATGCTGACTTGGAAGGTGATGTGTAATTTCTATTGGAATCAAACCAGTGTGGGGATATCCATGTTTAGAATTGTTTTCATCACCTGCATCCTGTATTCAAAATGACTGCCAAGGTTGGGCAGACTAAGCTACAAGACTACCTGAAGCATCTAAAGTGGAAATGTCTCTGTCACTAACAAATACAGTAATTTGTGGTAACTCTACAATTTACTCAAGGCAAGGCACTCTGGGAAATATTTGAATAAGGCTTTACACTAAGCAGTATGTTAATTTAACACTGTTCCCATGTCTACATGGGTCCACAGACTCAACACAGTCAGTGTTAATTTAACACTGTCAGTGTTCATGTGTTTGTTTTTTAACACAGGGTATATATGCTGTGTCTGCCTTCTCTGCAGCAGCAGTTGAAATCATTAGGTTTCTACCTAGAACATTTTATGCTCTCACTGCAGGCCATTTTCCCTACTGCCTGTGTCATGTTTGTTGCTCATAATGTCCTATTTGAAGCCAGACCTCTCGTTTTTGTACACATATAAAACACCCGCTGAGAGGCAGAGCTGGGCGGTCAGGTCTTAGACTCACAGGTCAGTAACGGAGGGAAAAACGCTCTCCCACTCCCTCCTCCCTCTTTCTGTGGAGGAGGTAAGAGAGAAGACACTCTACTTACATCCTGCTGCGATGCACTGTCTCAATTTCAATTTAAGGGGCTTTATTGGCATGGGAAACACATGTTTACATTGCCAAAGCAAGTGAAATAGATAATAAACAAAAGTGAAATTAACAATATAAAATGAACAGTAAACATTACACTCACAAAATGTCCAAATGATCAGAGACGCTTCATATCTCTCTCTCTCTCTCTGTCTCGCTCTCGCTCTTTCGCTCTTTCTCTCTCGCTCTCCATCGCTCTGCTCGCTCTTCCCCTCTCCCCCTTTCCCTATCTCCCTCTCTCGCTCTCACTCTCAATTCAATTCAAAAGGCTTTATTGGCATAAGAAACATATGTTTACATTGCCAAAGCAAGTGAAATAGATAATAAACAAAAGTGAAATATACAATAAAAAATGAACAGTAAACATTACACTCACAAAAGTTTCAAAGGAATAGAGACATTTGGAATGTCATATTATGGCTATGCACGGTGTTATAACTATACAAATGCAAAATGGGTTGTATTTACAGTGGTGTTTGTTCTCCTCTGGTTATTGCTGTGATTGCACGCTGTGGTATTTCACCCAATAGAAATGGGAGTTTATCAAAATTTGATTTGTTTTTCGAATTCTTTATGGGTCTGTGTAATCTGAAGGAAGTATGTGTTTCTAATATGGTCATACATTTGGCAGGAGGTTAGGAAGTGCAGCTCAGTTTCCACCTCATTTTGTGGGCAGTGTGCGCACAGCCTGTCTTCTCTTGTGAACCAGGTCTGCCTTCGGTGGCCTATCTCAATAGCAAGGCTATAGTCACTGAGTCTGTACATAGTCAAAGAGTTCCTTAAGTTTGGGTCAGTCACAGTGGTCAGGTATTCTGCCACTGTGTACTTTCTGTTTAGGGCCAAATAGCGTTCTAGTTTGCTCAGTTTTTTTGTAAATTCTTACCAATGTGTCAAGTAATTATCTTTTTGTTTTCTCATTATTTGGTTGGGTCTAATTGTGTTGCTCTCCTGGGGCTCTGTGGGGTCCGTTTGTGTTTGTGACCAGAGCCCCAGGACCGGCTTGCTTAGGGGACTCTTCTCCAGGTTAATTTCTCTGTAGGTGATGGCTTTGTTATGGAAGGTTTGGGAATCACTTCGTTTTAGGTGGTAGTAGAATTTAACGGCTCTTTTCTGGATTTTGGTAATTAGCGGGTATCGGCCTAATTCTGGTCTGCATGCGTTATTTGGAGTTTTACGTTGTACACGGAGGATATTTTTGCAGAAATCTGCATGCACTCTCAATTTGGTGTTTGTCCATTTTGTGATTTCTTGGTTGGTGAGTGGACCCCAGACATCACAACCATAAAGGGCAATCTTTCTCTTGCTCTCTCTCTCCCTGCCCCTCTCTCTCTCCCCTCTCTCTTTCTCAGTTGTACCTATGCAACACCTGCATTGTTAATGGTAAAACAGCAGTATAGTAGTGTAGTGCTGCTGCCTGCTGGCTGGTGAAGGGGGAGGGACTGAGTCTTTTCATATGCTGCAGTATGTCGACTCCAGAGGTTATTGACCTCTAACAATGCAGTAATCAGGCAATCTCTCTCTCTATCTATCTCTCTCTCTCTATCTCTTTCTCTCTCTCAATTTATTATCATGGGAAACATATGTTAACATTGCCAAAGCAAGTGAAGTAGATAATAAAAAGTAAACATTACACTCACAGACGTTCCAAAAGAATAAAGACATTTCAAATGTCATATTATGTCTATATACAGTGTTGTAATGATGGGCAAATAGTTCAAGTACAAAAGGGAAAATAAATATACATAAATATGGGTCAGAAATCTTGATGCTATGATGGCACACTGTGGTATATTACCCAGTAGACATGGGAGTTTATCAAAATTGGGTTTGTTTTCAAATTCTTTGTTGATTTGTGTAATCCGAGGGTCTCTCTCTCTCTCTGTCTCTCGCTCTCTCTCACTCGCTCTCTCTCACTCGCTGTCTGTCTGTCTGTCTGTCTGTCTGTCTGTCTGTCTGTCTGTCTGTCTGTCTGTCTGTCTGTCTGTCTGTCTGTCTGTCTGTCTGTCTGTCTGTCTGTCTAGCCCTCTATGATCCTCAGTTATCTGTACAGGCAACCTGTACTTTATGTTTGTATTCTTATCTTTTCTTATTTCTTAATGCTTCATTGTCGAGTAGGAAGCAGCAGTAAACATTTTGTTGGGACGGTGTGTATACCATGTGCATCCTGTACATTCGACTAATAAAATGTGAAACTAGGTGTGATATGATAATCTGGGAAAGGAAGCATCCTCCTGGTGAGATCACTTGAAGATTAAAGGACAGCCTTTCACTCTGATCATGTACACTGATGTAGACACATATAGTGTTTTTGTGTGTGTGTGTGTATGTGTATTTCAATCTGAAGGAAGTATGGTTTGAAGTGACTGAAATGCATCAATTTTGTATGATCTTCTGTGTACAAAAGAACATAATCATTGATGATGTTCTTATTGCCACAGTCTGATTTAATGCCTGGTCTTATCCACTCTGTTGTAATGAGTCCTGCGCTGCTTGTGGGCATTGTAGAGGGAAACAGAAGGGGGAGGAGGTAGTGCTAGGGGGGAGAGAAGGGGAGGGGTAGTGCTAGGGGGGAGAGAAAGGGAGGAGGTAGTGGTAGGGGAGGGAGGGGGTAGTGGTAGGGGGGAGAGAAGGCTAGCGGGTAGTGGTAGGGGAGGGAGGGGGTAGTGGTAGGGGGGAGAGGGTAGTGGTAGGGGGGAGAGAAGGGGAGGGGGAGTGGTAGGGGGGAGAGAAGGGGAGGGGGTAGTGGTAGGGTGGAGAGAAGGGGAGGGGGTAGTGGTAGGGGGGAGAGAAGGGAAGGGGGTAGTGGTAGGGGGGGAGAGAAGGGGAGGGGGTAGTGGTAGGGGGGAGAGAAGGGGAGGGGGTAGTGGTAGGGGGGAGAGAAGGGGAGGGGGTAGTGGTAGGGGGGAGAGAAGGGAAGGGGGTAGTGGTAGGGGGGAGAGAAGGGAAGGGGGTAGTGGTAGGGGGGAGAGAAGGGAAGGGGGTAGTGGTAGGGGGGAGAGAAGGGGAGGGGGTAGTGGTAGGGGGGAGAGAAGGGAAGGGGGTAGTGGTAGGGGGGAGAGAAGGGGAGGGGGTAGTGGTAGGGGGGAGAGAAGGGGAGGGGGTAGTGGTAGGGGGGAGAGAAGGGGAGGGGGTAGTGGTAGGGGGGAGAGAAGGGGAGGGGGTAGTGGTAGGGGGGAGAGAAGGGGAGGGGGTAGTGGTAGGGGAGAGTGAAGGGGAGGGGGTAGTGGTAGGGGAGAGTGAAGGGGAGGGGGTAGTGGTAGGGGAGAGTGAAGGGGAGGGGGTAGTGGTAGGGGAGAGTGAAGGGGAGGGGGTAGTGGTAGGGGAGGGGGAGAGAAGGGGAGGAGGTAGTGGTAGGGGAGGGGGAGAGAAGGGGAGGAGGTAGTGGTAGGGGGAGAGATGGGGAGGGGGTAGTGGTAGGGGGGAGAGAAGGGAAGGGGGTAGTGGTAGGGGGGAGAGAAGGGAAGGGGGTAGTGGTAGGGGGGAGAGAAGGGAAGGGGGTAGTGGTAGGGGGGAGAGAAGGGGAGGGGTAGTGGTAGGGGGGGAGAAGGGAAGGGGGTAGTGGTAGGGGCGGGGGAGAGAAGGGGAGGAGGTAGTGGTAGGGGGAGAGATGGGGAGGGGGTAGTGGTAGGGGGAGAGAAGAGGAGGGGGTAGTGGTAGGGGGAGAGAAGGGGAGGGGGTAGTGGTAGGGGGGAGAGAAGGGGAGGGGGTAGTGGTAGGGGGGAGAGAAGGGGAGGGGGTAGTGGTAGGGGGGAGAGAAGGGGTAGTGGTAGGGGGGAGAGAAGGGGTAGTGGTAGGGGGGAGAGAAGGGGAGGGGGTAGTGGTAGGGGGGAGAGAAGGGGAGGGGGTAGTGGTAGGGGGGAGAGAAGGGGAGGGGCTAGTGGTAGGGGGGAGAGAAGGGGAGGGGCTAGTGGTAGGGGGAGAGATTGGGAGGGGGTAGTGGTAGGGGGGAGAGAAGGGGAGGGGGTAGTGGTAGGGGGGAGAGAAGGGGAGGGGGTAGTGGTAGGGGGGAGAGAAGGGGAGGGGGTAGTGGTAGGGGGGAGAGAAGGGGAGGGGGTAGTGGTAGGGGGAGAGATGGGGAGGGGGTAGTGGTAGGGGTAGAGAAGGGGAGGGGGTAGTGGTAGGGGGGAGAGAAGGGGAGGGGGTAGTGGTAGGGGGGAGAGAAGGGGAGGGGGTAGTGGGAGGGGGAGAGAAGGGGAGGGGGTAGTGGTAGGGGGGAGAGAAGGGGAGGGGGTAGTGGTAGGGGGGAGTGAAGGGGAGGGGGTAGTGGTAGGGGGAGAGAAGGGGAGGGGGTAGTGGTAGGGGGGAGAGAAGGGGAGGGGGTAGTGGTAGGGGGGAGAGAAGGGGAGGGGGTAGTGGTAGGGGGAGAGATGGGGAGGAGGTAGTGGTAGGGGGAGAGATGGGGAGGGGGTAGTGGTAGGGGGAGAGAAGGGGAGGGGGTAGTGGTAGGGGGGAGAGAAGGGGAGGGGGTAGTGGTAGGGGGGAGAGAAGGGGAGGGGGTAGTGGTAGGGGGAGAGAAGGGGAGGGGGTAGTGGTAGGGGGAGAGAAGGGGAGGGGGTAGTGGTAGGGGGGAGAGAAGGGAAGGGGGTAGTGGTAGGGGGAGAAAGGGGAGGGGGTAGTGGTAGGGGGAGAGAAGGGGAGGGGGTAGTGGTAGGGGGAGAGATGGGGAGGAGGTAGTGGTAGGGGGGAGAGAAGGGGAGGGGGTAGTGGTAGGGGGAGAGAAGGGGAGGGGGTAGTGGTAGGGGGAGAGAAGGGGAGGGGGTAGTGGTAGGGGGGAGAGAAGGGGAGGGGGTAGTGGTAGGGGGGAGAGAAGGGGAGGGGGTAGTGGTAGGGGGGAGAGAAGGGGAGGGGGTAGTGGTAGGGGGGAGAGAAGGGGAGGGGGTAGTGGTAGGGGGGAGAGAAGGGGAGGAGGGTAGTGGTAGGGGGGAGAGATGGGGAGGGGGTAGTGGTAGGGGGAGAGAAGAGGAGGGGGTAGTGGTAGGGGGAGAGAAGGGGAGGGGGTAGTGGTAGGGGGGAGAGAAGGGGAGGGGGTAGTGGTAGGGGGAGAGATGGGGAGGGGGTAGTGGTAGGGGGGAGAGAAGGGGAGGGGGTAGTGGTAGGGGGGAGAGAAGGGGAGGGGGTAGTGGTAGGGGGAGAGAAGGGGAGGGGGTAGTGGTAGGGGGGGAGAAGGGGAGGGGGTAGTGGTAGGGGGAGAGAAGGGAGGGGGTAGTGGTAGGGGGAGAGAAGGGGAGGGGGTAGTGGTAGGGGGGAGAGAGGGGGGGGTAGGGGGGAGAGGGGGGGGTAGTGGTAGGGGGGAGAGAAGGGGAGGGGGTAGTGGTAGGGGGGAGAGAAGGGGAGGGGGTAGTGGTAGGGGGGAGAGAAGGGGAGGGGGTAGTGGTAGGGGGGAGAGAAGGGGAGGGGGTAGTGGTAGGGGGGAGAGAAGGGGAGGGGGTAGTGGTAGGGGGAGAGAAGGGGAGGGGGTAGTGGTAGGGGGGAGAGAAGGGGAGGGGCTAGTGGTAGGGGGAGAGAAGGGGAGGGGCTAGTGGTAGGGGGAGAGAAGGGGAGGGGGTAGTGGTAGGGGGAGAGAAGGGGAGGGGGTAGTGGTAGGGGGGGAGAGAAGGGGAGGGGGTAGTGGTAGGGGGAGAGAAGGGGAGGGGGTAGTGGTAGGGGGAGAGAAGGGGAGGGGGTAGTGGTAGGGGGGAGAGAAGGGGAGGGGGTAGTGGTAGGGGGGAGAGAAGAGGAGGGGGTAGTGGTAGGGGGGAGAAGGGGAGGGGGTAGTGGTAGGGGGAGAGAAGGGGAGGGGGTAGTGGTAGGGGGGAGAGAAGGGGAGGGGGTAGTGGTAGGGGGGAGAGAAGGGGAGGGGGTAGTGGTAGGGGGGAGAGAAGGGGAGGGGGTAGTGGTAGGGGGGAGAGAAGGGGAGGGGGTAGTGGTAGGGGGGAGAGAAGGGGAGGGGTAGTGGTAGGGGGGAGGAAGGGGAGGGGGTAGTGGTAGGGGGAGTGAAGGGGAGGGGGTAGTGGTAGGGGGAGAGAAGGGGAGGGGGTAGTGGTAGGGGGAGTGAAGGGGAGGGGGTAGTGGTAGGGGGAGAGAAGGGGAGGGGGTAGTGGTAGGGGGAGTGAAGGGGAGGGGGTAGTGGTAGGGGGAGTGAAGGGGAGGGGGTAGTGGTAGGGGGAGTGAAGGGGAGGGGGTAGTGGTAGGGGGAGTGAAGGGGAGGGGGTAGTGGTAGGGGGGAGAGAAGGGGAGGGGGTAGTGGTAGGGGGGAGAGAAGGGGAGGGGGTAGTGGTAGGGGGGAGAGAAGGGGAGGGGGTAGTGGTAGGGGGGAGAGAAGGGGAGGGGGTAGTGGTAGGGGGAGAGAAGGGGAGGGGGTAGTGGTAGGGGGAGAGAAGGGGAGGGGGTAGTGGTAGGGGGGAGAGAAGGGGAGGGGGGAGTGGTAGGGGGGAGAGAAGGGGAGGGGGTAGTGGTAGGGGGGAGAGAAGGGGAGGGGGTAGTGGTAGGGGGGAGAGAAGGGGAGGGGGTAGTGGTAGGGGGAGTGAAGGGGAGGGGGTAGTGGTAGGGGGGAGAGAAGGGGAGGGGGTAGTGGTAGGGGGGAGAGAAGGGGAGGGGGTAGTGGTAGGGGGAGAGGGGAGAGGGGGTAGGGGGGAGAGTAGGGGAGGGGGTAGTGGTAGGGGGAGAGAAGGGGAGGGGGTAGTGGTAGGGGGAGTGAGGGGAGGGGGTAGTGGTAGGGGGGAGGGGAGAGGGGGTAGGGGGGAGAGAGGGGAGGGGGTAGTGGTAGGGGAGAGAGAAGGGGAGGGGGTAGTGGTAGGGGGGAGAGAAGGGGAGGGGGTAGTGGTAGGTGGGAGAGAAGGGGAGGGGGTAGTGGTAGGGGGAGAGAAGGGGAGGGGTAGTGGTAGGGGGAGAGAAGGGGAGGGGGTAGTGGTAGGGGGAGAGAAGGGGAGGGGGTAGTGGTAGGGGGGAGAGAAGGGGAGGGGGTAGTGGTAGGGGGAGAGAAGGGGAGGGGTAGTGGTAGGGGGAGAGAAGGGGAGGGGGTAGTGGTAGGGGAGAGTGAAGGGGAGGGGGTAGTGGTAGGGGGAGAGAAGGGGAGGGGGTAGTGGTAGGGGGGAGAGTAGGGGAGGGGGTAGTGGTAGGGGTAGAGAAGGGGAGGGGGTAGTGGTAGGGGGGAGAGAAGGGGAGGGGGTAGTGGTAGGGGGGGAGAAGGGGAGGGGGTAGTGGTAGGGGGGAGAGAAGGGGAGGGGGTAGTGGTAGGGGGGAGAGAAGGGGAGGGGGTAGTGGTAGGGGGAGAGAAGGGGAGGGGTAGTGGTAGGGGGAGAGAAGGGGAGGGGTAGTGGTAGGGGAGAGTGAAGGGGAGGGGGTAGTGGTAGGGGGAGAGAAGGGGAGGGGGTAGTGGTAGGGGGGAGAGAAGGGGAGGGGTAGTGGTAGGGGGGAGAGAAGGGGAGGGGTAGTGGTAGGGGGAGAGAAGGGGAGGGGTAGTGGTAGGGGAGAGTGAAGGGGAGGGGGTAGTGGTAGGGGGGAGAGAAGGGGAGGGGTAGTGGTAGGGGGAGAGAAGGGGAGGGGTAGTGGTAGGGGAGAGTGAAGGGGAGGGGGTAGTGGTAGGGGGGAGAGAAGGGGAGGGGGTAGTGGTAGGGGGGAGAGAAGGGGAGGGGGTAGTGGTAGGGGGAGAGAAGGGGAGGGGTAGTGGTAGGGGGAGAGAAGGGGAGGGGGTAGTGGTAGGGGGGAGAGAAGGGGAGGGGGTAGTGGTAGGGGGGAGAGAAGGGGAGGGGGTAGTGGTAGGGGGAGAGAAGGGGAGGGGTAGTGGTAGGGGGGAGAGAAGGGGAGGGGGTAGTGGTAGGGGGGAGAGAAGGGGAGGGGGTAGTGGTAGGGGGAGAGAAGGGGAGGGGTAGTGGTAGGGGAGAGTGAAGGGGAGGGGGTAGTGGTAGGGGGAGAGAAGGGGAGGGGGTAGTGGTAGGGGGGAGAGAAGGGGAGGGGGTAGTGGTAGGGGGAGAGAAGGGGAGGGGTAGTGGTAGGGGGAGAGAAGGGGAGGGGTAGTGGTAGGGGAGAGTGAAGGGGAGGGGGTAGTGGTAGGGGGAGAGAAGGGGAGGGGGTAGTGGTAGGGGGGAGAGAAGGGGAGGGGGTAGTGGTAGGGGGAGAGAAGGGGAGGGGGTAGTGGTAGGGGGAGAGAAGGGGAGGGGGTAGTGGTAGGGGGAGTGAAGGGGAGGGGTAGTGGTAGGGGAGAGTGAAGGGGAGGGGGTAGTGGTAGGGGGAGAGAAGGGGAGGGGTAGTGGTAGGGGGAGAGAAGGGGAGGGGGTAGTGGTAGGGGGAGTGAAGGGGAGGGGGTAGTGGTAGGGGGAGAGAAGGGGAGGGGGTAGTGGTAGGGGAGAGTGAAGGGGAGGGGTAGTGGTAGGGGAGAGTGAAGGGGAGGGGGTAGTGGTAGGGGGAGAGAAGGGGAGGGGGTAGTGGTAGGGGGAGAGAAGGGGAGGGGGTAGTGGTAGGGGGAGAGAAGGGGAGGGGGTAGTGGTAGGGGGAGAGAAGGGGAGGGGGTAGTGGTAGGGGGGAGAGAAGGGGAGGGGGTAGTGGTAGGGGGAGAGAAGGGGAGGGGTAGTGGTAGGGGGAGAGAAGGGGAGGGGTAGTGGTAGGGGGAGTGAAGGGGAGGGGGTAGTGGTAGGGGGAGAGAAGGGGAGGGGGTAGTGGTAGGGGGGAGAGAAGGGGAGGGGGTAGTGGTAGGGGGAGAGAAGGGGAGGGGGTAGTGGTAGGGGGAGAGAAGGGGAGGGGGTAGTGGTAGGGGAGAGTGAAGGGGAGGGGTAGTGGTAGGGGAGAGTGAAGGGGAGGGGGTAGTGGTAGGGGGAGAGAAGGGGAGGGGTAGTGGTAGGGGGAGAGAAGGGGAGGGGGTAGTGGTAGGGGAGAGTGAAGGGGAGGGGGTAGTGGTAGGGGGAGAGAAGGGGAGGGGGTAGTGGTAGGGGAGAGTGAAGGGGAGGGGTAGTGGTAGGGGAGAGTGAAGGGGAGGGGGTAGTGGTAGGGGGAGAGAAGGGGAGGGGTAGTGGTAGGGGAGAGTGAAGGGGAGGGGGTAGTGGTATGGGGAGATGGCAGGGTCTCAGTAGGGATTAGGGTGAAGGAGGTACTGTCGACCTTCAATACACAGGTGCAAGCCTGAACATACACACACACAGACATGCACACACACACTCACACAGACACGTATACTGTACAGTATCAGTTGACTCAGATGGGTTCAGTGGACTCTTTTGGGTTCAGTGGACTCAGATCGGTTCAGTGGACTCAGATGAGTTCAGTGGACTCAGATGGGTTCAGCAGACTCAGATGGTATAAGTGGACTCAGATGGTATAAGTGGACTCAGATGGTATAAGTGGACTCAGCTGGTATAAGTGGACTCAGCTGGTATAAGTGGACTCAGATGGGTTCAGCGGACTCAGATGGGTTCAGCGGACTCAGATGGTATAAGTGGACTCAGATGGTATAAGTGGACTCAGCTGGTATAAGTGGACTCAGATGGGTTCAGCGGACTCAGATGGGTTCAGCGGACTCAGATGGATTCAGCGGACTCAGATGGTATAAGTGGACTCAGCTGGTATAAGTGGACTCAGCTGGTATAAGTGGACTCAGATGGTATAAGTGGACTCAGATGGTATAAGTGGACTCAGATGGTATAAGTGGACTCAGATGGTATAAGTGGACTCAGATGTGTTCAGCGGACTCAGATGGGTTCAGCGGACTCAGATGGTATAAGTGGACTCAGATGTGTTCAGTGGACTGCTGTACTGGAGGTTGTGTTTAAACACAGACTAGGTGGTCAGGTTGAGATGCTATCTCCCCTCTCAGATGGTCACTGACCACACAAAAGTAAAGATGGGGAACAACAGTCTTATACAGGTGTTGTAGATGTGTTAGAAACATGACACATGACATTCTGTACACATCCACCCATTCTGTACACATCCACCCATTCTGTACACATCCACCCATTCTGTACACATCCACCCATTCTGTACACATCCACCCATTCTATACACATCCACCCATTCTGTACACATCCATTCTGTACTCATCCATCCATTTGGTACTCATTCATCCATTTTGTACTCATCATCCATTTGGTACTCATCCATCCATTCTATACTCATCCATTCTGTACTCATCCATCCATTCTGTACTCATCCATCCATTTTGTACTCATCATCCATTTGGTACTCATCCATCCATTCTGTACTCCTCCATTCTGTACTCCTCCATTCTGTACTCATCCATCCATTCTGTACTCATTTATTCTGTACACATCCCTCCATTCTGTACTCATCCATTTTGCATCACTGGCATTTGCTGACTCAAAAACATGTTTTCACTTTTTCATCATGGGGTATTCTATGCCGATGGGTCAGGAAAAACATGCATCAGTAACCTGTGTGTCTATCAGCCAAGACACTCTTGTACGACTGCTGTGTAACGTGAAGCACAAACACACACTGACACACACACATTGGCACACACACAATGACACACACACACACACACACTGACACACACACACACACACACACACACACACACACACACACACACACACTGAGGCACGCACACAAACACAAACTATTGCAGAGTAATAGACTCTTTGATACACACACCCATCCACTGCATGGCTTGAACTGTGTGTACCATCCACACTATAGACCTGTGTGTATACCATGACCCACTGCACTGTAAAGCTCACAGAGAAAGACAAGGGGGCCACTGAGCAGTGAACAGTGTTCTTGGAGGAAGTGTCGTTTTGCCCAGCAGCTATAGTGTAGTCTTTATGCTATCTGAAGGACGGAGGGAGCGCATGAAAACAACACGAAGAAAAGGGTTAAAGAACCCCCTTTCAGTGGTGGTTTAGAGCTGCAATGCGATAGGCTAGGCGCTTGTCATGTGACCAAAACCTGCCTGACAACATGGAGGAGCCCGGCTGGCATGTCACACACACAGCATAGACAAACACAGGCGCATGCTCGCATCTCTTCCTCTTTTACAAACACATTGTGACAAAGCATCTACAGCATGCTGATGCATTGAAGGTGCTTGAACTGTCCATTTACACACATGCATTTGGATGGAACGTTTTGTATTTAACAGATATGTCGGCATTATTTAGCTGTTATTTACTGTTACAGCATCGATTCCTGGATATCAATGTGAAAATACCTTTAGATTTTTTTTTTACTCTGTCCAGATGGTGTAATACTTTGCTATGTTCCCAAATGTTGTTTCAGTAACCCCATGCACCACCCACCCAACCCCCTCTATATCACATGATTTAAAATAAAGATAAATGTGTGCTTTAATGCAAACAGCATTGCTGTTTTTATCAGTGCAACCTTTTTTACTCATGGGTTATGACAACTTCATATTCCTTTTGCAATAAATGATACTAACCCAAACCTCCATTGACATCTTCTTGCTCACTGGTGTTTCTACAGGTTGAGATGGGCAGGAAACAGGAAGTGGTGGTGTACGACCAGAGTTCCAAAGAGGTGGGGCAACTGTCCAAAGACGGCTTTGTCCACATCCTGCTGGGCAAGCTGGAGGGCACCTTCCATCGAGTCTCCCTGCTCACAGGTAGGCACTTGGTGTGTGTGCGTGTGTGTGTGTGCGTGTGCGCACGCGCCACCATCCTGGAATCAGTGTTTACAAGCAGATGGTGTTTCACAGCTGATCCAAAGTCAGTTGCTGTGTGTATATTACAATGTGGCCTACATTGAACAAGTAGGCCTGGTGCAGTGTGCGCTGCTTCTGTTTGGACAGCAGGTATCACTAGTGAGCATCATCTGTAATAGTGTTCATCATTCTTTCACTCACTCATTATATGTTCCACTCACACATTGTTAATAATGCATTTATTTATTATATGACATATTGGTCACTCTGTAGATGGAAGGAATAGGAAAATAGTAATTGTGAACATCTATGAGTTTTGCATTGCAGGACTCTCCAAAGAGTCCCTCTCCCCTCTCTCTTTCACTCTCCAAGCCCTTTGAAATTGAGGCTTAAGCTTAAATTCAACTATTAATACCTGTTTTCAAATCAGCCAGTCTTATTTACCATGCTTAATAGCTTTTTCGTTTTGGCTGGTAAGCACCCTCAGAGTTAGAAAGGAGGCCTGACGTGGGTATTAATCTGGCTCTGAAGAGACTTAATACCTTCTCACTATCTATCTAGGACTGCAGCGCTGCAGAGAGACAGTGGCAGTAAGCACACAGATGCTCACACACACACACGCAATAATCTCCCTCACTCAGGATTGGGAGAGAGACAGTGTGTATGTGTGTGAGTGTGCATATGTGTGTGTAAAGATGTTTCCTACCCCTGCAAATCTCCAAAAGCATAGTAAGATTAAACTTTCCATGAGTCATTCACACACACACACACACACACACACACACACACACACACACAAAGTAAGCCTGGAATTTTCCATTTCAGCTTTTTGATGAGGCTACCACCTATCCCTCTTAAAAAAGACCCATCAGCGATTCTCTTCTCAGTCTTTCTGCATCTCCCTCTCTCTGTCTCTCTCTGTCTCTGTCTCTATCTCTCTCTCTGTGTCTCTGTCTCTCTTTCTCCCGTTCTCTGCTGTTTCCACGACAACAGTGGAAGAGAATATGCTGGAGGATGATTCAACCAATGGGAAAGACTTTTGTTGTGTGGTATCGGGGTCAGTGGTGTTAACAGTAATAGCGGAATAATGTGTGTGTATGTGTCTGCATGCATGCATTCGTGTGTGTGTGTTTCGGGGTCATGTGCGATAACAGTGGTCTCTGTCTCTATCTGAGCTCCATATTACTGGGTCATAAACAGGACTGGTTGTCTGAGCCAATCCACTACCTGTAAGGATGTCACTTCCTGTTTAGAGTGGCATGTGTGGGCATGCATGTGTGTGTATGAGAGAGAGAGACAGACAGACAGTGTGCCAGCTCCCCTGCTCTTCTGAGGGAATCAGCGCAGGCCGGTTGGCAGGGCGGCATGGAAGTGACGGCCTCAGGGGTCAGAAGTCAATCTGTGCCAGCTTGACCATCTGACGTCTGGTCATACGTCGTGTGACATTGGTTCTGGCATCTGGTCACACAGGTGTTAATTGCCGTTTTTCACCTAACAGTTATTCTGGTTTAACTGTCTCTGAATACCCAGGAAATACCCCATTTCACCCCCCACCCCAGTCTTCAGGGAACGGGGCCTGATTTATGATGTCATTAACTGTGCCGATGACTTCATACCGAGGGATGACTTGATGTGGGCCCAACAGCTCACACACTCACTCACTCACACACACAATTATAAACGTGTACACACACACACACACACACAATTATAAACATGTAGACGCATACACACACACAATTATAAACATGTAGACACGCATAGCAGCACAGCGCTCCAAGGGAGATAAAGGAAGAGGGACGGCTAGGATAGAGAGATGAAAAGAAAATAAGCCTTTAAATGGGATAGACAGAGTGAATAAAGGAATAATTGCAGCAGTTTGGTCTCGCTGTCTGGGGAGAGCGGATTTACTGCCTAAACTGTAATGTACACACAGGCATGTTAAATGGAGGATTAAATCACACACGTGCTGCTATGGACACACAGACACACACACACACACAGACACACACACACACACACAGTCCTACCAGGGCCAGTCCAGTCCCCAGTGGGTGGAGCCAGGTTGTTTGTTACAGTGGTTAGCTGACAACAACACTAGAGCATAGCTCTTATCCCATTGTTCTTACGTTAGCATAGCTATCATAGGAGAGAGAGGGGAAAGAGAGAGAGAGAGAGAGAGAGGAAGCCAGAGAGATGTTTTATGAGCAATGCAGGCATGACTATAAAATCAAATCAAATGTTATTTGTCATATGCGCCAAATACTACAGGTCTCCTTACCTTGAAATGCTTACTTACAAGCCCATAATCAACAATGCAGTTGAAGAAATAGAGTTAAGAAAAGATTTACTAAATAAAGTTAAGTAAAGTAGAGAGAGAAGAAAAGGAGGATGTAGAGGGGGTCATCTAGGGTTAGCAGAGATAGACATTAGATGAGGAGAGAGAAAGGTAGGCTCCCACTTTATTTGGATAGTCTGGATAGATGGTCTACAGATAGTTTGTTGATAGTATGACCATCTGTTAATAAGCAACTGCTTGTCTAAGGTTACGGTTAGGGTTAGGTTTAGAATAAGGGTTAGGGTTAGTAAACAGTTAGTTGAAATGTTTGTCTGTAGAGCATCTACAGACGAACTATCCAAATAAAGTGTTACCAAAGGAAAAGATGCAGATGATGAGAATGCGCCCTCTGCAGATGAGAGTATGTGAAGAGAGAGAGAGAATAGGAGAGGATGGAGAGAGCGAGAGACAGCGGTGCAGCTTCCGAGTGGGCAAGCTCTGCAGATGTGGAGAGATTAGGTTCAAGGCAGAGATTGGAGATAGAGAGAGAGGTAGGGGGAGATGCAGGTGTGAGAGTGTGTGTGTGGTCTTCAGATGTGCCGTGACTGTTTGTAATCTCTCCAAGTGCCATCTGCCTGTTTCTTCTCAGGATTACTAAAGCTACACACCAAAGTGGAAGGGAGAGGGAGGGAGGGAGGGAGGGAGACTTGTGCCTAGATGCCCTACATTGGCAATGGGGATGGATTGGGAAGTTAAATCATCAAATCCGTATGCTACTTGCAAGATCCATCCAAAGCGCTGTACGTTGTGTTCAATCATTTCTCCACCTCCACCAATGTGTAGCAATGACATCAGGAATACACAGCAGCCATTTTGAGCCAGAATACTCTGCACACATTAGTGACAGAGAAGGGCAACATCTTATGAGTTCCAACCCAACTTTGCTATTTGTCACGTCCTGACCAGTAAAGGGGTTATTTGTTATTGTGTCACTACTGTAAGTCGCTCTGGATAAGAGTGTCTGCTAAATGACTCAAATGTAAATGTAAATTGTAGTTTGGTCAGGACGTGGCAGGGGGTGTTTGTTTTATGTGGTTCGGGGTTTGTTGGGCTATGTGCTTATGTAAGAGGGGTGTTTGTTTTATGTGTTCCGTTTTTTTGTTGGTCTATGTTCTATGTACGTGTATTTCTATGTTAGTTCTAGTCTTTCTATTTCTATGTTTAGTTAATGGGGTTGACCTTCAATTGGAAGCAGCTGCTCCTCGTTGCTTCTGATTGAAGGTCCTATGTATAGGGCTGTTTTTGTAATGGGATTTGTGGGTAGTTGTCTCCTGTTTTGTGTCTATGCACCTAACAGGGCTGTTTTATGTCGTTTGTTGTTTTTGTATACGTGATTTGTTTGTTTTTCCTTCTTTTAAATGTAATAAAGAAGATGAGTATACACGTTCCCGCTGCACCTTGGTCCAATCCTTACGACGCCCGTTACACTATTTAAATAAAATAAAACTTATTGGTCACATATACATAGTTAGCAGATGTTATTGCAAGTGTAGTGAAATGCTTGTGCTTTGTGTTCCGACAGTGCAACAATATCTAACACGTAATCTAACAATTCCACAGCAACTACCTAATACATATCTAAGTAATTTACCTTTACCTTTATTTTTACCTTTATTTACCCGTATTTATTTAAATGAATGGAATAAGAATATATACAATACCGTTCGAAACATTGGGGTCACTTCGAAATGTCCTTATTTTTGAAAAAAAATTCTCCATTAAAATAACATTAAATTGATCAGAAATACAGTATAGACCATGTTAAGGTTGTAAATGACTATTGTAGCTGGAAACTGCAGATTTTTTATGGAATATCTACATAGGCGTACAGAGGCCCATTATCAGCAACCATCACTCCTGTGTTCCAATGGCACGTTGTGTTAGCTAATCCAAGTTTATCATTTTAAAAGGATAATTGATCATTAGAAAATCCTTTTGCAATTATGTTAGCACAGCTGAAAACTGTTGTTCTGATTTAAAGAAGTAATAAAACTCTCCTTCTGTAGACTAGTTGAGTATCTGGAGCATCAGCATTTCTGGGTTTGATTACAAGCTCAAAATGGCCAGAAACAAAGTACTTTCTTCTGAAACTCGTCAGTCTATTCTTGTTCTGAGAAATGAAGGCTATTCCATGCGAGAAATTGCCAAGAAACTGAAGATCTCGTACAACGCTGTATACTACTCCCTTCACAGAACAGCGCAAACAGGCTCTAACCAGAATAGAAAGAGGAGTGGGAGGCCCCAGTGCACAACTGAGCATGAGGACAAGTACATTCGAGAGTCTAGTTTGAGAAACATACGCCTCACAAGTCCTCAACTGGCAGCTTCATTAAATAGTACCCTCAAAACACCAGTCTCAACGTCAACAGAAAAGAGGCAACTCTGGGGGGGTGATACTCTTTGAAGAGTTAGGATTTCAGATGTTTTCAGAAGATTTGAAGAGACTCTGCTGTCCTAGCTTCAGGGGGAAGCTGGTTCTATCATTGGTGTGCCAGGACAGAGAAGAGCTTTGACTGCCCCCATAGGGGTCAGAGGGCCTAGAGAACGGAGGTGGCAGAAATAATTACTCGGGTTGGGTTGTAGGGTTTGAGCATAACCTGGAGGTAGGGAGGGGCAGTTCCTCTTGCTGCTCCGTACTCAAGTACCATGTCTTGTAGTGGATGCAAGCTTTGACTGGGAGCCAGTGGAGTGTGTGAAGGAGCAGGGTCACATTGGAGAACTTGGGAAGACTGATCATCAGGCGGGCTGTAGCATTCTGGATAAGTTGCAAGGGTTTGATGGCACAGCAGAATGGAGATGACAAGTTCCTGGATTAGGACTGGCGCCGCTTCCTGTGTAAGGTAGGTTCATACTCTACGGATGTTGTTTAGCATGAACCTGCATGAGCGAGTCACTGCTTTGATGTTTGCAGAGAACGACAGGGTGTTGTCCAGAGTAACGGCAAGATTTTTGCACTCTGTGAGGGTGACACTGTGGAGTTGTCAACCTTGATGGAGAGGTCTTGGAGCAGGCAGGCCTTCCCTGGGAGGAAAAGAAGCTCCGTCTTGTTGAGGTTGAGCTTTAGGTAATGGGCCAACATCTAAGCTGAGATATCTGCCAGACACGCAGAGATGCATGTCGCCACCTGGGTGTCAGAAGGGGGAAGGAGAAAAGTAGTTGTGAGTCCCTGAGGGACACCAGTAGTGAGATTACGTGGTGCGGACACAGATCCTCTCCACATCATCTGGTAGGAGTGGCCTGTCAGGTAAGAGTGTGCAGAGCCTGAGATGCCCAGGCCTGAGAGGGTGGAGAGGAGGATCTGATGGTTCACGGTAGTGGTCGGCCGATTATGATTTTTCAATGCCCATCCCGATTATTGGAGGACCAAAAAAGCCGATACCGATTAATCGGCTGATTTTTATTTATTTGTAATAATGACAATTACAACAATACTGAATTAACACTTTTATTTTAACTTAATATAATACATCAATAAAATCAATTTAGCCTCAAATAAATAATGAAACATGTTCAATTGGTTTAAATAATGCAAAAACAAAGTGTTGGAGAAGAAAGTAAAAGTGCAATATGTGCCATGTAAAAAAAGCTAACATTTAAGTTCCTTGCTCAGAACATGAGAACATATGAAAGCTGGTGGTTCCTTTTAACATGAGTCTTCAATATTCCCAGGTAAGTAGTTTTAGGTTGTAGTTATTATAGGACTATTTCTCTCTATACCATTTGTATTTCATATACCTTTGACAATTGGATGTTCTTATAGGCACTTTAGTATTGCCAGTGTAACAGTATAGCTTCCGTCCCTCTCCTCGCCCCTACCTGGGCTCGAACCAGGAACACATCGAAAACAGCCACCCTCGAAGCATCGTTATCCATTGCTCCACAAATGCCGTGCCCCTTGCAGAGCAAGGGGAACAACTACTTCAAGGTCTCAGAGTGAGTGTCGTCACCGATTGAAACGCTATTAGCGCACACCCCGCTAACTAGCTAGCCATTTCACATCGGTTACACCAGCCTAATCTCGGGAGTTGATAGGCTTGAAGTCATAAACAGCTCAATGCTTGATGCACAACGAAGAGCTGCTGGCAAACGCACAAAAGTGCTGTTTGAATAAATGCTTCCGAGCCTGCTGCTGCCTACCACCGCTCAGTCAGACTGCTCTATCAAATATCAAATCATAGACTTAATTATAGCATAACACACAGAAATACGAGCCTTAGGTCATTAATATGGTCAAATCCAGAAACGATCAATTCGAAAACAGTCTAAATATTGCTGTTACATTGTACAACCTTCAATGTTATGTCATAATTATGTACAATTCTAGAAAATTAATTACGGTCTTTGTTAGGAATAAATGGTCTTCACACAGTTCACAACAAGCCAGGCGGCCCCAACTGCTGCATATACCCTGACTGCTTGCACGGAACGCAAGAGAAGTGACACAATTTCCCAAGTTAAAAGAAAGTCATGTTAGCAGGCAATATTAACTAAATATGCAAGTTAAAAAAAATATACTTGTATTGATTTTAAGAAAGGCATTGATGTTTATGGTTAGGTACACATTGGTGCAACGACAGTGCTTTTTTCGCGAATGAGCTTGTTAAATCATCACCCGTTTGGAGAAGTAGGCTGTGATTCGATGAGAAATTAAAAGGCACAGCATCGATTATATGCAACGCAGGACACGCTAGATAAACTAGTAATATCAACCATGTGTAGTTAACTAGTGATTATGTTAAGATTGATTGATTGTTTTTTATAAGATAAGTTTAATGCTAGCTAGCAACTTATCTTGGCTTCTTGCTGCACTTGCGTAACAGGTAGTCAGCCTGCCATGCAGGCTCCTCGTGGAGTGCAATGTAAGGCAGGTGGTTAGAGTGTTGGACTAGTAACTGGAAGGTTGCAAGATCGAATCCCCGAGCTGACAAGGTACAAATCTGTCGGTCTGCCCCTGAACAAGGCAGTTAACCTACTGTTCCTAGGCCGTCATTGAAAATAAGAATGTGTTCTTAACTGACTTGCCTTGTTAAATAAAGGTAACATTAAAATTAAATCGTCCACAATCGGTGTCCAAAAATGCAGATTACCGATTGTTATGAAAACTTGAAATCGGCCCTAATTAATCGTCCATTCCGATGAATCTGTCGACCTCTAGTTCACGGTGTTGAAGGCACTAGATAGATCTAGGAGGATGAGAACAGAGGAGAGAAGTCTCGGTTGACTGATCCGCCTTAAAGCCTGACTGGTTAGGGTCAAGAAGATTGTTCTGAGAGAGATAGCGAGAGAGTTGGTCAGAGTTCGCTCAAGTGTTTTGGAAAGAAAAGAAGGGATACCGGTCTGTAGTCTTTGACTTCAGAGGGTTCGAGTGTTGGTTTCTTGAGGAGGGGAGCAACTTTGAACATTTTGAAGTCAGTGTTCAGGAATGAGTTGATGCGGGAAGTGAGAAATGGGTAAGGTCTCCAGAGATGGTCTGGAGAAGGGAGGAGGGGATGGGGTTGAGTGGGCAGGTTGTCGGGTGGCCAAACCTCACTAGTCACAGGATTTCATCTGGAGAGAGAGGGGAGAAAGAGGTCAAGGCGTAGGGTAGTTCTGTGTGAGTGGTACCAGTACACTCAATAGGCTGAGTGAATGAGGAGCGGATGTCATCAACCTTCTTTTCAAAGTGGCTGACAAAGTCGTCAGCAGAGAGGGAAGGGGAGGGGTGGAGGATTAAGGAGGGAGGAGAAGGTATTGTGCAGCCTTCTGGTATTGTGCAGCTTCTGCTCAGAGCTCTGAACAGGCCTGGCGGGATGGCTGCAATGCTAACATGCTAACAGTTAACAGGCCTGGAGATGGCAGTAATGCTGACATGCTAACAACTAACAGGCCTGGGGTAATGGCTGAAAAGCTAACATGCTAACTCTGAGTCTCAGACTGCCCGTCAGTCTGTCAGCCTGATGAAGAAACATAAACACATCATAATAGGGAGACATTAGGAGATGAAGGAGACCGCTCACACGCCACACACACACACACACACACACACACACACACACACACACACACACACACACACACACACACACACACACACACACACACACAGAAGCCGCTGTGCAAGTACCTTTAGGCTTTGATGAGATTGGGTGTGGGTGTGACTGCACAGTCTACAATGCAAAGTTTAATCCAATTATGTGTCATTCCTCTGTGCTCTTATACAACAGGGCGGCGGCCCGTCTATGTGTGTGTCTGTGTGTGTGGCACTGAGTTAATCTTGGGAGACAGACTCTCACAATGCAGCCGTTCACAGAAGCATTCCAATGCGCTATATAAAGCGGTCTGTGTGTGTTTGTATGTGTATTGGTTAGATAGACCTATTGAGGAAGTGAGATAATTCACGTCATTCCATCCTGCTGAGTGACGGTCTGTGTGTGTGTGTGTGTAGACGTCCATTTATTGCAGGCCTGTAGCATGACATGTCTGAGGCCTCTCCACTATTCTCAGAATGGAAGCTTTGTGTTTCTCTTTCCTTTCCAACACTGGGTGGAAATCCCCATATCCTATTGGCTATAGACCCGGAGTAGCACACGCTTATATTCAAAGGCAGTTACAGTGTGTGTGTGTGTGTGTGTGTGTGTGTGTGTGTGTGTGTGTGTGTGTGTGTGTGTGTGTGTGTGTGTGTATTCAGTATTCTGTATGTGGCCTGTGCAGGATTCTAACCAACAACTCCGGTATTCCAAGGACAATGCTCTTACCAACTGAGCCAATCGGAATCAATGGCCAAGTGATAATCCCAGCACATTTTACAAGCACTCAACTGCTCATACACTTAGTATAAAGCCTTTTTAATGTGGGAATTAAGCCACCATAAAGTCCACTGTAATACATGGAGCATATTGCCATTTGGCACAGATTTTGTATTGAATTGCATGGCTTTTTCAAAATCTTCTCTAGCAACATCACTACATTATTGACTACCAAATGGTTCGAGCGGAATAATGATTGGGATGTGTGTGGCCTAAGTGGATGTATGGGATCATATGATTGGATGGTTTAGGTTCACAGCTGCATTTTGATTGGTCACAGTTGAGGTCACAGTTATTATGGTTGGCTGCCATGGGTCATGGCCCTGTCTCTCGCTCTCTCTTTATTTCTCCCTCTCTCTTTCCCTCACACCTCTCCTCCAGATCTCCTTCCCCCTCTCCCCATTCACACCTCTCTACCCTCCCTGTCATCCCCCTCTTCTTCAAAATCTGATCCGTCACCATTACGCACCAGGGACTCCTGCCAGATCAATGATTTCATTGTGAAGAAGCCAGTCGTGCCATTATGAGGTGAGCTTATTATAATGGAACATTATTCTCAATGACCTCCTCCCCTTCTCCCTCTCTCCTTCTCCCTCTTTTCCCTCCACCTTTCTCTGTCTTCTCTCCCTCTTAGCTACCCCTTTCCTCGCCTCTCCTCCACCTCCCTTCTTCTCTCTCTCTCTCTCTCTTTCTTTCTTTCTGTCTTTCTTTCTTTCTTTTTCATGGTGCAGAGAACAGAGGTTTATATTTAGCTCCAGTCTCCTGCGGTCGTGACATCTGGCGCCAGTGGCCTGTGTGCTCTCACCCTGCCCTGTAGACACACACACACTGGAGGGGAAAAAAACCCTCATACTTGCATTCTAAATAGTAGGCATTTTAGGTATGCGAAAATATAATGTTTTATAGTATGTGGAATTTTGCTACACACCTTTGAGGAAGAGACTCGTGTGTGTTTGACAACATTTAAAAATCATCTGATAATGAGATAAACGGACACGCTGTACCCAAATGAACCTATGGCAGGAATGAATGCATTGACATACACACATACACGCCTGCACACACACGTGAACACACACACACATACACGCCTGCACACACACGTGAACACACACACACACACACATACACGCCTGCACACACACGTGAACACACACACACACGCCTGCACACACACGTGAACACACACACACACACACACGTGAACACACACACATACACGCCTGCACACACACGTGAACACACACACACATACACGCCTGCACACACACATGAACACACACACACATGCATGCGCACACACAGTCCCACACACACACAACTCAGAGGTACTGGTTTTCTTAGCTGTAACAGTTTTATGCAACAGTTCTCCGTATCAGTTTTCTGTAACTGTGTTGTATTTCTGTTCTCATCATCTCCCTGCATGGCTTCACATGATGAGCTTGCTGTCATCTTCCCTTTTTCCCCTCAAAACAATGATAACAGGCCAACGAGGTGTCTCCGTCTGTCTGTCTGTGTCTGTCTGTGTGTGTGTGGTGCTGCCAAAAGTTTCCAACATGACGTGATCTAGCTGTGTTCCTGCTCTCCCTCTTCCACCTCTTCTCTACTCCCCCACTGGCTTAAAAGGACACACACACACACACACACATACAAGAAGGTGATGCCATGCTCTGACATAACTTTGCTATTTTGTGATTCTTTTGTCGTTTATTTTTACTTTATTTTCACAAAAATGTATCCGCTATCATTTCTCACAACCAACAAGTACTTTTGGAATATCAGATCGGCAGTTACTTACCTCAATTCCAGCTTCAACTTCGACTTCGACTCATCTGCCCTGGTCTCTTTCTGTAATTCCAACACAATTTTTGGTGTGGAAATACCGGTGTTACAGAGGCAAGGGGGGGGGGTTCTGGCAAGATTAAGGCGAAGGAAAAACCGGCGACCTCTTCCCTCCAGTCACTTGATAATAAGATGGATGACCTCCAATTGTGGATTTGCTACCAACGGGACTCTCGAAACTGCAATATGCTCTGCTTTTCTGAAACTTGGCTCTTGGACAAGATACCACCCATGGTTATTCAACTCAATGAATTCTTCATTCACTGTGCAGAAAGGACAGTGGAGTCAGGGAAATCGAGAGTGGGAGGGGTTCATCAACAACAACTGGTGTGCTGACTCGAGCGCAGTGGAAATGTCGACCCATTGTTCACCCCTCTTGGAATACCTGATGGTCAAATGGCGACCCTTCTTCTTTTGAGCTGTTATTGTGACTGTTGTATAAATTCCACCTCAGGACAAGAAAAATAACAAGCTGGCACTTAACGAACTGTATGAGGCTATAAACAAGCAGGAAAACTTACATCCAGAGCTTGCTTTTCTGGGCGACACATCTCCCTTGCCACTAGGGGCGATAAAGTCCTAGACCACTGTTATTCTACCCACAAGCAACTATACAAGGCTCTCCCTCGTCCGCCATTTGGCAAATCCGATCATGACTCTGTACTCCTGCTTCCTGTTTACAAGCAGAAGCTCAACAGGAAGTACCCATGATTCACTCTGTTGAGTAATGGTCACCAGAATCATATATTATGCTACAGTAACTGCTTTGCTATCAGTGATTGGAATATGACTACATGGACTATCTGAGTTAAACCTTCTATTTTATTTTTGAGCTGTTTCTATGCACACTCACAGGGCCCTACACATTCACTGTCACCCCAGCACACATACAAACACTCACTTGATAATTTGCTCACACACGCATAATATGCACATACATTTATACTGACTCTGCAAACACCCACTCACATACAATCGTCATATACGCTGCTGCTACTCTGTTTATCATATATCCTGATGCCTATTCACCTTACCCCTATACATATCTACCGCTATAACTCCAGTATCCCTGCACATTGTAAATATGGTACTGGAACTGACTGACCATGTACAGTGCATTCGGAAAGTATTCAGACCCCTTGACTTTTTCCACATTTTGTTACGTTACAGCTTTATTCTAAAATGGATTAAAAAAACAAAAATCCTCTTAAATCTACACATAATATCCCATAACGACAAAGTAAAAACAGGTTTTTAGACATTTTTGCAAATGTATTAAAAATAAAAAACAGAAATACCTTATTTACATAAAGTATTCAGGCCCTTTGCTATGAGACTCGAAATTGAGCTCAGGTGCATCCTGTTTCCATTGATCATCCTTGAGATGTTTCTGCAACTTGATTGTGGAGTCCACCTGTGGTAAATTCAATTGATTGGACATGATTTGGAAAGGCACACACCTGTCTATAAGGTCCCACTGTTGATAGTGCATGTCAGAGCAAAAAGGAATTGTCCATAGGGATCCGATACAGGATTGTGTCGAGGCAACATATCTGGGGAAGGGTACCAAAACCCAGTGGCCTCCATCATTCTTAAATTGAAGAAGTTTGGAACCACCAAGACTCTTCCTAGAGCAATCAGGGGATAATAGACTTGGTCAGGGAGGTGACTAAAAATTCGATGGTCACTCTGACAGACCTCCAGAGTTCATCTGTGGAGATGGCAGAACCTTCCAGAAGGACAACCATCTCTGCAGCACTCCACCAATCAGGCCTTTATGGTAGAGTGGCCAGACGTAAACCACTCCTCAGTAAAAGGCACATGACAGCCTGCTTGGAGTTTGCCAAAAGGCACCTAAAGACTCTCAGACCATGAAAAACAAGATTCTCTGGTCTGATGAAACCAAGATTGAACTCTTTGGCCTGAATGCCAAGCGTCACGTCTGGAGGAAACCTGGGACCATCCGTACGGTGAAGCATGGTGGTGGACCATACCGAGATGGGCGCTCTGGCAAAAAGGATTTGGGGCATTTGGAAATGATTTTAACTTAAATATTATGTATTCATAGAGTACTGTAAATACCAGTGGAGGCTTCTCAGAGGAGGAAAGGGAGGACCATCCTCCTCAGTGAATTAAATAAAAAATATTGAGACTTTTAGATAAAACTACACAAAATATATTCACGCCACCAAATAATTGATTGAAAACAAGGTCTACAGTAGCCTCTATAGCACTCTGTAGGGTAGCACCATGGTGTAGCCAGAGGACAGCTAGCTTCTGTCCTCCTCTGTGTACATTGGGCTCCCAAGTGGTGCAGCGGTCTACGGCACTGCATCTCAGTGCTAGAGGGGTCACTACAGACCCTGGTTCGATTCCAGGCTGTATTACAACCAGACATGATTGGGAGTCCCATAGGGCTGAGCACAATTGGTCCAACGTCGTCCAGGTTAGGTTTTGGCTGGGGTAGGCTGTCATTATAAATAAGAATTAGTTCTTAACTGACTTGACTAGTTAAATGAAGGTTAAGTAAAAATAAAACATTGACTTCAATACAAACCTAGGAAGATCATGGTTCTCACCCCCTTCCATTGACTTACGCAGTAATTATGGCAGCTTCTGGAGGATGTTCTCCATACTATCCAACCTCTTGCAGCATGAACTGACATGTTGTCCACCCAATCAAGGATCAGAGAATGAATCTAGTACTGAAAGCTTAAGCTACATCTAGCTAGCACTGCAGTGCATAAAATGTGGTCAGTAGTTGACTCAACTAAGACAATAGTTGAACAGTTTTGAACAAATTCATGTCTTCAACAATGAAGGACAAGCGAGAGAGCTATATTTTGTCTTTTTTTTCACTTTCAGTTTCACTTACTTAGCTAGCAAATGCAGCTAGCTAGTTTAGGTTACTCAAACACCCTACTCAAATAGAGGGATGTTATGTTAGCTAGCTGGCTATGACTCTCCAACGCTGCTAATATGGTAACAACCATGTCGTAACTGCGGTTAACAGTTACCACATGGTTTGGCTTGGAAAGGTAGCAGCCTAAACCTATCAATGTTACATTGAACTGGGTGAATGGAATATGAATGGCAGTTAGCCAATATGCTGTAATAAAAATAAGGCCATGCTCATTCCAAAAAATTGTCGTCCTCCATCTTAAACGGTACCGACCGCCACTGATAAATACATATTTAACACACACACACACACACACACACACACACACAGTAAGGCGCTGGTGTTGTAAATACATGTTAAACACTCCCGTTGAGCCTACTGGGCTTCTGTTTCCTGTTAAAGGCTGGAGATTTTCCATCCCCGTGGCAACAGCAGGCTAAATTTGGAGTTCCAGTCGAGCGTAAGGCCCCCGGTCCATCCAGTGAGGAATGCTGCAGTTTGTCATCATTCCATCCCCATTCTTCCTCATATCCCTCCTGCTTTCACTCTCACTCACACACACACATACATACACACACAGTAGACATAACCGTACCCATACACACATACACAACATACACAAATTCCCACAAATACACACACAGTTTACAAACACAAACATACATACAGACACTAAAGCTGCCACAAAACCTTTACTTCCTGCCTCTTGTGTAACAACTTCCTATTTCAGATGAGGCGAAGTGACGTCAGGGTCAGGGTGGGAGAGGGAGCTATTGTGTGTGTGTGTGTGTGTGTGCGTCGAAGCCATAGAGATCCTGTATGTATTGAATAGGGCTGGGAATTACCACGATACGATATTGTCAACATGCTTAGGTGCCGATACGATATGTATTGTGATTCTCACCATTCTATATGTATTGTGATTCTCACCATTCTATATGTATTGTGATTCTCACCATTCTATATGTATTGTGATTCTCACCATTCTATATGTATTGTGATTCTCACCATTCTATATGTATTGCGATTCTATACTGTAATTTTATTGCGATTTGATGTTCCAAACATATTTCTTACCATATGTCTGTTGCAGAGGGACAAGAGAGAGCCATGAGAAAATGAGTTTTGATCAGTCATGGAAATAACAGTACTGAAAACAAATTGGCTCCCTATTTAAAAAGAAGATGGAGGAAAAATACTGTAGTTTTGGTGCAGGTACAGCCAACTAACACAACAATAATATTGCAACATTGTCAAAACGATACGATATATCGTCAATTATAAACCGGGTGGTTTGAGCCCTGAATTCTGATTGGCTAAAAATACTTTTTACTGTTCTAATTACGTTGGTAACCAGTTTTTAATAGCAATAATGCACCTTGGGGGTTTGTGGTATATGGCTAATATACCACTGCTAAGGGATGTATCCAGGCACTCCACGTTGCGTCGTGCATAAGAACAGCCCTTAGCCGTGGTATATTGGACATATACCACACCCTCTCGGGCCTTATAGCTAAAAAAAATTATATCCCGATATGTAACTGTATTGATTTCTTCCCTCATCGTTAGTATTGATGTCGATGGGGACAGCATGGCTGGTTCCTCTGAGCCTTGCGTCATCTCTGGCTCCATTGTTCTCTGTCAGGACACTCAGCTAATGATGTCACTCACTGCTGGATGGCTGTGACCACACACACACACACACACACACACACGCACACACACAGTTCTGTCTCACACTCTGTTTTGCTGCAATGACAGGAAAGCACACCCTAACCCAGTGTGCTGAGATATCCACTGTCCCCATCTCCGCCCAAACACAGCCCTCCTGGGGATAGATGTTTATATAGATGTTTATTTTACACTGACATGACTTTACCCAGAATATATCTTCTGGTGCAGGGCTCTTCAACTCTTACCCTACGAGGTCCAGAGTACTGCTGCTTTTCTGTTCTACCTGACTATTTGCACACACTTGGGGTCCCAGGTCTAAATCAATTCCTGATCAGAGGGCAAGAATGAAAAAGAAAGCAGTGGAACTGGCTTTGAGGTCCAGATTTCAATTGACGGGTTCTAGTGCATATTATGTCAGTTGGACGGATTCTAAAGACTCGCATTGTCCTGTAACGCTTTTTCTAAATTCTCTTTCAGACCAAACTTGCCTGTAGGAAAATGTTAATTGACAGGTGTATAAAATCCAGCACACAGTCATGTGATGAGAGAACTCGATCCCCATTCACTGGCACGAGGAAGAGCTTGGTTTGTTGTTTTGAAAAGTTTGTTGTTTTGAAACTGAATTGGAAAGTTTCTTAGTGGCTAGCTAAAATGTTCTTTTGGATGCAGTTGGCATCAGTTGCTGGGACTGCTAGTCTCTGTCCAGTGATCCTGCCGACCAAAGCCCGGTCTGAGGAGCTATTTGGCTTAGCAGCTAGCCTAGCTGTTAGCTAGCTGCCTATCAAGCTAGCAGGGTTTTCTTGAGGGCTTGA
The DNA here is from genome assembly GCF_965601325.2 of Salmo salar. Taxonomy (NCBI): domain Eukaryota; kingdom Metazoa; phylum Chordata; class Actinopteri; order Salmoniformes; family Salmonidae; genus Salmo; species Salmo salar. The sequence continues at coordinate 40,769,045 of NC_138313.1, forward strand.
ACGCAGCCCGCGACATGGTTACCCATTGTGGCTCGGACTGCAGATTGTACCGGGTTTGTGGCTGTCTAGATCCCTGCTGTTTGTTGTTTTAAATCTTCCCTGTGACCACCTGCCCTGTCTGGAACTGCGAGGAGTAACAGTGGAACAAGGTGGAACAACATGGTTGTGGATGGAATTGCAGAATCTCCACATGAGACCTGGACATAGACTGAGGACAAAGTGAGGGAAATGATCTCCGAGAAATTGAAAATGGACCACAGGAAGATTGAGGTGGAGCGCGCCCACAGGACTGGAAAACCCACCACTGGCCCAGGTGACAGGCCCAGGCCGATAGTGGTCAAGTTCTTGAGAACAAGGTGGCTGTTCTGGAAAGAGCCAAGAACTTGAGAGGAACGTATATCTTCCTCAACGAGGACTATCCTGAAGCTGTGCGCCAGAAAAGGAAATAACTTCCCAGCCATGAAAGCTGCCAGAGCACGTGGGGACATTGTACATCTGCTATGACAGGCTCATTGTCCACCCTCCCTCCCAGAAGCATGGAAGGGAGAGAGAGCCAAACCTATGGGTTTGTAGCTTCAACCCTGCAGCACACACCAATTGATTAATGCTGAATGTTTCTTTTTTATCTTGCTTTGATGCTATTTTCCATACTATGGATCCCCATTAGCAACAGCTCTATGTCATAAATGTTGACGTTTTTGCCAAGGAGATCTTAGTCGCACAATTTTACATCTAACTAAGATGTTGCAGTATTTCTTAATGAAAAAATGTGCATGAAAACAAGTCGTCTCTCGTTGAATTACAACCAAGATGTTATTGAAGAATTCCTACAGTTGACCAATCACTGACGAACTAGTGTAGACATTGGCTACCAACTTCGGTTTGCCTCGAGAATTTATTTTGTTTGCCCGTACAGCTGGGGGGAAAAAACCTACCGAAGTATAAAACTAACAAAACGTCACAAAATGGTTGTGATAATATATGCCCAAACTCTTCCGAACTCTTTCAGCTGTGAATATTGCAGACGCCTTAAGGAAGAAGAGAAACGGAGAGAGAAGATTAGAGGAAAATAAAGCAGATAAGGAGAGAGAAAGAGAGCGATAGGTGTGTCTGTGTGTGTGTCTGTGTATGTCTGTGTGTGTGTGTCTGTGTGTGCGTGTGCACAAATCCATCCATCTGGCGTAAACAGGGAGGTTGTAAACCTAAAGAACTGTCAGAGAAAGATAGAAAGGATAAAGACAGAGAAGAAGAAGATGTCTCTCTACTACCATGGACCGTAACCGTTAAGCCTTATTATCCTTTGATTCAATATTTACCTTCGTAAAGCTTTCAATGACTATTTACATGAAATCAATATCTGCTTGTCAATCCATAGTGACCACCCCACTGTGCTACAGCTTCCTATGAGCATTACAATGAATAAACCATCCGTTATGCTAGAGTACACCCACCCTGATAGACAGTCTGCTCTAGGGAAATTAGACCTGAGCCACACACACATGTCCACACACACACACAGACACCATTTAACCAACCCCAATCCCCCGTTATCGTATGGTCATATGGTAAACAGACACACAAACACATACACCTTCCCCTATCCACAAACTCTGATGTGGATAAACACACATGCAAACCATCTCCTCCACACATGCACACACCCACGCACACACACACACTGTCACCTCCACACACCAGTGAGCACCTCAAACTGGCATTCTGAAGAAGCTCATCTGGCTGGTGAGAGGCCGTATGGTCCTGACTGGCCCCCTATGGAGTGTGTGATGGCTTTCCCTACCCCCTGCGTGTGTGTGTGTGTGTGTGTGTGTGTGTGTGTGTGTGTGTGTGTGTGTGTGTGTGTGTGTGTGCGTGCGCGTGTGTGTGTCATGTCCCGCTGTGTGTGATGGAGTTTACCTCTGTATAAAGTCTGTATGTCTGTGCAGTCTGTTTCTCCCAGGTCTATTTTTTATTTATTTATTTATTTCACCTTTACTTAACCAGGTAGGCAAGTTGAGAACAAGTTCTCATTTGCGACCTGGCCAAGATAAAGCAAGCCGTTTGACACATACAACAACAGAGTTAGACATGGAGTAAAACAAACATACAGTCCATAATATAGTAGAAAAATAAGTCTATATACAAAGTGAGCAAATGAGGTGATGGGGGGTAGATTAGATGGGGAGGGGGACTAGCATCAATCATCCTAGAATACAACTTAACCACCAGGGGTTACTGTCTTACTTCTCACACACACACACACACACACACACACACACACACACACACACACACACACACACACACACACACACACACACACACACACACACTTATTGCAATCCTACTACCCTCCAGCATACTGACCCCCTCTCTGTGGGGGACTATCTCACCAACCCTCCCCCTCTATCAATTACATTTCAATGGAAGGGCTTTATTGGCATGAGAAACATACAGTTAAAGTCGGAAGTTTACACCTTAGCTAAATACATTTTAACTCAGTTTTTCACAATTCATGACATTTAATTCTAGAAGAAATCCCCTGTCTTAGGTCAGTTAGGATCACCACTTTATTTTAAGAATGTGAAATAATGAATAATAGTATAGAGAATTATTTATTCCAGCTTTTATTTCTTTCATCACATTCCCAGTGGGTCAGAAGTTTACATACACTCAAGTAGTACTTGGTAGCATTGTCTTTAAATTGTTTAACTTGGGTCAAACATTTTGGGTAGCCTTCCACAAGCTTCCCACAATAAGTTGGGGGAATTTTGGCCCATTCCTCCTGACAGAGCTGGCGTAACTGAGTCAGGTTTGTAGGCCTCCTTGCTCACACACGCTTTTTCAGTTCTGCCCACACATTTTCTATAGGATTGAGGTCAGGGCTTTGTGATGGCCACTCCAATACCTTGACTTTGTTGTCCTTAAGCCATTTTGCCACAACTTTGGAAGTATGCTTGTGGTCATTGTCCATTTGGAAGACCCATTTGCAGCCAAGCTTTAACTTCCTGACTGATGTCTTGAGATGTTGCTTCAATATATCCACATAATTTCCCTCCTCATGATGCCATCTTCTATTTTGTGAAGTGCACCAGTCCCTCCTGCAGCAAAGCTGGTCACTGGGTTTGAAGGTAGGCCTTGAAATACATCCACAGGTACACCTCCAATTGACTCAAATTATGTCAATTAGCCTTTCAGAAGCTTCTAAAGCCATGACATAGTTTTCTGGAATTTTCCAAGCTGTTTAAAGGAACAGTCAACTTAGTGTATGTAAACTTCTGACCCACTGGAATTGTGATACAGGGAATTATAAGTGAAATAATCTGTCTGTAAACAATTATTGGGAAATGTACTTGTGTCATGCACAAAGTAGATGTCCTAACCGACTTGCCAAAACTATAGTTTGTTAACAAGAAATTTGTGGAGTGGTTGAAAAACGAGTTTAAATGACTCCAACCTAAATGCATGTAAACTTCCGACTTCGACTGTATGTTACCATTGCCAAACCAAGTGAAGTAGATAATAAACAAAAGTGAAATAAACAATACAAATGAACAGTACACATTACACTCACAAAGTTCCAAAATAATAAAGACATTTCAAATGTCATATTATGTGTAAATAGTTAAAGTACAAAAGGGAAAATTAATCAACATAAATATGGGTTGTATTTACAATGGTGTTTGTTCTTCACTGGTTGCCCTTGTCTTGCGGCAACAGCTCACAAATCTTGCTGCTGTGATGGCACACTGTTGTATTTCACCAAATAGATATGCGAGTTCTCAAAATTGGGTTTCTTTTCAAATTAATGTGGAACTGTGTAAGCTAAGGGAAATATGTATCTCTAATATGGTCATACATTTGGCAGGTTAGGAAGTGCAGCTCAGTTTCCACCTCATTTAGTGAGCAGTGTGCACATAGCCTGTCTTCTCTTGAGAGCCAGGTCTGCCTTTGGCGGCCTTTCTCAATAGCAAGGCTATGCTCACTGCGTCTGTACATAGTCAAAGCTTTCCTCAAGTTTGGGTCAGTCACAATGGTCAGGTATTCTGCCACTGTGTACTCTCTGTTTAGGGCCAAATAGCATTATAGCTTGCTCTGTATTTTTGTAAACTCTTTCCAATGTGTCAGGTAATTATCTTTTTGTTTTCTCATGATTTGGTTGGGTCTAATTGTGTTGCTGTCCTGGGGCGCTGTGGGGTCTGTTTGTGTTTGTGAACAGAGCCCCAGGACCAGTTTGCTTAGGGAACTCTTCTTCAGAATCAAATCAAATTGTATTGGTCACATACACATATTTAGCAGATAATATTATGGGTGTAGCGAAATGCTTGTGTTCCTAGCTCCAACAGTGCAGAAATATCTAACAATTCACAACAATACAAATTAAACGAATGGAGTTAAGAAATATATAAATATTAGGACGGGCAATGTCGGTGGCATTGCCTAAAATACAGTAGAATAGATTACAGTATATACATATGAAATTAGTAAAGCAGTATGTAAACATTATTAAAGTGACTAGGTGTTCCATTATTAAAGTGGCCAGTGATTCCATGTCTATGTTTGTAGGGCAGCAGCCTCTAAGGTGCAGGGTTGAGTAACTGGGTGGTAGCCGGCTAGTCATGGCTATAGAAGCTGTTTTTCAGTCTCTCGGTCCCAGTTTTGATGCACCTGTACTGACCTCGCCTTCTGGATGATAGCAGGGTGAACAGGCCGTGGCTCGGTTGGTTGATGTCCTTGATGATCTTTTTGGCTTTCCTGTGACATCGGGTGATGTAGGTTTCCTGAAGGACAGGCAGTGTGCCCCCGGTGATGCGTTGGGGAGACCGCACCACTCTCTGGAGAGCCCTGCGGTTGTGGGCAGTGCAGTAGCCGTACCAGGCGGTGATACAGACCGACAGGATGCTTTCAATTGTGCATCTGTAAAAGTTTGTGAGTGTCTTATGGGCCAAGCTGAATTTCTTCAGCCTCCTGAGGTTGAAGAGACGCTGTTGCTCCTTCTTCACCACACTGTCTGTGTGTGGACAATTTCAGATCATCGGTGATGTGTACGCTGAAGAACTTTTCAGCTTCTCCACTGTGGTCCCGTCAATGTGGATAGGGGCGTGCTTTCTCTGCTGTTTCCTGAAGTCCACAATCAGCTCCTTCATTTGTTGACGTTGAGAGGTTAATTTCCTGGCACCACTTCCTGGCACCACTTCCTGGCACCACTGATATTATATGTATTTTTTACCTTTATTTAACTAGGCAAGTCAGTTAAGAACAAATTCTTATTTACAATGACAGCCTTCACCGGCCTCCCAATCACAGCTGGTTGTGATACAGCCTGGAATCGAACCAGGGTGTTTGTAGTGATGCCTCTAGCACTGAAATGCAGTGCCTAAGACTGCTGCACCACTTGGGAGCCCCAAGTATTTCATTTCAAGGGGGCACCAGGATGTTAAGGCCGAGGTATTTATAGTTTTTTGTGTGCTCTAGGGCAACGGTGTCTAGATGGAATTTGTATTTGTGGTCCTGACAACTGGACCTTTTTTGGAACACCATTATTTTTGTCTTACTGAGATTTACTGTCTTGGTCCAGATCTGACAGAATCTGTGCAGAAAATCTAGATACTGCTGTAGGCCGTCCTTAGTTGGTGACAGAAGAACCAGATCATCAGCAAACAGTAGACATTTGACTTTAGATTCTAGTAGGGTGAGGCTGGGTGCTGCAGACTGTTCTAGTGCCCTCGTCAATTCGTTGATATATATGTTGAAGAGGGTGTGGCTTAAGCTGCATCCCTGTTTCACCCCACGTCCCTGTGGAAAGAAATGTGTGTTTTTTGCCAATTTTAATCGCACATTTGTTGTTTGTGTACATGAGCTTTCTAATGTCATATGGTTTTCGCTAGTGATGCACCGATATGATATTTTTGGCCGATACCGATATCCAATATTTTCCTTGCCAAAAAAAACTGATACCGATATTTAACATTTTATCGGCCTTTTAAGCATTCTAGTACAGTTAAAAAGTGAACACACACACATAGACGCAGCTGTCTAAGGCACTGCATCTCAGTGCAAGCGGCGTCACTACAGTCCCTGGTTCGAATCCAGGCTATATCACATCCGGCCCTGATTGGGAGTCCCATAGGGCGGCGTACAATTGGCCCAGTCTCGTCCGGGTTTGGCCGAGGGTAGGCCGTCACTGTAAATAAGAATTTGTTATTAACTTCTTGGGGCTATGTGGGACGCTAGCGTGCCACCCGTGGTGCACCCTATCAACAGCAGGTGCATTTCAAGAGCGGCAAATTTGAAACCAAATAAATGTCAAAATTCAAATTTTTCAAACATACAACTATCTTACACCCTTTGAAAGATAAACATCTCCTTAATCTAACCACGTTGTCCGATTTCAAAAAGGTTTTACGGCGAAAGCATAAAGTTAGATTATGTTAGGAGAGTACATTGACAATAGCTGTGTGTAATGTTTTGTCAATTCAAAGACAGGCGTCACCAAAACCATAAAACCAGCTAAAATGATGCACTAACCTTTAACAATCTCCATCAGATGACACTCCTAGGACATTATGTTAGACAATGCATGCATTTTTAGTTCTATCAAGTTCATATTTATATCCAAAAACAGCGGTTTACTATGGCGTTGATGTTCAGGAAATCGTTTCCCTCCAATAACCGGCAGTCAAGTCAGCACCACAAATTAAATAATTAAAATTAGAAAACATTGGTAAAATATTATATTGTCATTTAAAGAATTATAGATTTACATCTCTTGAACGCAATCAACTTGCCAGATTTAAAAATAACCTTACTGGGAAATCACACTTTGCAATAATCTGAGCACTGCGCCCAGAAAAATACGCTTTGCTATACAGACAAACGGCCATGTTGGAGAGATCTAAAATCGAAAATACTATGTAAATAATCCATTACCTTTGATTCTCTTCATCAGATGTCACTTCCAGGAATCCCAGGTCCATAACGAATGTAGTTTTGTTCAAAAAAGCTCATCATTTATGTCCAAAAAGCTCCGTGTTGTTAGCACATGATCTAAGCCAGCCGGACTTCTCGTCATGAACGAGGGGAAAAAATATATTTACGTTCGTTCAAACATGTCAAACGTTGTATAGCATAAATCATTAGTGCCTTTTTTAACCAGAACATGAATAATATTCAAGGTGGACGAATGCATTCTCTTTTATAACGTATTGGAACGAGGGTACCCAACATGACCTCGCGCGCCAGAGTCTAATCGGCCATCACCGTTCCATGGCTCTTGTTCGGTCAGATCTCACAGTAAAAGACTCAAAACACTTTGTAAAGGCTGGTGACATCTAGTGGAAGCAATAGGAAGTGCCAAAACATTAATCAACCCCTGTGTGTTTCAATGGCATAGGCTTAAAGGTAATTCAACACATCAGGTATCCACTTCCTGTCAGAAAATGTCTCAGGGTTTTGCCTGCCAAATGAGTTCTGTTATACTCACAGACACCATTCAAACAGTTTTCTATCCATATATAATAAGTATATGCATATTCTAGTTACTGGGTAGGATTAGTAACCAGATTAAATCGGGTACGTTTTTTTATCCAGCCGTGAAAATACTGCCCCCTAGCCCCAACAGGTTAACTGACTTGCCTAGTTAAATAAAGGTTACTCACATACACCACACTGACCCAAAAAGTTATTTTGTTGTCATTTACATATGTCCCCATTCCCAGTAAAACATAATCAAAACCTATTTCTTTCACTTACTTGCTGTGCTGTTTCGTTGTTCATTTGTTCAGTCATTTCATTCTCAACCAGGATTTCTATGGAAGGCCGTTTGGGTCTTTGCGTGTCAAAACAGATACTATTTAACACTATTTGACGTGTTAAATAACACTATTTGATGTGTCAAATAAGCATCGGTTTGTGGTGGTATATAGACAGCTACGAAAAATACAGATGAAAACTCTCTTGGTAAATAGTGTAGTCTACCGCTTATCATGAGATACTCTACCTCAGGTGAGCAAAACCTTGAGACTTTCTTAGATTTCGTGCACCAGCTGTTGTTTACAAATATACATAGACCGCCACCCCTTGTCTTACCAGATGCCGCTGTTCTATTGTGCCGAAAATGCTTAAAACCCGCCAGCTGTATGTTATGCATGTCGTCGCTTTGCCACGACTCGGTGAATCATAATATATTACAGTTTTTAATGTCCCATTGGTAGGAAATACGTGATCGTAGTTTGTCTATTTTATTATGATTGATTGTACGTTGGCTAATAGGACCGATAGTAAAGGTAGATTACCCTCTCGGCGTCGGACCCTTACAATGCACCCGGACCTTCGTCCCCGATACCTTCGTCTCTTTCTCCTGCTAATGACAGGGATGAGGGCCTTGTCGGGCGTGTGAAGTAAATCCGTCCCATCAGACTCATTGAAGAAAAATGATTCCTCCAGTATGGGGTGAGTAATCGCTGTCCTAATATCTAGAAGTTCTTTTTGACACGGTGGCAGAAATATTCTGTGCAAAATAAGTTACAAATAACGCTAAAAAAACATACGCAATAGCACAATTGGTTATGAGATTGTAAAACGGCAGCCATTCTCATATGTATATGTTTTTGCTGTTTGTTCTTTGTTATAGGGCCAAAAAGATTGGAGAAGTCGTTTACCCATACATCTCCATTTTGGATAGATAACTCTTGTGTTGTTGTTTGTTTAGTGTTTTCCAATTTTCCCAGAAGTGGTTAGATTCTATGGATTCTCCAATTATATTGAGCTGATTTCTGACGTGCTGTTCCTTCTTTTTCTGTAGTGTATTTCTGTATTGTTTTTGTGATTCACCATAGTGGGGGTGTAGGCTCAGGTTTTCTGGGTCTCTATGTTTTTGGTTGAATAGGTTTCTCAATTTCTTTCTTAGATTTTTGCATTCAAACCATTTGTCATTGTTGTTAATTTTCTGTTTAAAATGTTTAAATTTGATATGGAAGCTGAGGTAAAATATACTGTTTAGGTTTTCTACTGCCAAGTTGACACCTTCACTATTACAGTGAAACGTTTTATTGTTGCCTAATTGTTTTTTGGTAGATTTCCACACTCCTGTCCCTCTGTCTCTTTCCCCCTCTCAGAGGGACAGGCAGCAGGAGGTTGAGTGTCATTCTACACCACTGGATCATCTGTCAGGATATCAGCGGAAAGAGACATCACCTCAGAGTAGACTACAGAACAGGAGAGGGATTAGGTTAATGAAGGTTCATGAAGTGTGTGTGTGTGTGTCTGTGTGTATATGCATGGATATGTATGTATGCAAGAGTATTTGTGTGTGCGTATGGCTGCGTTTACACAGACAGCCCAATTCTGATATTTTTTCCACTAAATGGTATTTTGACCAATCACATCAGATGTTTTCATATCAGATATTTTTCAAAGCTGATCTGACTGGTCAAAAGACCAATTAGTAAAAGCATAAAAATAATTGGTCTGTCTGTAAACGCAGCCTATGTGTGTGCATGTTTGAGTGTGTGTATGTGTAAGTATTTGTGTGTGTTGATAGGACTAGTTGTCAGGAGATCTGTAATAGGTCTGCTCCATCAGTGAGGTAATGCCTACAGGAGAACAGAACACAGCTGTGGGGGGTTAGGTAGTCACTGGGGGAGAGAAAGGGGGAGGAGGGAGAGGGATATCTGGGGGGGAGGTACCATGGGGATAGGGGAGAGATACATAATCCCAGGCCGTGAGCCGGCAAACAGCCCCAAATCCCACTCTTACACTAGCCCAAGCCAATGGCATGTACCATATCCTCAGCAGGCTCTGCTCACACTTACTGGTCTGAGGCTAAATCACACGACTAACAACATCGGACACTTTATAGAACACAAAGCCTTCACTATCTCATCCTGGAATATCCAAGGCCTGAGGTCATCTGCCTTTGGCCTAAAGAGCAGGAACCTGGACTTCAAAGAAATCAGAAATACAAGAAACATGCTATACAGGAGATGGACTCACTGGTTACCCTCTAGGTTACAGACAGCTGGTAGTCCCATCCACCAAACTGCCAGGTGTGAAACAGGGATTTGCTAATTTGGTATAGAACAGACCTAACTCACTCTATTAAATTAATCAAAACAGGAACAAAAAACAAACAGCAAATACAAATCTTAGAATCAACTAAGATTTGTAATCAGACCCACTGGATTCCCCAATTACATTGAATGAACTACAGGACAAAAAACAAACCGTCCAACCCAAAAAGGTGTGTTGGGTTGATGGTATCCTAAATGAAATATACAGACCACAAATTCCAATTGGCTATACTTAAACTCTTTAAAATCATCCTCAGCTCTGGCATCTTCCCCAATATTTGGAACCAAGGACTGATCACCCCAACCCACAAAAGTGGAGACAAATTTGACCCCAATAACTACCGGGGGATATGCGTCAACAGCAATCTTGGGAAAATCCTCTGCATTATCATTAACAGCAGACTCAAATCAAAAATCAAGTCAAATCACATTTTATTGGCCACATACACATGGTTAGCAGATATTGCGAGTGTAGCGAAATGCTTGTGCTTCTAGTTCCAACAGTGCAGCAAAATCAACACGTGATCTAACAATTCCACAACAAATACTTAATACACACAAATCTAAGTAAAGGGATGGAATAAGAATATGTACATATAAATATATGGATGAGTGTAACAATATGCGCTGAGAGTAGAGAAGAAAGTTCAGGGAGTAAGTGAATTAATCAATAAACGAAACACGAACAACGCACAGACATGAAACTGAAACAATAACGCCTGGGGAAGGAACCAAAGGGAGTGACATATATAGGGAAGGTAATCAGGGAAGTGATGGAGACAAGGGGAGTCTGATGACGCGCAGGTGTGAGTAACGATGGTGACAGGTGTGCGCCATAACAAGCAGCCTGGTGACCCACCCGACGTGCGGCTCCAGCCGCAGGACGCCGACCAAAGTGACGATCCCAGGGATCAGGAGGGAACCGGTCACCTCTGCTGAGGCACGGGAGCATGGCGACCTAGAGCACCGGAGAGAGAGCATATGTGATGGTACCCCCTCCCCAGCGCTTTCGGCTGCAGCCGCAGGACGCCAACCAAAGAGACAATCCTGGGGATCAGGAGCGGACCGGTCACACCTGCTGATGCGCGGGAACCTGTCGCAGGCTGGAGCGCGGGAACCAGACAAACCGGTGATCCGGCCGAGGCAGGGGAGCCCGACGATCCGGCAGAGGCATGAAAGCCCGACGATCCGGCAGAGGCATGAAAGCCCGACGATCCGGCAGAGGCATGAAAGCCCGACGATCCGGCAGAGGCATGAAAGCCCGACGATCCGGCAGAGGCATGAAAGCCCGACGATCCGGCAGAGGCATGAAAGCCCGACGATCCGGCAGAGGCATGAAAGCCCGGCGATCCGGCAGAGGCATGAAAGCCCGGCGATCCGGCAGAGGCATGAAAGCCCGACGATCCGGCAGAGGCATGAAAGCCCGACGATCCGGCAGAGGCAGGGGAGCCCGGTGATCCGGCAGAGGCATGAAAGCCAGGCGATCCGGCAGAGGCATGAAAGCCAGACGATCCGGCAGAGGCATGAAAGCCAGACGATCCGGCAGAGGCATGAAAGCCAGACGATCCGGCAGAGGCATGAAAGCCAGACGATCCGGCAGAGGCATGGAAGCCAGACGATCCGGCAGAGGCATGAAAGCCAGACGATCCGGCAGAGGCATGAAAGCTTGACGATCCGGCTGAGGCAGGGGAGCCCGACGATCCGGCAGGGGAGCCCGACGATCCGGCAGGGGAGCCCGACGATCTGTCTGAGGCATGAGAGACTGTGGTTGCTCCCAGACCCGACGTCATTCCCACCTTAAAAAAAGAAAATACACACTCACTGATACTTCCCTTAGGTGAGGCGTTATTCTGTAACGATGTGCGCTGAAAGTCGGGAAGCACCTTTGTTGAGCCCCAGTGTTGAGGATCAGCGAAGTGGAGATGTTGTTTCTACCTTCACCACCTCGGGGTGGCCCGTCAGGAAGTCCAAGACCCAATCGCACAGACGCGAACATTTCCTCAGCGAAAACAATGTACTGCACAAATTTCAAAATTGGCTTTTTACCAAATTACCGTACTACAGACCACATATTCACCCTGTACACCCTAATTGACAAACAAACAAACCAAAACAAAGGCAAAGATTTCTCATGCTTTGTTGACTTCAAAAAATATTTTGACTCAATTTGGCATGAGGGTCTGCTATATAAATTGATGGAAAGTGGTGTTGGAGGAAAAACATACGACATTATAAAATCCATGTACACAAACAACAAATGTGCGGTTAAAATTGGCAAAATAAAAAAATGTCTTTCCACAAGGCCATTGGGTGAAACAGGGATGCAGCTTCAGCCCCACCCTCTTCAACATATATATCAATTAATTGGCGAGGGCACTAGAACAGTCTGCAGAATCTCCAGTCAAATGTCTACTATTTGCTGATGATCTGGTGCTTCTGTCCCAACTAAGGAGGGCCTACGGCAGCACCTATATCTTCTGCCCAGATTCTGTCAGACCTGGGCCCTGACAGTAAATCTCAGTCAGACAAAAACAATGGTGTTCCAAAAAAAGGACCAGTTGCCAGGACCACAAATACAAATTACATCTATACACCGTGGCCATAGGGCACATAAAAAACTGTTCATACCTTGGCCTAAACATCAGCGCCACAGGTAACTTCCACAAAGCTTTGAACGATCTGAGAGACAAGACAAGAAGGGCCTTCTATGCCATCAAAAGGAACATAAGATTTGACATACCAATTAGGATCTGGCAAAAAATACTTGAATCAGTTATAGAACCCATTGCCCTTTATGGTTGTGAGGTCTGGGGTCCACTCACCAACCAATAATTCACAAAATGAGACAAACACCAAACTGAGACTCTGCATGCAAAATTCTACAAAAAGATCCTTTGTGTACAGTGTAAAACACCAAATAATGCATGCAGAGCAGAATTAGGCCGATTCCCGCTAATTATCAAAATCCAGAGACGTTATATTCTACAACCACCAAAAGGAAGCGATTCCCAAACCTTCCATAACAAAGCCATCACCTACAGAGAGATGAACCTGGAGAAGAGTCCCCTAAGCAAGCTGGTCCTGGGGCTCTGTTCACAAACACAAACAGACCCCACAGAGCCCCAGGACAGCAACACAATTAGACCCAACGAAATCATGAGAAAACAAAAAGATAATTACTTGACACATTGGAAAGAATTTACAAAAAAACAGAGCAAACTATAATGCCTTTTGGCCCTAAACAGAGAGTACACAGTGGCAGAATACCTGACCACTGTGACTGACCCAAAGGAAAGCTTTGACTATGTACAGGCTCAGCGAGCATAGCCTTGCTATTGAGAAAGGCTGCCGTAGGCAGACCTGGCTCTCAAGAGAAAACAGGCTATGTGCACACTGCCCACAAAATGAGGTGGAAACTGAGCTGCACTTCCTAACCTCTTGCTAAATGTGTGACCATATTAGAGATACATATTTCCCTCAGATTAAACAGACCCAAAAATAATTTGATAACACATCCACTTTTGACAAACTCCCATATCTATTGGCTGAAATACCACATTGTGGAATCACAGCAGCAAGATTTGTGACCTGTTGCCTCAAGACAAGGGCAACCATTTTAAATACATCCCATATTTATGTTGATTTATTTTGATCTATTTGCACATCATTACAACACTGTATATAGACATAATAGGATATTTGAAATGTATTTTTTCTTTTGGAACTTGTGTGAGTGTAATGTTTACTGTTATTTTTTTTTATTATTTCACTTTTGTTTATTGTCTATATCACTTGTTTTAGCAATGTAAACATATGTTTCCCATGTCAATAAAGACCGTAAATTGAGTTGAAATTGAATTGACAGAGAGACAGACAGACAGAGCGAGAGAGAGACAGAAGGAGCGAGAAAGAGACAGAGACAGAGAGTGAGCATGAGAGAAAGAGAGTGAGACAGAGACAGAGAGACAGAGAGAGCGAGCATGAGAGACAAACCCTCACAAATTTTTACAGATGCACAATTGAAAGCATCCTGTCGGGCTGTATCACCGCCTGGTACGGCAACTGCACCACCTGCAACCTCAAGGCCCTCCAGAAGGTAGTGCAGTCTGCCCAACTCATTACCGGGGGCAAACTACCTGCCCTCCAGGACACCTAAAGCACCCGATGTCACAGGAAGGCCAAAAAGATCATCAAGGACATCAACCACCCGAGCCACTGCCTGTTCACCCCACTATCATCCAGGCAAGGTCAGTACAGGTGCATCAAAGCTGGGACTGAGAGACTGGATACAGCTTCTATCTCAAGGCCATCAGACTGTTAAACAGCCATCACTAGCACATTAGAGGCTGCTGCCTATAGGCATATACTAGGAATCACTGGCCACTTTAAGGAATGGAACACTAGTCACTTTAATAATGTTTACATCTGGCGTTACTCATCTCATGTGTATATACTGTTTTCTATACTATTCTATGGTATCTCATTCACTTAATAATTCTGACATATCTTGCATTACTCATCTCATATGTATATGCTGTTTTCCTGTACTATTCTACTGTACTATTCTACTGTATCTTAGTCCGTTCCGCTCTGACATTGCTCGTCCATATGTATATAGTCTTAATTCATTCCTACTTAGATTTGTGTATTGGGTATATGTTGTGTAATTTGTTAGATATTACTTGTTGGATATTACTGCACTGTTGGAGCTAGAAGCACAAGCATTTCTCTACACCCACAATAACATCTGATAATCATATGTGACCAATAACATTTTATTTGATTTGAGAGAGTGAGAGAGATTGAATTTAACATGCTATCACATTCAACACATTATAGTCAACATGCATACTATTCACATTAACAGAACTTCCCATTACATATACTGTAGTTCTTGTATTTGAAAACGTGTTTCTGTAAGTTATTAAGCATATCCTTTCAGACTTTCAAACCCGTTCAAACATTGACAGACAATGGAGACGGCAGATGGCTTTCCTTTAGGTGCAATAGAAGTAGACATTTTTTTAAGACAGAATCATAATGTGTTGTTGTGCATTTTACCCGTCTCTGTCTGTACGAGCCCTATATGTCCTGTACTGTACTGTAGTGCCCCTCCCTCCCTTCTGTCAAGTGTAGCCTGGGGTGTGAGACAGGCAGGCAGGTGGAGCAGCTCCTTAGGCACAACCTATCTCTGCTGTGCTTAGACAACCTAACCTGACACACTTTATGGGAATGGAATGAGGAAGAGGTTATCGAGCACTCTCTCCTAACTAGAAGAGGAAGGAAGCTCTCACTCTGCCACTAAGAAACACATACACTATACCACTGTTTTGCATAGGTGGAAATACCAGGGTTGTGCGTTAGGTAACAACACCATCTACATAGGCGTACAGAGGCCCATTATCAGCAACCATCACTCCTGTGTTCCAATGGCACGTTGTGTTAGCTAATCCAAGTTTATCATTTAAAAGGCTAATTGATCATTAGAAAACCTTTTTGTAATTATGTTAGCACAGCTGAAAACTGTTGTCCTGATTAAAGAAGGAATAAAACTGGCCTTCTTTAGACTAGTTGAGTATCACCTTCTTTGGACTAGTTGAGTATCAGGAGCATCAGCATTTGTGGGTTCGATTACAGGCTCAAAATTTTCAGAAACAAAGGACTTTCTTCTGAAACTTGTCAGTCTATTCTTGTTCTGAGAAATGAAGGCTATTCCATGAGAGAAATTGCCAAGAGACTGAAGACCTTGTACCACGCTGTTTAATACTCCCTTCACAGAACAACACAAACTGGCTCTAACCAGAATAGAAAGAGGAGTGGGAGGCCCCAGTGTACAACTGAGCAAGATGTGAAGTACATTAGAGTGTCTAGTTTGAGAAACAGACGCCTCACAAGTCCTCAACTGGCAGGTTCATTAAATAGTACCCGAAAAACACCAGTCTCAACGTCAACAGTGAAGAGGCGACGCCGGGATGCTGGCGTCGCCTCTTCACTATATATACAGTTGAAGTTGGAAGTTTACATACATTTATACCCTAACTACACTGCTCGCGTGCGCGAGCGTTGCAAAATACATTTAAGACTCTATATTATTCAATTATTGCACCCACACTGCTCGCGCGCGCCAACGAGCATCTGCATTGCCAAGGGCTAAAATAGAAGTCAGTTCTATTTGTGATGCAGATCACGCTGCAAGTCCTGCCTCTCCCATCTCCTCATTGGTTAATAGAAGCAGGTACCCACGTGCCATCTCCTCATTGGTTATACCCGCGTGGGTGACTGAAAGACGAACGAGGTCGGTGGCAGTAATGCACCTAATTTATGAAAGTTGCCAATCGCAATATAAAGTCCAGAGAAGAAAAAGCCTGGAAGGAGGAGAGATGACTAGAAACGATTTGGCTGACTGTTTTATGTGTGGATTAATTGTCAGAGTAGAGGACCTTGTGCATTTCAGATAAAATAACAACTCAATGTTTATATCCCTGGACAAATTAACTAGCAAGTGCAAGCTAGCTAGCTAAATTGCCATAAATGTTTAATGCTTTTCGACCTGTCCCCAAATTAATGTAATTGGTTCAGAGTTTGTTTTGATATTTTAACCTGCGTGTCGTAATCGCGTTTGGTGTGGGGGGACAAAATAAATTTATGCACGATGGCACACGATGGCGCACGCGCGCAGCCGGTTTGGGTTCCGTGTTAGGTTGACACAAGTAATTTTTCCAACAATTGTTTACAGACAGATTATTTCACTTATAATTCACTGTATCACAATTCCAGTGGGTCAGAAGTTTACATACACTAAGTTCACTGTGCCTTTAAACAGCTTGGAACATTCCAGAAAATGACATCAAGGCGTTAGAAGCTTCTGATAGGCTAATTGACATCATTTGAGTCAATTGAAGGTGTACCTGTGGATGTATTTCAAGGCCTACCTTCAAACTCAGTGCCTCTTTGCTTGACATCATGGGAAAATCAAAAGAAATCAGCTAAGACCTCAGAATTAAAATTGTAGACCTCAGAATTAAAATTGTAGACCTCCACAAGTCTGATTCATCTTTGGGAGCAATTTCCAAATGCCTGAAGGTACCACATTCATCTGTACAAACAACAGTATGCAAGTATAAACACCATGGGATCACGCAGGCGTCATACCGCTCTGGAAGGAGACGCGTTCTGTCTCCTAGATATGACTGGCTTTCTAGCCATTGCTGATCCATTTTTCATTTTCCATTGGTTTTGTCTTGTCTTACTTTACACCTGGTTTCAATCCCATCAATTTCATGTTGTGTATTTAACCCTCTGTTTCCCCTCATGTCTTTGTCGGTGATTGTTTGTTGTATGTTTTGTGCAAGTCATGTTCTGGTGTGCGATGGGTTTTGTACCCTTTTATATTATTTTTGTATATATTGGTTTTCAGAGTTTTTTAGCATTTATTAAACTGCTCCGTTTATACCAAGTTCACTCTCCTGCGCCTGACTTTCCTGCCACCAGCACGCACCCATTACACATACTTTGGTGCGAAAAGTGCAAATCAATCCTAGAACAACAGCAAAGGACCTTGTGAAGATGCTGGAGGAAACAGGTACAAAAGTATCTGTATCCACAGTAAAACAAGTCCTATATCAACTTAACCTGAAAGGCAGCTCAGCAAGGAAGAAGCCACTGCTCCAAAACCGCCATAATAAAGCCAGACTAAGGTTTGCAACTGCACATGGGGACAAACATCGTACTTTTTGGAGAAATGTCCTCTGGTCTGATGAAACAAAAATAGACCTGTTTGGCCATAATGACCATTGTTATGTTTGGAGGAAAAAGGGGGAGGCTTGCAAGCCGAAGAACACCATCCCAACCGTGAAGCACGGGGGTGGCAGCATCATGTTGTGGGTTTGCTTTGCTGCAGGAGGGACTGGTGCACTTCACAACATAGATGGCATCATGAGGAAAGAAAAGTATGTGGATATATTGGAGCAACATCTCAAGACATCAGTCAGAAAGTTAAAGCTTGGATGCAAATGTGTCTTCCAAATGGACTTTGACCCCAAGCATACTTCCAAAGTTGTGGCAAAATGTCTTAAGGACAACAAAGTCAAGGTATTGGAGTGGCTATCACAAAGCCCTGACCTCAATCCTATAGAAAATGTGTGTGCAGAACTGAAAAAGCGTGTGCGATCAAGGAGGCCTACAAACCTGACTCAGTTACACCAGCTCTGTCAGGAGGAATGGGCCAAAATTCCCCCAACTTATTGTGTGAAGCTTGTGGAAGGCAACCTGAAACATTTCACCCAAGTTAAACAATTTAAAGGCAATGCTACCAAATACTAATTGAATGAATGTAAACTTCTGACCCACTGGGAATGTGATGAAAGAAATAAAGCTGAAATAAATCATTCTCTATACTATTATTCTGACATTTCACATTCTTAAAATAAAGTGGTGATCCTAACATATATATGGCCAAAAGTATGTAGACACCTACTCATCGAACATCTCATAACAAAATCATGAGCATTAATATGGAGTTGGTCCCCTCTTTGCTGCTATAACAGCCTCCACTCTTCTGGGAAGGCTTTCCACTAGGTGTTGGACCATTGCTGCGGGGACCTGCTTCCATTCAACCACAATAGCATTAGTGAGGTCGCGCACTGATGTTGGGCAATTAGGCCTGGCTCACAGTCGGTATTCCAATTCATCCCAAAGGTGTTCGATGGGGTTGAAGTCAGGGCTCTGTGCAGTACAGTCAAGTTCTTCCACGCTGATCTTGACAAACCATTTCTGTATGGACCTCGCTTTGTGCATGGGGGCATTGTCATGCTGAAACAGGAATGGACCTTCCCCAAACTGTTGCCACAACATTGGAAGCACAGAATCGTCTAGTGTTAAGATTTCCCTTCACTGGAACTAAGGGGCCTGGCCCGAACAATGGAAAAACAGCCCCAGACCCTTATTCCTCCTCCACCAAACTTTACAGTTGGCACTATGCATTCGGGCAGGTAGGGTTCTCCTGGCATCCACCAAACCCAGATTAGTCCATCAGATTGCCAGATGGGGAAGCGTGATTCATCACTCCAGACAACTTGTTTTCACTTCTCCAGTGTCCAATGACGGTAAGCTTTACACCACTCCAGCTGACGCTTGTTTGTGGCTGCTCGGCCATGGAAACCCATTTCATGAAGCTCCCGATGAACTATTCTTGTGCTGACGTTGCTTCCAGAGAAAGTTTGGAACTCGGTAGTGAGTGTTGCAACCGAGGACAGACTATTTTTACGTGCTACGCGCTTTAGCACCCGGCGGTCCCATTCTGTGAGCCTGTGTGGCATACCACTTTGCGGCTGAGCTGTTGTTGCTCCTAAACGTTTCCACTTCACAATAACCACTTACAGTTGACCGGGGTAGCTCTAGCAGGACAGGAGTTTGACGAACTGACTTGTTGGAAAGGTGTCATCCTATGACGTGCCACGTTGAAAGTTACTGAGTTCTTCAGTATGAGCCATTCTACTGCCAATGTTTATCTATGGAGATTGTATGGCTGTGTGCTCGATTTTACACACCTGTCAGCAATGCATGTGGCTGAAATAGCCAAATCCACTAATTTTAAAGGGTGTCCACATATCTTTGGCTATTTTGCTGCTCCAATATGGAGCTCTTTGGCATCAACTCAACTCGCTGTGTTTGGAGGAGGAGGAATGTTGCCATGACCCCAAGAACACCATCCCCACCGTCAACCATGGAGGTGGAAACATTATTCTTTGGGGGTCTTTTTCTGCTAAGGGGACAGGACAACTTCACCGCATCAAAGGGACGATGGACGGGGCCATGTACCGTCAAATCTTGGGTGAGAACCTCCTTCCCTCAGCCAGGGCATTGAAAATGGGTCGTGGATGGGTATTCCAGCATGACAATGACCCAAAACACACGGCCAAGGCAACAAAGGAGTGGCTCAAGAAGAAGAACATTAAGGTCCTGGAGTGGCCTAGCCAGTCTCCAGACCTTAATCCTATAGAAAATCTGTGGAGGGAGCTGAAGGTTCGAATTGCCAAACGTCAGCCTCAACCTTAATGACTTGGAGAAGATCTGCAAAGAGGAGTGGGACAAAATCCCTCCTGAGATGTGTGCAAACCTGGTGGCCAACTACAAGAAACGTCTGACCTCTGTGATTGCCAACAAGGGTTTTGCCACCAAGTACTAAGTCATGTTTTGCAGAGGGGTCAAATACTTATTTCCCTCATTAAAATGCAAATCATTTTATAAAATTTTTGACATGCGTTTTTCTGGATTTTTTTGTTGTTATTCAGTCTCTCAAATACTTTTTTCCCTCACTGTATATGTTACTTTACTTGTAGGGCCAGTAGTTTTTCTTTACCAGTCCTGGTTATATTTAGCCTGGGTGCCAGTCTGATCTGCTCTATTGCTAAGTCCTTATGCAACTACTGTCATGCAAACCATGTTTGGCTTGACAATGACAATGGTTTAGGCAAGAGCCATTAGGGTGGGTCAGCACACCTATTTTTTTACCCGGCAGGCATACGTGTGCAGTAAATAAAAGTGCTCCCCTCTCGTTTTTAACACCCTGTCTGCAATTCCTTAATTACCTGCTATTCGGGGCCTTGTTATCCTGTCGGGGGGAGGGGACAGGAGACAGGGACAGGAGGGAAGAGAGGGGAAGGGGAGAAGAAGTGGACGAGGGAGGAAAGGGAGAGAGGACAACAAACCCCATTGAAGTTCACCAACTGATGGTCACCTAGTTGGCTACTCAAAGAAATGGACATGAACTTTTACTGGACACTAAAACCAAATTTATGCTTGCTTTAAATAATGACACTAGTCACACAATATGGCCTCTAGGGAGTGCCACACCTGTGTTGACAACTGAGGTTGATATCATTTCCAGACGGGTGGGTAGGTACTTGTAATTGAGGGCTAACAAAGCATTGCTGTATGTGTGTACGTACAGTGCGTTCATGTGTGAGTTGGTGATGATTCATCATGAAGATGAATTTAGCAGATGTTTTCATCCAAAGCATCTTACATGCATACAACAACTGAGCTACAGAGGAACACATGGCAGGGTTTTCAGTGCTTATTTCCAAATGACCTAGTTCTTCTGCCTCTCTCACTCACTCACTCACTCACTCACTCACTCACTCACTCACTCACTCACTCACTCACTCACTCACTCACTCACTCACACACACACACACACACAATCGTGGACCACAGATGTTGGCCTACTGCTAGTTCCACCACTGTAGTCACTCACTCACAGGGTTATAGGAATAACAACTTCCCTCTAATCACAGATCTTGGATCAGTCTGCCCTTCCCAATCCAAACCTCAAACATTACGAGGCTAAAAACAAAACTTTACAATGTAGCTCATTCAGTTAACCATTTTTACTGCAACAATGTAGTATATTTTACAATTGTTCTGTGATCATACATGAAGAAAATGATTGGCGTTGACATTAGAAAGATAATCTAGATAATCGTAGGATTAGCGTGAGGACATTTGGCCCATAGAAATAAAATCTATAGAACGGGCCTCCCCGTTCAAGGCAATGATGGCATAATGGGTGGATTCTATTTCTTTGGTTAGCCTAAATGTTTGTCATACCTTACATAGTAAGGCATCGTGTGTGTGTTTGTGTTCTTTCTTTCTTTCTCACTGCTCCCCGAACGAGAACATAGTATCTTAAGACAAGAGCCGGAACAGGCAGATCATTCAAAATTGGGCGTCTGACATGTCCGGAGGACGTCAGGAAATACCTTCAGAACTGGCCACTAGGGGCAACAGTGACTGCTATTGCCATCAAGTTGGCTTGGGTTTTGCTAAGGCAGATGGGGCATAATCCCATGACTCCAGATCCAACGGTTGCATGTTCAATTCCAGTGATAGACCCTCAGTTATATATTTTTTTACCCTTTACCTATCCCAATGCCTAAAGTTAATATTTGAACCCTTCTCCAAACCTTAACCCTTAATCGTTACCCTTCGAACTTTGACATTTGGAGAAACGGAACGATTCTGAGCAGGAGTAGGGGTGTCAAAAACACTTCGAAATGTGATGTTTGGAGAAACATGGATAAACGTCATAATCTGAAGTAAAATTGGTAAAACCACGAGATCTTGTATACACACACTTACACAAGATGGTCTATCCATACTGGAATTCAAAACTCATACCATGTGATTGTTGAATACTTGTTTCTGATTGACTTGAAGGGAATTCTACAGTATACCGGTATATCTGCACGGTAGAATTCAATGGCTATAGTTAATTCTTACATGTTCTATGTTTGAGCAAAAGTTGAATTGAAAACATTGGCATTGTTGAATTGGATTTTCATAAAAGCAAGCTAGGACTGATGGTTTGGTTAGTTAAACTAGGAAGTCTGTTTGTTTGGTTACCAAACCAACTACTGTAGCTATCTAGTAAACTGTCTAGTTACTTCAATAGATGTTGAACACAATTCTACCAGCAAATAAACACATTTCTTGCGGCAAATGTGTTAAATTATAGCCATGGTATGAAAGAGATAATCAACTCAGGGCTCTATGCGTTCTCGGGAAAATAATGCAACTTCATTTAAGGATAGTTCCACTCCGCTAGTTATACTTTTGACTCATCTATCAATAGAACATTCTTCCAAGATTCTTGATGATCATCCAGCAGCTTCCAAGTGCTTTTTGGCAAACTTGAGTCAACTTTTTGGACGACACTGCATTCCACAGTAAGAACCTCATACCAACGGTCCAGCATGGTGGTGATAGTGTGATGGTTTGGGGATGCTTTTCTGCCTCAGAACCTGGACGACTTGCCTTAATAGAAGGAACCATGAATTCTGCTCTGTATCAGAGAATTCTACAGAAGAATATCAGGCCATCCATCTGTAAGCTGAAGCTGAAGCGCATCTGGGTCATGCAGCAAGACAATGATTCTAAACACACAATCAAGTCTACATGAAAATGGTTAAAAAGCAACAAATTTGAAGTTTTGCAATGGCCTAGTCAAAGTCCAGACCTAATCCCAATTGAGATGTTGTGGCAGGACTTGAAACAAGCAGTTCATGCTTGAAAACCCACAAATGTCGCTGAGTTAAAGCAGTTTTGCATGCAAGAGTGGGCCAAAATTCCTCTACAGTGATGTGAGAGCCTGATCAACAACTACAGGAAGCATTTGGTTGCAGTCATTGCATATAAAAGGTGGCACAACCAGTTATTGAGTGTAAGGGGGCAATTACTTTTTCACAGAGGTATTGGTTGTTGCATAAATTTTGTTCATTAAATGGAAAAAAATATATTTTTTTGTTATTTGTAAACTCAGGTTCCCTTTATTTAATATTCATTTTTGGTTGAAGATCTGATAATTCACTATAAAAAAAATTGAAAATCAGAAAGGGGCTAAATACTTTTTCAACGCACTGTATGTGTCTGTGTTCTTTCTATGGAGGTGGAAGGAAGTTTGATAAACACCAATCAATCCTCCAAGCGTTTTATAAATGCTTTATAGAATCCATATTAGCTTTTAATATTTTGTGGTGGTTTGGTGCTCTAGGGAACACAAGTCAGAACCGATTGGACAGGGTATTAAGAATCAGTGGGAAGGTCATTGGAGCAAGCCAGGAACCCCTCAGTGACGTTTACAAAAAACGAGTGAGGAAGAAGGGGGAACAAATAGCGTTTGACATAACACACACACTGAATGACCAGGTATCGACCAGCATAGCCCCCTACCCTCCAGGCCCAGGTATAAAGCTCTCCCATTCAAATCTAAGAGAGCAGCATCTAGTTTTGTGCCAACATCCATTGAACTACTTAACTCTATTGAAGTTTGTATTTGTATTTATGTGGATATACCCTGGGATTACATAGAATGCGTCTAATCCTTTATACTGTGGCCTACATGTTTTTGTGTACTATGTTGTTATATGTCTTGTTTGTACCATTCTTCACCATACATGAAGTTCCCTCCCAGGAAATAAGAGTTATTTGAATTGAATTGAATACTCACACACACCAATACATGCCATATACTGCAAAACACATAAATACAGTGCCTTCAGGAAGTATTCATACCCCTTGACTTATTCCACATTTTGTTATGTTATAGCCTGAATTCAAAATGGATAATATATATTTTTTTTTACAGACAATACTCCATAAGACAAAGTGAAAGCATGTGTTTCGATATTTTTTTGCTAATTTCTTGAAAATTAAATACAGAAATATCTCATTTACATGCTGTAAGTATTCACACCCCAGAGTCATTACTTTGTAGAAGCACCTTTGGCAGCGATTACAGCTCTGAGTCTTTTTGGGTACGTCTCTAAGAGGTTTGCACACCTGGATTGTACATTATTTGCCCATTACTCGTTTTAAAAGTCTACAAGCTCAGTCAAGTTGATTGTTGATCATTGCTAGACAGCCAGTGTTAAGTCTTGCCATAGATTTTCAAGACGATTTAAGTCAAAAATGTAACTATGCCACTCAGGAACATTCACTGTTGTCCTGATAACCAACTCCAGTGTAGATTTGACCTAGTGGTTTAGGTTGTTGTCCTGATAACCAACTCCAGTGAATATTTGACCTTGTGGTTTAGGTTGTTGTCCTGCTGAAAGATGAATTTGTCTTCCAGTGTCTGGTGGAAAGCAGACTGAACCTGGTTTTTCTCTAGGGTTGTGCCTGCTCGTATAGCTGTATTCCATTTTTTTTTATCCCCAAAAAACTCCCTATTACTTTCCGATGACAAGCATACCTATAACATGATGTAGCCACCACCATGCTTGAATATTACATGCTTGAGTGGTATTCAGTGATGTGTTGTGTTTAATATTCCCAAAACATAACACTTATTTTATTTAGAACAAAGTTAATTTCTTTGCCACATTTTTTACAGTATTACTTAAGTGCTTGTTGCAAACAGGATGCATGTTTTGGAATATTTTTATTCTGTACAGGCTTCCTTCTTTTCACTCTGTCATTTCACATTAAATCAAAGTTTATTTGTCACGTGCGCCGAATACAACAGGTGTAGACTGTAACGTCCGTCGTTCAAGGTAGACCAAGGCGCAGCGTGTGTTGGGTTCATCATATTTTATTTAACGGTGAACCAGCAAAAACCAAAACAATAAACAATACAACGAACGAAAAGTTTTGCAGGCTACTCACAGGAATACAAAAACAAGATCCCACAACTGACTGTGGGAAAAAGGGCTGCCTAAGTATGATTCCCAATCAGAGACAACAAATGACAGCTGCCTCTGATTGGAAACCATACTCGGCCAATAAAGAAAAAACAACATAGACATACAACACATAGAATGCCCACCCCATGTCACACCCTGACCTAACCAAACAGAGAAAAACGACTCTCTCAGGTCAGGGCGTGACAGTACCCCCCCAAAGGTGCGGACTCCCGGCCGCAAACCTGAACCTATAGGGGAGGGTCCGGGTGGGCATCTACTCATGGTGGCGGCTCCAGTTCGGGGCATAGCCCCCACTCCGCCCGCTGATCCCTCCGCTTTTGTGTCACCGGAGGAACCAGACCGCGGATCAACGCCGGAGGCTCTGAACTGCGGACCGTCGCTGGAGACTCGGGGCTGCGGACCGTCGCTGGAGACTCGGGGCTGCGGACCGTCGCTGGAGACTCGGGGCTGCGGACCGTCGCTGGAGACTCGGGGCTGCGGACCGTCGCTGGAGACTCGGGGCTGCGGACCGTCGCTGGAGGCTCCGGGCTGCGGACCGTCGCTGGAGGCTCCGGGCTGCGGACCGTCGCTGGAGGCTCCGGGCTGCGGACCGTCGCTGGAGGCTCCGGGCTGAGGAGCGTCGCTGGAGGCTCCGGGCCGGTGACCTTCGCTGCAGGCTCCGTGCCATGGATCATCTCTACTGGTTCCGTGCCATGGATCATCACTGGAGGCTTTGTGCCATGGATCATCACTGGAGTCCCGGTCAGGATGCTCTCGATGTTGCAGCTGTAGAACCTTTTGAGGATCTCAGGACCCACGCCAAATATTTTTAGTTTTCTGGGGGGGAATAGGCTTTGTCGTGCCCTCTTCACGACTGTCTTGGTGTGTTTGGACCATTCTAGTTTGTTGTTGATGTGGACACCAAGGAACTTGAAGCTCTCAACCTGCTCCACTGCAGCCCCGTCGATGAGAATGGGGGCGTGCTCGGTGCTCCTTTTCCTGTAGTCCACAATCATCTCCTTAGTCTTGGTTACGTTGAGGGATAGGTTGTTATTCTGGCACCACCCGGCCAGGTCTCTGACCTCCTCCCTATAGGCTGTCTCGTCGTTGTCGGTGATCAGGGCTACCACTGTTGTGTCGTCTGCAAACTAAATGATGGTGTTGGAGTCGTGCCTGGCCACGCAGTCGTGGGTGAACAGGGAGTACAGGAGGGGACTGAGCACGCATCCCTGGGGAGCTCTAGTGTTGAGGATCAGCGTGGCAGATGTGTTGCTACCTACCCTCACCACCTGGGGGCGGCCCGTCAGGAAGTCCAGGATCCAGTTGCAGAGGGAGGTGTTTAGTCCCAGGTTCCTTAGCTTAGTGATGAGCTTTGAGGGTACTATGGTGTTGAACGCTGAGCTGTAGTCAATGAATAGCATTCTCACATAGGTGTTCCTTTTGTCCAGGTGGGAAAGGGCAGTGTGGAGTGCAATAGAGATTGCATCATCTGTGGATCTGTTTGGGCGGTATGCAAATTGGAGTGGGTCTAGGGTTTCTGGGATAATGGTGTTGATGTGAGGTTAGTATTGTGGAGTAACTACAACATTGTTGATCCATGCTCAGTTTTCTCCTATCACAATCATTCAACTTTAACTGTTTTAAAATCACAATTGGCCTCATGGTGAAATCCCTGAGCCATTTCCTTCCTCTCCGGCAACTGAGTTAAGATGGACACCTGTAACTTGGTAGTGACTGGGTGTATTGATACACCATCCAAATTGTAATTAATAACTTCACCATGCTCAAAGGGATATTCAATGTCTGCTTTTAACATTTTTACCCATGTACCAATCAGTGCCCTTCTTTGAAGGCATTAAAAAACCTCCTTGGTCTTTGTAGTTGAATCTGTGTTTGAAACTCACTGCTCGATTGAGGGACCTTACAGATAATTGTATGTGTGGGGTACAGAGATGGGGTACTCATTAAAAATTAATGTTAACCACTATTATTGAACACAGAATGAGTCCATGCAACTTATTATGCAATTTATTAAGCATTTGTTTTACTCCTGAACTTATTTAGGCTTGCCATAACAAAGGGGATGAATACTTATTGACTCAATACATTTCAGCTTTACATTTAACTTTCAATTTTGAAAATGTAAAAAAAAAGTATAATCCACTTTGACATTATGGGGTATTGTGTGTTGATCAGTGACACAAAATCTAAATGTGATCTATTTTAAATTCAGGCTGTAACACATCAAAATATGGAAAGGGTAAAGGGGTGTGAATACCTTCTGAAGGCACTGTAAGCGCGTACACATTCTCTCAAGCACACAAATGTCGTTTGATACATTCACACTAATATGTGATACACAACACACACTTGTTGTTCAGTGTGAACACACACTACCTAATGAAAGACATACTGGTACACACACATTGTTCAGTACATGCACGTTCTAAAACTCAGTGTTTAATTAACATCCCTTCTCTACACTCACACACACACACACACACACACACACACACACACACACACACTGCACATCAGAAAACATACCCTATTTAATTAAACACACATAGGCATTGAGTGTGTGTTTTGCAAAGGCAGAGAGTGATGTGTTTGAGGGAGCGATGTCATCTACTTGTTGTATACACACTGCACATTATAAATCACAAACTATTTAATTGAACACTAACACACAGAGGTGCAGTGTGTATCTTGCTAAAACCCATAGAGCAGTAGTTGCTGTCTCTCCCTGCTCCAGCTCACTAGGCCCCTGAGGTGACCACATATTTGTCTGGTGAGTAAGGAATGCGGTTACATGCCTTAGACATTAGCTATGACGGAGCACTGGCTCCACAAGAGAGGGAGGGAGTGAGGGAGGAAGAGTGGGAGGGAGGAGGGGAGAGAGGGAGGGCAGGGTCAGAGTCTGAGCTCACGGCAAGTGAGCTCATTCACCCCCCGGGCGAGCGAGCGAGGAGAGAGAGAACAACTACGTCATTCTCTACACAGAGGAGCGGGAGGGAGAGAGAGAGGGAAGCAGGGAGGGAGGGGGAGAAGTGTGAGCGAATGAGAGACGGGGAGAGCGAAACAGCACAACAATAGGGTACTGCTCTTCTGCCTGTGGGCTCACACACACGACGAGAAGGCACGGAGAGACACACTCAGTAGCAGCTACAGACAGACAGACATGTACACTCTTTCCTCTTTCTTATCTCCATAGTTATTCCTTTCATTATTCCTCAAAATACTGCTGGACCTCTATGGCTTTGGGAGATATTATAGGAAAAATATGATTCTTGGTGGATTTGAACTGAATGAGTTCTAGAAGTGACTTGTGGGCAGTACATCTACAGATGTTTGGGAGTAGTTTACTTTCTGGAAGTGGGTTCCGTCCGTTCTCTTGAGTTCAGGGACTAAGGTTCCTTCCCTCCTTGGACTTTGGGATCTGAGTTTGGACTTGGACTTGGTCACCACCAGTCGGAGTAGTGACAACTGGGACTTTGTAGTGTGGAATTTTAGACCTGACCGGCTTTCCCTCTGAAGTTTTTCGGGAACAAGTGATTTGTTTGTTTAGCCGTTCTGCTAACTTTTTCCTGGGGGACTCCATTGGTCTGGACGGCAGTCAGTGTGTTCCAGATCTGAGTGCACTAGAACGCGTGTATGTTGAGCGTGTTGAGGGTGATGCCTCTGGACGTGGTCATAGCCCCGGCTGAGGACTGTTTCTGGCCTGTCCTGCAGGAGTCAGACAGGAGGCTGAAGATCAGAGTCCGCAGGACCAAGGAGGGGAGGGAGCTACGAGGTGTGTACTGACCCAGTCTGGGGAGGGGTGTCAGTAGGTTAGAAAGAGTTGACAGAGAAAGGGAGAGAGAGAGAGCTCAGTGCTGCAGTACACTGTAAAACATTTCCTGTATAATTGACAATAAGTTACTGGCAGCAATTGGCCAGTGAGTACAGATACTGTAATCCATTTTACGGTACCAATTGTTTTACTGTAATCTAATGTACAGTATTCACGGTAACTTATTGCCAGAGCTATGGAACACACTACAATACAGTAAGTGAGCATTAAACAGTACACATTGTTGTCTACAGTATGTTACTGTAGTTATAAGGGATTATAGCAAGCAGCATGACTGTAAGCATTTTGAATTGATGAATAATCTGTTATTTATCGCTTGCACATCTAGAGGCCTAAACAATGGACATAGGTAAATATTCAACCATTAAAAGATACTTTCACCGCTACTTTTTTATTTGACCTTTATTTAACCTTACACCTCTGACCTTTTTCCTACATACATTTAGGTGTTAGTGAACTACTGCCACACAACTACTTGCCTCTTACAAGGCAAGCCTTAAAATATGTTAATGAGCCAGCAATTCTTTCTCTGCCCACATTAATTCTCAACAATGCACCATCATTTGCTGCAGTAAATATATATAGCAAAACAGCATTATAGTACTTTATTGTTGACTTGTTCAAAAATAAAATCAGCAATTGCTAATAGTGAATATTTAATTATATATTACACTATGCCAACTGATATATGGTGTTTTCTATCATTTTCACTTTAAGCTTTAACAAAGGCTTCTAAACTGTCAATACTACCGGGCAGAACAGATCAAAAGGACATGGCTAGCCACTCAACTGTTAAAGGTTTGTGACTTGCTGCCACTTTGATCTGTTCCCTATATACGTTTAATTGGTAGGGAATCACTACCTCATATCACTTAAATTGATACAGTAACATTAACAGGCACAACAAATATAGCCTCTTTCAAGACATGCATAAAAATGTGTTAATGAGTGTGAAACAACAATACCATGCACTAGAGTTCAAAAGGTTTTTGAACTGTATTCTGAATTACAGTAAATCACTGGCAACAATAGGCCAGTAAGTTACTGTAGAGTTTCAGGACAAGGTTTGTAGAATTCCTAAAATACAGTATATTACTGTATTCTGCGGGGGTACTCACGGGTTCAACAAATAAAGCCTCTTACAAGGCACGGTTTAAAATATGTTAATGAGCCATAGACTTTCCCCGCCCACAGCAGTTTTTCACAATGCAACATAATTAATACTGTAAAACACATTTACAGTATTTTACTGTGCATTTTACAGTGTTTGACTGTTGAAATGAAAGGTCTTAGTGTGCTGTAAAACAAATGTATGGTATTTTACTGTGCATTCTACGGTAATCTACTGTATTCAGTTTATACAGTATCAGACTGTTGATTAATACAGTTACAGGGTCCTCCCTAGTGGCGCAGGGGTCTAAGGCACTGCATCACAGTGCTAGCTTTGCCACTAGAGTTCCTGGTTTGAGTCCAGGCTCTGTCACAGCCGGCCGTGACCGGGAGACCCATGACGCAGCGCACAATTGACCCAGTGTCGTCCGGGTTAGTGCTCACGCTCTCTCCACCTGTGGTCATTGACATGTAAAACTATCACAAAGGCCCATTTCTCCTGCCCTCTGTCGCTCTCTCTGGTTCTCCCACTCTATTTTCTCTTTCTCTCTCTTCTGCATCGGCAGTGTGAGGCCAGGTGTTCTATGTTACACCTTTCACACAGCAGAAGACGAAGAAGTGTTACATTTCCAAAATGTGTGTGGTGCACAGTGTGCATTGATATACTGTACAGTTTGTGTATTTCCAACAAAACGTGTGTTTGTATGTCTAGCTATATACACAGCAAACGATCCAGTGTTAAATCAACACTGGGACAGTGTCTATACAGGTCCACACTTTTCAGTTTAAAATTAACACTGGGACTGTGTCTATACAGGTCCACACTTTTCAGTGTTAAATCAACACTGGGACAGTGTCTATACAGGTCCACACTTTTCAGTGTTAAATCAACACTGGGACAGTGTCTATACAGGTCCACACTTTTCAGTGTTAAATCAACACTGGGACAGTGTCTATACAGGTCCACACTTTTCAGTGTTAAATCAACACTGGGACAGTGTCTATACAGGTCCACACTTTTCAGTTTTAAATTAACACTGTGCTTAGTGCTGACACTATTACACTTTGTCAGTGTTAGGTAATTTACACTTAGTGTTACACAATAACACCTCATATAGTATTTTTAACACTATGAAGTGTATATAGTTTGCACCAATGGTGTTATGCAATAACACCTCATATAGTCTTTTTAACAATTATGCAAGGCAGTCTATCACTCAAACAAGGTCACTCAGTGTTGGGTTTAGGACATTATAGTAATATTTTCACATCTTCATTGCAACATGCTCTTAAGTACTTCCAAAAACATCCAAACTGGTAACCGATATGCTCAAACTTTAGTTACATAATCATGGACCACTTAAACGGGTAGATAAAAATAATGTGTTGAAAGTCACGCCCACTCTAAGCCACGCCTCAATATCATTTCCCACTGTGCCTTTCCTTTTCGTGTAAAACGTAGAGTTACTGCCCATGACTGTATTTGTTAGTGACAGAGACATGGTTGTTTTAATTGTTCATTTTTGCTCCTGTAGATGAATGTTACCGTTAAAATTAAACTTTTATGACAATACATTAAATATATCATAAGGCCTCACTTTTATGGCCAAGTTTTACCGTAACACAGTGATAAGAACCTCCTGGTTTACAGGCCACATCAGGCCTGCAAGTCACATTTTACTGGCTTGCAAAGTGATGTGTAGTTCCTTTTGGAATCCAGTCAGAGTTAGGATATCCAACAGTTGGAATGTATATTCACAGGCAACCTGCATTCAGAATGACTGTCAAAACCATTTCAGTAATGAGTGCAATACATCTAACTAACTGATTGGATTAGTTTAGAAAAATGTATGTTATTCATCTTTATATAGAATAAGATTAATCAGTCAATCAATGAACATGCAAAAACATAGATATTAAAAACAATCCTAAAAATCAACACTAGGTAACACTGGCCAATTTGCTGTGTGTATAGATGTGCTGTAGAGTGTGTATACTGCATCAGAGTATAGTATGCATGTGTTTCAGTGCAGTGTGCCCAACACCTGGTCCTGTTCACACTGCACATTGAGTGCTCGTATGCGTGTGTTCACACCACAGCTTCAAGGCAGATGGGCAGATTAGCCCAGAGTGAGACAAAATCACACGTTTGTCGTCACCTATTGAGAATAGAGGTGTTGTTAGTGGTTATTTTTAGATTGTGTTGCCCTCAGGAGGTTAGCTGCCTAGCTGCTGCAGACCAGCCTCACTACTTACACTCAAACACACATAGCTACATTCTAACGCCACCATAACATATGGATCTAGATTAGCTAACACATGTATTGACATTGACTTTTTCTTAAATCTATTGATGTACACACAATTCAGTTTTTTAGCTCCCATGTATACTGAAATAAAACTCAACTCAACAAAAAAAATCTCTGTTAATCACATGCTAACGCTACCGTACTGACGTATAGATCTGTGTTAGCCACATGCTAAATCTACCGTAACATAAACATAGGCACAAACAGATACTGGTTGCCCTTCAATCCTCTATATTGCAATTGTGGTGTTCTTTGTAACATGCTGATCTAGTGGCTACCCTCAGGCCCCCTGCTGCTGTAGCATACTCTTTGTGGAGCAGAGTGGAGTGGGGCATGTGTGCAATGATGTCATAGCGGTGGGGGAGACACATTGAAATGCTAATGTCCCCTACAGAGCACAGGGGACAGCTGGAGGGGCACAGAGGATGGTGTCATGTCTCTCCCATATGAACGATAGAAGAGAGGGATGGAGGGAGGGCAGTCATTCAGGCAAATCAATGCCCCCGGGATGGAGAAGAGAGGGGGAGTGTGCGTGTGTGTGTGCATGTGTGTGTTCCCTCCATTAAGGCATAATGCAGCTGAAAGCCTCTCACACACCCATGCACACAAACACACAGAG
Organism: Salmo salar; assembly: GCF_965601325.2. Lineage (NCBI taxonomy): Eukaryota > Metazoa > Chordata > Actinopteri > Salmoniformes > Salmonidae > Salmo > Salmo salar. The sequence goes on from NC_138313.1 coordinate 40,802,185, forward strand.
AGGGGTCTGGTATTGAGGGCCAGTCAATAGTACCAACAGCGTAATGTTACAGACAGTCTCTGTCTGTCTCTCTGTCTCTCTGTCTCTCTCTCTCTCTGTGTCTCTCTCTCTCTCTGTCTCTCTCTCTCTCTCTGTCTCTCTCTGTGTCTCTCTGTGTCTCTCTCTCTCTGTCTCTCTCTCTGTCTCTCTCTCTGTCTCTCTCTCTGTCGCTCTGTGTGTGTGTTCAGTCAATATCTCAGTGATTTCAGGCCATACAAACAGACCTTGTATCATAACTCACCAATTCTTGTTAGAGCGTTGGGCCAGTAACCGAAAGGTTGCTGGATCGAATCCCCAAGCTGACAAGGTAAAAATCTGTCGTTCTGCCCCTGAACAAAGCACTTAACCCACTGTTCCCTGGTAGCCCATCATTGTAAATCATTATTTGTTGTTAACTGACTTGCCTAGTTTGTAGTAATGGAGGATGTGATTTGTGTTGGTGAAAAAGCATTTCTGCTTTCCGTATTATGGCAACAAACAATCCATGTGTTTCTGTGTCGAATAGGGATAATTTGTCCTCATGAACTTGCTACAAGCTTTCAATTTCTTTCTACGGAATATGTTGATATATACTTCTTGTAAACATATATTTCTCTATGAAATTCATTCATATGTGGAGCATTTTTAGATTGTATTGATTTGTGTACATTACCCTAGTTCTCCCCATTGAGTGCCCTGTGGAGGGAGAGAAGGAAAGAGAAAAATGGGAGAGAGAGACCATTCGGTAAATGAGTGAGGGCCCGTCCGCTACAAGAGAGGAGAGAACAAAATACACGATATAAGCTGCGGAGTGTTGGGACAGTGGAGATGGGATGTGGGGGGGAATAGGAAGTCTGTGCTGGCTGGTGGGCCCATTGTGACACCCTCTTTCCAGTGAGTTGTTTACAATGCATAGACTGAAAGGTGGATGGCTACTCAACAACCAGGGTCAGTTTGGCTATTCAGTTCATAATGGTGAAGGTGAGACTGTGTGGAACGGGCAACTGGTCCTAGAACAGTTATTTTGAAACTGAAAGGAGCAGGAGCCTGAAACGACAGTCTTTTTTCAGTTTGAGCTGCACTTGCTTGACCTAATTGCAGGCGTTGGGTCACTTAGTTGGGTTGTTTTCTTGAAAAACTGCTGGGTTATTGATGTTGGTTGTTTAGCAACAAAACCAACGCGTGCGCAACTAGGTGGCACAACAGACGGGCTTGGCTTTGATTATTGACAATATGCAAGCTATATTTAGTCTCCAATGTTTATTGAAAACATAAATACATTTGCACGATGAGGAGTTGTTGCCTCTCAAATACATTGTTTAAAAAATATATATATATTTAACTTTTATTTAACTAGGCAAGTCAGTTAAGAACAAATTCTTATTTACAATGACGGCCTACACCGGCCAAACCCGGACGACGCTGGGCCAATTGTGTGCAGCCCTATGGGACTCCCAATCACGGCCGGTTGTCAGGGTCTGTAGTGACGCCTCAAGCACTGAGATGCAGTGCTGTAGACATCGTTACAATTATTGGTTAGCTAGCTAGCAAATCTGAGCCATATTAGCATTAACATGAAATCATTCAAAACACCTCAAAACAAGACATGATATCAAGAACAAGATTAAACGAGCTGAAACAAGCCACTTATGATTCCCCACATGGCAGTTTCTTGTCATTCTTGCTAGCAATCTGGCCATCCAGATTTCCAACAACACACTGACGTCTGCCCCATGGAAGCATGTGCATCGTTTTGGTGACGTTGTCAGCTAATCCATCTACTGGTTGTGGGTTGTTGAGATACGACCCAGAGGGTGAGATCAGAAGACAAGTTGTAGTTTAGTAGGGGCGTGGCATTCAGATAGTTATAGCCAACCTTGAGAATAAATGTCATTCCTGTTCATCTGTTCTGTTATGTAGTTATCACATGTTAAGGTTGAACATTAAATTCTGTAGCTTCAATGACGCTTACGGAAATGTATGAGTTCCCTAAAAACCCAAGTAAATTCCATTGTGGGGATATATAAAGTCATATATCTTACTAGGCAATAAGGTATATAAATAATTGCATTAAAAAAAGTGTATATAGACTCTTTAACAAACTCATTTACATTTTCACATTACATTCTAAATAAGCAGTGTCAACAAATGTCGGCACATGCATCCAAACCAGCAAGTCTGTGGAGGTCTGCAGGGCTTCCATGTCATTTGAAGGGGGTGAGCCAGAGCTTGGTGGAGTCCCGCGTTGAAAAGGGTCTCTGACTACCCCTGTACAGCAGCAAGGTTCTTGGCAAGACCTCCCCTCCTGGCAGGCACAGGATACTGAGGGGGGGCTTCCTTGCATTGGTCTCTAGTGGCAGTGGTCTCTGACTGTAGTGCCGGACACACGACAGCCACTGGTCGAGAGGGGCTCCTGGGTGGTTATCCAGGATATACCACTGCACCGGCTTGGCCAAGCAGTACAGACCAAACTGTGCAAGATGTTGGCACGATGGAACCATTTGTGCCCAACCCTACACAGGTTTAAGAAGGAGACATTTGACAAGATCACATTTGAACACACACATCACAACCGATACTCTGGTTTTCAAAGTAAAAAATGGATTGTGCCATCTGAGTGTGTGACCTCAAGACAACACTGCATTTTTCCCCTCTGGCTGCCTGCGATGCCCCTTTCCATACCCCAACAACACAGCCTGGAGCCCAGTCCATGAGCAAGCCGCATCGCACTGCTCCTACCACCAGGTGGTGCCAGGAGCTGTCCCTCCATCAGCTTCTTTGCCTGGAGTGGGATCAAACACAAAGGAGAGAGGAAAAAACACATAACAAATGGCAATAATACATTTTCAAGGTTCAGGATCAGGGTCAGGAGACGCCCATTCTCATACCCCAACAACAACGTGGAGCCCAGTCACCAAGCGTGCCACCTGTCACTTCTATCACCTCCTCTCCACTTTTCTGAACCTCAATCAACCTTTTGTGATTCGGGGATGGGCACGGGTGGAGGCCACAAGAATGGTCTGAAGAGACAGTAGGTTTGGGGTGTTTTCAGTGAAAGTGATGTTGCTTAAAAAGGAAACTGTGTTGGGGGAGCTTGAGAGGAAGACTCTTGGTCTATTCTCAGAGGAACCAACCTCCCAACCTGCCCTCCCAGCACACCAACTTCTGTAATTCCTGCCTCCATTTCCTCACCTGCAACTTCCACCGCATCAACAATAATGACCAACCCCTGCTCTGTACTCACTACACCAGAGCCACCCTTGGGTGCCTTTTGAGCACACTTAGGGGCAATCTCTGTAGAGAAAAGCCTCATCACAGAGATGACACTTTCTGCGGTTCCAGCAGTCCAAGGAGTGGCCCAGTCCCCTGCACACCACCTGCTCTCCTCACTTCCTACAGAACTTTGGTTGTATGAAGCCCTGGTTCTCTCCCAACACCGTTACTGAGGGCAGGTGTAAGCCCCCAAACCCTTATAGATCTGCTCTTTGTTGGATTGGAATTCGCCTGCTGAAATTCCAGATGCCTTCAGCATCTCTTACCTTTTTAGGTGCACCTGTCACTTTACAATTTCTATTCAGCCAAAAGCATGTGTCTTCCCCACTCACTGTTTCTTTGAATATACTGATGACCACCACCTTAGTAGTGGCCTCCTCCGACAATTTCTCCACAGTGAAGAGATCAAACTTAGCTTTTTTGTTTTCATACCTGGTCTAGAACTCTTTCAACAGAGCTGCTGTCTGGAAACTCACATCGAACCTATTTGCTAAAGGCAACCCAAGAATGCAGTTTATAACACCTGGATTGAATTTAAGGGTATTTTGCAAGAACTTTCTGGAGAAGTCCAATCTGGACAAATCCAGTTGTTTCCCATCTTTAAGTTTCAAGAGAAACCGCACACTGTGGTGCTTCCTCATGCCTGGCTTGGGGTCTGACATGATGCAGGCCCACTATGAATAACCAAATGTCTTAGAATGTACAACGAGCTGAAAAGGGGTTAGGCTATACTAGGCTAAAAGGCTAGTAGGCTATGGCTAGCAGGATGAGGAGGCAGCAGTCCGAGGCTCGCCATCTTGCAACCTATCAACAAAGCTATAAACAAACTCAACTAAAGCAAAACTAGCCGGCCAGCACGCTAAATCTAAAACAGATAATAGCTGACAAACAATTAACTATAGTGAGGATACAGGAGAGCTAAGAACAGAGAAGGCTAGTAGGTGAGCAACCCAGCGGTTAAGGTAGACAGCAATTAGCAAGCTAGCAGGCTAGAAAACGAACAAACAACACAACTAACAGCTGCCAACACTTAGATACCTTGACAAGAAAGCTAAAGCTGGCTAAACAAAAAGGAGAACAGGAAGAAAGGTTGACGCAAAGAGAGAGAACAGTAAGCTAACACGAGCTGAGGGGCAAGTTAGCCAACTGCTAGCAGGCTAGACTAACCAGAAAGCTAGTTAGCAAGCTAGCCAGCCAAAAAGCCACCCCAGCTAAAAGTTAACAAACAATTTGCTATACCGGGCCACCCTACACAACCATAAGCAACTAGAGCCAAAAACTGAAAAAGCTACCACAAGTTAACAAGAACTAAACATACTAACAAAAGTAAAGACATAAGGAAAAGCAAAGACCCAGAGTGCCCCTGCCACACCTGGGCTCTCTCCTCCAACAGCCTGGTTTCAAAAAGACAAGAATCAATAACGCAAAAGTAAATCTGAAGAATGTGTGTGTGTGTATATATATATATATATATATATATATATATAAGGACATTTATTCTCATGGGTGGCCAATAACATCTAGCTGAAAGCCAAGTCCCTAATAAGCCATGCCTCCTAAAAAGAACCTAAGGATTACACTGCAAAAAGACCCAGCTGCTAGGTCAACATAGCATGAAAGTAAAAAATACCCAATTGATGGTTAAATTAACCTATGTTTGGTTAATCCCAACATGTTGGGTTATTCACGCAACCTAACTGGCTGGGTCAAAATAACACAACGTGCTCTGTCCACTGTCTGTTTTTAGACCATCATTTTTTTGAGTGTTGAGTCCATCCCAAATGGCACCCTATTCCCTATGTAGTGCACTACTTTTGACCAGAAGCCGATGGGCCCCGATCAATAGTAGTGCACTACATAGTGAATAGGGTGCCATTTTGGGACACCGGCCTGGTGTCTGACTGTGTTTGGTCATAAGACTAAAGGTGATCTCAGCGCTTACAGACAGTTGACTTCCTGATGTCATCTCATCAGACAGCTGGGCCTCAGTATGTGACAGGGTATTTTCAGTGATGTGTTTGGATTGAAATGGAGAGATGTGTTGTCTGGTGCTTTTGGGGGATGTGAGTGCATGTCTCTCTGGGTACTTTCTGAGTGTGAGTGTCTATGCGCACGTGTGTGTGTGTATGAGGGCACAATACATGTGCGTGCTCTTGGTGGGTTTTTCCATAGTGACAGCACCCCGGGGACAATAGACACAGCGGTCAACCACATCATCCCACGTTTGTTGCCATAGCAACATTAACTCTGAAGGCCAGGTGACCAGCGATGGTGACGGGGAGATTGTGTGTTATCAGTGTTGAGTAAGAACACAACACAGGACCACTGTAAACTTTTGGACATCCCAGTGGTGTGTGTGATGATGGGTGTTGACCCAATGTTACTGAAACGTTATAGGCCTCAATAGAACCATGCAGGCACACAATCCTGACTCCTCATCTCTGCTCTCTGTACCTGAGGAGAGGAAGTGAGGTTCTCAGAATATCCCATGCTGACCCTGTCCTCTCAACAACTCTCCTGTAATGAAAAGGGACATGTAACTTAGGTGGTGTGTGTGTGTGTGTGTGTGTGTGTGTGTGTGTGTGTGTTTATGTAGCGTTGTACTGTGTGAATAAAGACCTTTACATATGGAGGAAGGGTTTTGAATGAGGAATATATCATAGACTCTTGCTGAAACAAAGTGTGCTAATTGAGGAAAGAGGGACTCCCTTAGTAATAACAAGAGCCACTCTTTCTGTCTTTCTCTTTCACTCTCTTTCTTCATTTATTTATTTATTTATTTATCTTTCTCTTTCTCTGCCTGTCTGCTGCATGTGGAGAGGTGATGTCATCTTTCTGCCGGTTGCCATTAATAGCTGGATACAGGCAGGCCCTCCTCTCCTCTCTCCTCTTCTCCTCTCTCCTCCTCTCCTCCTTTCCTCTCTACTCCTCTGCTCTCTGGTCTTAAAGGGACAGGCACCAGATATAGCCGTCTGTCTGTCTGTCTGTTTGCCTTTCTGTCTATCTGTCTGTGGGTCAGAATACACTCTGCTCTCGCTGACTCCACCACGACCCATATTCAGCCCAGCAGACTTTGCTCTGCGTTCAGACCCATATCCACTGTAGGATAAACTAAGGTTACAGAGCCAGTTATATATTACTAGAACCTGAGGTTATAGGGCCAGTTATATATTAGTAGAAACTAAGGTTACAGAGCCAGTTATATATTACTAGAACCTGAGGTTACAGAGCCAGTTATATATTACTAGAACCTGAGGTTACAGAGCCAGTTATATATTACTAGAACCTGAGGCTACAGAGCCAGTTATATATTACTAGAACCTGAGGTTACAGAGACAGTTATATATTACTAGAAACTAAGGTTACAGAGCCAGTTATATATTACTAGAAACTAAGGTTACAGAGCCAGTTATATATTACTAGAACCTGAGGTTACAGAGCCAGTTATATATTACTAGAACCTGAGGTTACAGAGCCAGTTATATATTACTAGAACCTGAGGTTACGGAGCCAGTTATATATTACTAGAACCTGAGGTTACAGAGCCAGTTATATATTACTAGAAACTGAGGGTACAGAGCCAGTTATATATTACTAGAACCTGAGGTTACGGAGCCAGTTATATATTACTAGTAACTGAGGCTACAGAGCCAGTTATATATTACTAGAACCTGAGGTTACAGAGCCAGTTATATATTACTAGAACCTGAGGTTACAGGGCCAGTTATATATTACTAGAACCTGAGGTTATAGGGCCAGTTATATATTACTAGAACCTGAGGTTACAGAGCCGGTTATATATTACTAGAACCTGAGGTTACAGAGCCAGTTATATATTACTAGAACCTGAGGTTACAGAGCCAGTTATATATTACTAGAACCTGAGGTTACAGAGCCAGTTATATATTACTAGAACCTGAGGTTACAGGGCCAGTTATATATTACTAGAACCAGAGGTTACAGAGCCAGTTATATATTACTAGAACCTGAGGTTACAGAGCCAGTTATATATTACTAGAACCTGAGGTTACAGAGCCAGTTATATATTACTAGAACCTGAGGTTACAGAGCCAGTTATATATTACTCGAACCTGAGGTTACAGAGCCAGTTATATATTACTAGAACCTGAGATTACAGAGCAAGTTATATATTACTAGAACCTGAGGCTACAGAGCCAGTTATATATTACTAGAACCTGAGGTTACAGAGCCAGTTATATATTACTAGAAACTGAGGTTACAGAGCCAGTTATATATTACTAGAAACTAAGGTTACAGAGCCAGTTATATATTACTAGAACCTGAGGTTACGGAGCCAGTTATATATTACTAGAAACTAAGGCTACAGAGCCAGTTATATATTACTAGAACCTGAGGTTACAGGGCCAGTTATATATTACTAGCAAAGTGCTTACTTACAGCTTTGTGTTTGTGGAGTTAAAGGGTGTTGTGTTGTTGCCTGGTGTGTGTTACACTTTTAGGCTATGTCATGTCATGTCCTGTGTGTGCTAGTTTAGCAGGGTGATGTCATGTCTTTGGGTGTGTGCGTGTGTTTGGCAGTAGCCCAGATCGGGTCAGGCAGGACTGAACCTAGATTAGGTTCTAATCCTTCTGCTGGGGCTCAGGGTTTCCTTGAAGCACTCCTTCTTCCCTGCCTCACTCCTTTTCTTCCCTCCCTCACTCACTCCTTCCCTCGCCTGGCGAGGTCATTCGCTCTCCCCTTCTCCTCCCATCCAGCCAGAAGTTAAACAACCATGGTAATGCAGAGTAAGTCTGTGTTTTAGTCAGATTTTGAAAGGGAGTGTGAGCAAATGTGTATTATATCTTTGTGAGCTGCTGTATGAATGTCTGTGGTTAGTGTATGTACTGTGGTTAGTGTATGTACTGCACAGTTGTGTGTGCACTGCTCATCTGTGTTTTATTTTTTAAATGTAACCTTTATTTAACTAGGCAAGTCAGTTACCTGCCTTGCTCAGGAGCAGAACGACAGATGTTTACCATGTCAGCTCAGGGATTTGATCTAGCAACCTTTTGGCTACTGGCCCAACACGCTAACCACTAGGCTACCTGCCGCCCCAGGTGGTAGTGTGTGTGTACTGCATGGTTGTCAGGGGGATGTTACTGGGCCTCTGTGCTGGCCCTGCACCTGTGGCCTCTCTCATTCCCCAGCCCTGACGCAATGCTCTGCTACAGGACATGAGCTCATGAAGGAAACAGAGCCACACACACACACACAGTCTTTAACACACACACAGGCCAAAGTGGAGCCGTCTGCACTTAAAGGGCCAGCCACACACATTCCTCACCGCCCAGCAGCCAAACTATCTCCCAGAGTGCAGCAGAGAAAAATTTCCTACTGAGCTGGGAGCAGAAACCCTAACCCACAATCTAGCTCCAACTGTTATGCATGTCCACAGTTTGAAATGGTTCAGCCATGTTGTTGAAACACAAGTCTGTAATGTAAGGGGATTCAGTGCACAGTCAGAGAGAGTAATAAAAAAATATATAATAATAAAACATGATAATACTTTTTCTTTCACTTAAAAAATGTGGAGCAAGTTATGCAGATCAGTAGGAAAAATAAAATAATTTTAATCCAGGCAGGAAAACGTGACAACTGTGCAAGGGGTGTGTAGACTTTCACTTGACAACAGGGAAAATGTAAAGTCAAGCAGGTTTCTGTGTTGGAGTTGCGAGTTCTGTATGTGCATGAGCAGTAGCTCCCAAACGTTTGCCGATTTCGGAAATTGTATTTATTTCTCTGTCTCTCTCTTTTTCTCCTTTAGGGGGCTTTGCTGCATTCTCCTCCTGTTTCCCCGGGCTTTGTGAGAGCAAGCCAGCTCTGCCTATGAGCATATCCCAGCCCTGCCTACCTGTAGCTAACATTGGCCCCACACGCATCCTACCACACCTCTACCTGGGATCGCAGAAAGACGTCCTCAACAAGGTGAGCCCGTAGCAGTCAAGGGGAAGTAGAGGGAATGTGAGAGGAAAGGAAGTACAATAAAGCGTTAGCTGTTGTTCTCTGTTATTGCCTTTTCTAACAGTCCCCTGTCTGCATGTGTCTCTCTGTCTGTCTGTAGGACCTAATGGTTCAGAATGGAATCACGTACGTGCTGAATGCCAGTAACACCTGTCCCAAGCCTGACTTCATCAGCGAGAGCCACTTCATGCGGATCCCTGTCAATGACAACTACTGTGAGAAGCTACTGCCCTGGTTGGAGAAAACCAATGAATTCATCGGTAAGTCATGATTGTGTGTCTTTGCATGTGCAGAGAATATAATATATACCATTTAGAAGACGCTTTATCCAAAACGACTTACAGTCATGCTTAAATGTATAGGTGGTCCCAGAAATCGAACCCACTTTCTGGCGGTGCAAGCGCCATGACCTACCAACGGAGCTACAGAGGACCACGTATATGCAGAATATGCACTAGTAGACCCTGGTTTGATTCCAGGCTGTATCACAACCGATTAGGAGTCCCGTAGGGTGGCGCACAATTGGCCCAGGGTCGTCCGGGTTAGGGTTTGGCCAGGGTAGGCCGTCATTGTAAATAAGAATTTGTTCTTAACTGACTTGCCTAGTTAATTAAAGATGAAATAAAAGAATGTCATACAACATAGTGAAACAGGCCTCATATTCAGTGTATCACAATATTGTAATATATCACCCTCCTTGTTTTCACAAGTGGTATACTCCCAATGCGAGGTTAATCGTGATGACGACGACCCCTGTGCTGAAGAGGAGGTTTATTTTCTATGGGTGTTCCATAGACGGGTTGGTTGTTTAGCAACAAAGCCGATGCGTGCAGAACTATGGTTTAAACAGACGGGTTTGGTTTAGATTGCTGCTAACATGTAAACTATATTTAGTCTCCAATATTTGTTGAAAACATAAATAGTTGCACAATGAGCACTTGTCTTTCAAATACACAGTTGTTGGTTAACTTGCCAGCAAGCAAATTTGAGCCATATTAGCATAGACGTGTCACTCAGTCATATCAAGAACACGATGAAACGAGCTGAAACGAGACACTTACGTTTCACCACATGCCAGTTCCTTGTCATTGTTGCCAGCTATCTGGCCATCCAGAACCATAACGCACAGCCTTCTGCCCCATTGAAGCGTGTGCATCATTTTCGTGACGTTGTCAGCTAACCCGTCTATTCTCCCAAAAGACTCTCTATTCTAACTAATCAAATTCGATGGGTGTTTCTTTCTCCCAGAAGACTCTCTGTTAATCTAGCTAATCCTGTTCCTGGATTTTGTGTACGGACGTGTGTGTTCACACGTATTTGTTCCCCCCTCCCACAGACAAAGCCAAGGTGTCAAACTGCAGAGTCATTGTGCACTGCCTGGCTGGAATCTCACGCTCAGCAACCATCGCCATTGCATACATCATGAAGACAATGGGCCTGTCATCGGATGATGCCTACAGGTACACTCTCTACCCGACGCTCCCCGCCAGCTGAGCTTAAGTTGCAGCATCTTTAAAAAGTGGACTCAGTGTTTGAGGAAATGCTAGACGCTCATCTGTACCCCACAGTCTTGAGAAATGACATTCTTCTGGTTGCCAGAGGAACTAGTGTACAGTAGGAACTAGTTGTGTTGCCTAGGATCATCTTTTGTGTGGCAGTTAGTTCACACCAGTTCATTCGGGGGTAACCTGCTACTTAAATGCACGCAACCCAACGATGAATATTAGGTTTACACAGGAAGTAGCTTAGAAGAACTTTACAAAGTATTTGTTTTGCTTTACTTTGCATCTGGAGCCCCAACTCTAACTGGAACTAACATTTTTCCCTCTTATTTCCTCTTGACCAGGTTTGTGAAGGACCGACGGCCTTCAATATCGCCCAACTTTAACTTCCTGGGCCAGCTGCTGGAGTTTGAGAAGGGGCTGCGGCTCCTCCAGGCGCTGTCAGACGACAAGACCTCAGAGGGCAAAGGTCAATCCCAGGGCTCAGAGGTCAACGGGTTCAGCTCAGGGTCAGAAGTCAACAGTCACCATGACACTTCATCAATAGAGCCCCAGACCCCACCAGAACCGAAGCTCCCCTCGCCGACTTCTCTCCAGCAGGGCTTCAACGGCCTCCACCTGTCGGCCGAGCGCATCCTGGACACTAACCGGCTGAAGCGATCCTTCTCCCTGGACATCAAGTCTGTCTACTCCCCCAGCAGCCCCCACTGCCTGCACCTGGCAGCGCCCACACACTCCGAAGACGTGCCCAAGCTATGTAAGCTGGACAGCCCCCCTGTCAATGGTGTCTGCCCTCAGTTCTCCCCTGTCCCAGACAGCCCCAGCTCGGCCGAGTCACCTTTCCCTTCCCCGGGGTGCGGCGGCAGCATCGGAGGTCTCGACGTTGGGGGTCCCAGTGAGGGGGGTGTTCGTTCTGGAGGTCCATCATCGTCCAGGCCCAGGAGGAAAGCCAAGCACGGCCCTGGATCTGGATCCACAGCCAGTTCCCCGGTACAACCCCAGTCCCTGAGTCTGACTCTGGGACGCTCCCTGCCCGTTCACAAGAGCCCCAGCCTGGACGAGAGCCTAAAGGGCTCCATGCTTCTCTCTCTGCCCCCCAAAGAGTCCGGAACCATGTGGACCAAACACAGAGACACAGTACAGGCCACCACCCCAGTCACACCTGTCACCCCCACTGCCGACGCCCCCTGGTACTTCGGAGCTGAAGAGGTAGGGGAAGGAGGGATGGAACTAGGAGGAGACGGAGGAGGAGGGGTGGAAGTGCGATTCGGAAGCAGCTCTGCGTACGTGGCGTTCGGTTGTAGCGAGGGGGTGCGGCTACGGGAGAAAGTGCAGCGGGACAAAAGGGTATCGTCGTCATCTGCGCCATTACAGAGGGACTCCTCAACGACTGTCGCCAATGGGACGGCCTCCAACAGCACCGAGAAGCAGTTCAAGCGGCGCAGCTGTCAGATGGAGTTTGAGGAGGGCATCTCCGATACGCGTTCCCGGGAGGAGCTGGAGAAGATGGGGAAGCAGTCCAGCTTCTCTGGCAGCATGGAGATCATCGAGGTGTCCTGACTAACCGCACTCCTGACCACAACCGGCCCACCCAGGGAGGAGGGGAAACGGACCTGAAGGAGGAGGGAGGACAGAGGTGGGAAATTTACACTCCCCAAACAGACCGTGTTAAAGACTCAAACTCTGAGAAGACAGAAACACCAGAGAGATTCCGGGAGTCCCTTATCTAGCTAGCGTTCCTTGACTAGACATGGGGTTCAGCAGGCTGTCGATTTCCTAGGTTACATTTACAGTACTACCAACCAAAGCTCTGAAGAGAACAACTACGGGGAAAGACGGAGGGCTATGGGGCACTGACACTGAACTATGAACTGTGAACTATTTCCTCTGTATGGTGTCAGTTAAAGAAAAACAGATCCAGGGGCAAATCTCAAACAACACCCTATCACCCATATAGTGCACTACTTTTGACCAAAAGTCACCAAAAGTATAGTGCTATTTTCGTTATTGGGTGTCATTTGAGACGTAGCCAAGTGCTTTCCTCCCAAAGACTTCAATCCCCAGCATGCCTCAGTCTGCCCCTCCCTTAATTTCAAAGACTTCAGCCCCAGAGAACCACAACCCCCAGCATGGCTCAGTCTGCCCCTCCCTTCATTACAAAGACTTAGAAAGAGCTCTGTACCCCAGAAACGCACCACAGCACAATGCAGAGAGAGACTATTCAGACTCTCCTAAGAGTCTATACCGGTGGTACTGCATCAAAACAATGACGAATCCTCCATGTTGGCGTGTCAGCCCATCATGGTTTACAAAGACTTTGCAGTTTAAGAGGACTCATAGTGACTGATAAAGACTGGCATTGTATTTTCCCGCAATACTCGTCTGCTTCCTTGTTTCCAGTGTTTAACAGTGTGACGTGACTGTTGGGGCGGTGGGGAGGAGAGGAGTTAGGTCTAAGTTACGCCCTCCCTGTAGTGGAGTTCAGTACTCGCATGTCTCACTCCACACCCCCCAAGTATACCCCACCCCAGCCTCCCAGAGCATGCTCCAGGGCTGGCGACAGACAGACAAATACTATATATACTATATGAATATATATATAGCGATTTTAATGGACTTTTAATCAACAACAAAAAATCTCAGTTCTGGTTGTAATTTATTTGATCTGTTCATTCTGGTAATGAGAAATAATAGAATGTTTTGTGGACTTTTTCATTTTCCTTCGTTAATCTCAGTTTTTGTTGTATGGTATTTATGAAACACATACAACCACACACTCATGCACACACAAACTCATGCACACACACACTCATGCACACAAAACTACAAGCAAGCAATATGTGCTGTTCCTTGTTTGGAGGAAGAGTTATGTATTTTGGGTTTCATCTGACGTTGAAATGCACTTTTCTGTTACTCTTCAAAAACGAGTATCCCATCCACTTCCTAAGAGGGTACCAACACACTCTAACCCAGGGGTGGGAAAACTACAGCTCATTCAATCCGGCCCATGGGAGGTTTCAGTAAAAACAACTAACAAAATGGGGGGCAAATTATTATTTAGGGTTTAAAAACTACTCTAGGCCACATTTGAATGTCTAAAACTAGATAGAATGTTTGTAGAAATTATAATAGACCTGTATATTTCCAAATAACTGCCCTTTTTCTGGCCCCGAAATTGATTTTGACATACAAATCGGTTCCCTAAATCCTGATGTGGCCTTCGAGCCAAAATGTTTGCCCACCCCTGCTCTTACCTCTGGTGACATCACCAGATGTGTGGTATGGTGAAGAACAGTCCCTATGAGCATGAAAACGTTGAATTTACATTGAAAAGATGTTGAAAATACATATGTTTGGTTGAAAATATGTTAAATATGTATTTGTGGTTGAAAATACGTTGAAAATAGGTATTTTTAGTTCAAAATACATTCAAAATACGTATTTTCAACATCTTATGTTCACCGAGATGACTCTTCAGTTGAGTGTAATTAAGATGTTATTTATTGTGATTGTGGGCTCCAGTTAGTGCATCTCCTGGGAGACGGTTAATGTGTGTGAGCGAGAATGAAGAACTTTATTCAACCCAGTACTAAAGAGCAAATTATTGTAGGAAGGACTATTGATTTCTCCAGGGCTCATGACAACAACTACCGGTATATGCAAGTAGATCCACACAGTTGACAATGTTAGAGACATCCACCTAACACACTGCTAAACTCACTCTGTTGGCTAGTTTCCAAATCCACACACACACACACACACCCACACACACACACACACACACACACACAGAACTAAACTGTGTTGGGATATGAGAGAAGCCCATAGCTGAAACAAATCCCCTCCACACATACACACACAGACATAAACACACAGACACTTATAGTCACACACAAAGATATACCACCACCTTTCGTTTGTTCTCAGGGGATCTTTCAGTGAGCCAAGCCTGGCGCAGGGTACACAATTGCTTGCACATCAGCACAATGCATGTCACGCCCTCACTATCTCTATCAGTCTATCGCTCTCACTCTCTTATTTTCCAAAGGTTTGATAAAAACAAAACAAAACGGAAGGGATGAAACTAGAACGTGATTCAGAAGTGAATAAATGAATGCTATTGCTCTGCTGGTGCGAGATTGTCTATTTATTTATGATGTACGTATATGTGTTTTTTTCCTTTTCCTTTGGTTAGCTTTTCTCTATTGTGACCTTTGACCTATACCTTTGTGCTGCTGTAAGGTCAGACCTGGATTTCCTGTGTTCAGTTCTCTGAGGCTTTCCTTCTAGTCTCTTTATTTTTAAAAGATGTTGTTATAATTATTTAAAAACATGTTAAGAGAAGATGCAGGCTGTCCCGATTGCTATAATTGTTGGTATTGATGTATTATTATTATTATTATGATTATTATTGTTGTTATGTTGTGTAAATAGCAAGGTATCTAAGAATATTGATGAATTTAGGTACATTTTTAAAATAAAATCCTGATACCTTAGGCTGCTTGACGCAAAATACCTCAGGTTTTTCCTTCCTTGTACATGTTTTGTGAAAATGAGACAAAAATACAAAAATGACAAAATATGAACTGTTCTCTGTCTCTGTTTTGGTTTTAGGTGAGTCCGTCATGGGCTGGTGGTCCACATGGGATAATTGCAGGACAAAACAGCCATACAGGCTGGCATATGGATAAAAACCAAGCCATACAGGCTGGCATATGGATAAAAACCAAGCCATACAGCCTGGCATATGGATAAAAACCAAGCCATACAGCCTGGCATATGGATAAAAACCAAGCCATGCAGGCTGGCATATGGATAAAAACCAAGCCATACAGGCTGGCATATGGATAAAAACCAAGTCATACAGGCTGGCATATGGATTAAAAAAAGTGTTTGGCTTGACAAACTTTATCCCTAAGGGGAAATTTAGCTTGGACATCATAACTAGACTATCACAACAATCCACATGATCAAATAGATACTGGAGCCCATATACATTAGATGAAATACACATACAGTTGAAGTCGGAAGTTTACATTCACCTTAGCCAACTACATTTAAACTCAGTTTTTCACAATTCCTGACATTTAATCCTAGTAAAAATTCCCTGTCGTAGGTCAGTTAGGATCACCACTTTATTTTAACAATGTGAAATGTCAGAATAATAGTAGAGAGAATGATGTATTTTAGCTTTTATTTCTTTCATCACATTCCCAGTGGGTCAGAAGTTCACACACAGTCAATTAGTAATTAGTAGCATTGCCTTTAAATTGTTTAACTTGGGTCAAACATTTTGGGTAGCCTTCCACAAGCTTCCCACAATAAGTTGGGGGAATTTTGGCCCATTCCTCCTGACAGAGCTGGTGTAACTGAGTCAGGTTTGTAGGCCTCCTTGCTTGCACATGCTTTTTCAGTTCTGCCCACACATTTTCTATAGGTTTGAGGTCAGGGCTTTGTGATGGCCACTCCAATACCTTGACTTTGTTGTCCTTAAGCCATTTTGCCACACCTTTGGAAGTATGCTTATGGTCATTGTCCATTTGGAAGACCCATTTGCGACCAAGCTTTAACTTCCTGACTGATGTCTTGAGATGTTGCTTCAATATATCTACATACTTTTCTTTCCTCATGATGCCATCTATTTTGTGAAGTGCATCAGTCCCTCCTGCTGCAAAGCTCCTCCACAACATGATACTGTCACCCCCGTGCTTCACGGTTGGGATGGTGTTCTTTCGGCTTGCAAGCCTCCCCCTTTTTCCTCCAAACATAAACATGGTCATTATGGCCAAACAGTTCTATTTTTGTTTCATCAGACCAGAGGACATTTACCCACAAAGTACAATCTTTGTCCCCATGTGCAGTTGCAAACCTTAGTCTGGCTTTTTTATGGCGGTTTTGGAGCAGTGGCATCTTCGTTGCTGAGCGGTCTTTCAGGTTATGTCGATATAGGACTCGTTTTACTGTGGACATAGATACTTTTTGTACCTGTTTCCTCCAGCATCTTCACAAGGTCCTTTGCTGTTGTTCTGGGATTGATTTGCACTTTCCCACCAAAGTATGTCCATCTCTAGGAGACAGAATGCGTCTCCTTCCTGAGCGGCATGACGGCTGCGTGGTCCCATGGTGTTTATGCTTGCGTACTATTGTTTGTACAGGTGAACATGGTACCTTCAGGCGTTTGGAAATTGCTCCCAAGGATGAACCAGACTTGTGGAGGTCTACAATTAATTTATTTGGATTTTCCCATGATGTCAAGCTAAGAAGCACTGAGTGTGAAGGTAGGCCTTGGAATACACCCACAGGTACACCTCCAATTGACTCAAATGATGTGAATTAGCCTGTCAGAAGCTTCTAAAGCCATGCCTTTCTTGAATTTTCCAAGCTCTTTAAAGGCACAGTCATCTAGTGTATGTAAACTTCTGACCTACTGGAATTGTGATACAGTGAATTATAAGTGAAATAATCTGTTTGTAAACAATTGTTGGAAATATTACTTGTGTCATGCACAAAGTAGACGTCCTAACCGACTTGCCAAAATTATAGTTTGTTAACAAGAAATTTGTGGAGTGGTTGAAAAACGAGTTTTAATGACTCCAACCTAAGTGTATGTGAACTTCCGACTTCAACTGTACAGTACCTTCAGGAAGTATTCACACCCCTTGACTTTTTCCACATTTTGTTGAATTTAAATGGATTACATTGCGATTGAGTCACTGGCCTACACACAATAGCCTGTAATTGTCATGCTTGCTCCCGCTCTCCCTCTCTCTGGCGCTCGAGGGCGCCAGGCTGCCTATCTTTACACACACCTGTCCTCTTCGTTACGCGCACCAGCGCCTCATTGGACCCACCTGAACTCTATTATTATTTGATTGCCTTCCCTTTATCTGTCTGTTCCTCACATTATTCCCTGTGTCAGCATTGATTTCATTACTTTGTCCCTTCCAGACGCTGGTTCAGTCCTGTTTTCTCCCTGTACCTGCTTCCTGTTTCCAGCGTCGTGCCCTACAATAATGTCGAAGTGGAATTATGTTTTTAGATATGAGTAGATGTGCTTGTTTTGAGATCAAAGTGAGACTTGCATGTAGCCACGTGTGCACATTTTTTCATATTCTTTGCTAGTAAGTGAGGTATTAGCCCAGTTATAGCTAATTTCTAGTCAGCAATAGGGGAGATGTTGCTTCCTTCAAGAGCACAAAATGTGTACATGTCTAGACATCTTTGAAAAGAAAGTCAGTTAAAGAGATTTGTTTTATGTTTTAAATGGGCAGTGTTGTATTTTGAGACAGGCTTGAATAAGCTAAGTAGCCAAAAGGCAGAGGGTAGCATAATGTGTCTGATTCTCTGTAATAATGGTATGGGATAATAATTCATTTTATTTTGTAAAGTGGTTTCTTGCATCAAACAACAAAATATTTTCACTCACCTCCAGTGGATAAAAAGGTTAATGTCATGCCCTACATGTTTCTTCAAAAGTCTCATGGAATGTAGGCCTACATTCCATTAAATAAACCTTTATTTAACTAGGCATTGAACACCACACATTGGCTGCCACTGTAGGCTGAATGATAGAACAGCTAAAAGTTATGGGGTAAATTTTCTCCATTGTTTTTGATGGTAGGCCACTCTGATAGGCCTACATTATGATCAAATTGCCACAATAGCCTACTTCGCCGCTGTTATAACTGTAACTTAAAGTGGGTACAGCCTCAATGTTCACAGTAAACGCGCGCCAGTAGTTGCACAGAATTTTCACAACATTCAAATTTGCTCAGTGCCTACATTTTTTTGGAGAGAACATTGCTTACAGAGTTGAATGGCTGTGATAGGAGAAAACTGAGGATGGATCAACAACATTGAGGTTACTCCACAATACTTAGCTAAATGACAGAGTGAAATAAGGAAGCCTGTACAGAATATAGCTACCACAGCATTCTGCAAACCATCTCAATTGGCTTGAGGTCAGGTGATTGTGGAGGCCAGGTCAGCTGATGCAGCGCTCCATCACTCTCCTTATTAGTCAAATAGCCCTTACACAGCCTGGAGGTGTGTTTGGTCATTGTCCTGTTGAAAAACAAATGATAGTCCCACTAAGCGCAAACCAGATGGAATGGCGTATTGCTGCAGAATACTGTGGTAGCCATGCTGGTTAAGTTTGCCTTGAATTCGAAATAAATCACTGACAGTGTCACCAGCAAAGCACCGCCACACCATCACACCTCCTCCTCCATGCTTCACGGTGGGAACCACACATGCAGAGATCATCCGTTCACCTACTCTGCGTCTCACAAAGACACAGTGGTTGGACAGATTTCCACTGGTCTAATGTCCATTGCTTGTGTTTTTTGACCCAAAAGAGTCTCTTCTTCTTATTGGTGTCCTTTAGTAGTGGTTTCTTTGCAGCAATTTGACCATGAAGGCTTGATTCACGAAGTCTCCTCTGAACAGTTGATGTTGAGATGTGTCTGTTACTTGGGCTGAAATTTCTGGGGCTGGTAACTCTAATGAACTTATCCTCTGCAGCAGAGGTAACTGTGGGTCTTCCTTTCCTGTGGTGGTCCTCATGAGAGCCAGTTTCATCATAGCGCTTGATGGTTTTTGCGACTGCACTTGAAGAAACTTTCACAGTTCTTGAAATTTTCCGGACGACTGACTTTCATGCCTTAAAGTATGAAGGTCAGACCCCTACCTTGTCACAACACAACTGACTTGCTCAAATGCAATAAGAAGGAAATAAATTCCACAAATTAACCTTTAACAAGGCATACCTGTTCATTGAAATGCATTCCAGGTGACTAACTCATGAAGCTGGTTGAGAGAATGCCAAGAGTGTGTAAAGCTGTCATGAAGGCAAAGGGTGGCTACTTTGAAGAATCTCAAATATAACATATATTTTGATTTGTTTAACACTTTTTTGGTTACTATATGATTCCATATGTGGCATTTCATAGTGTTGATGTCTTCACTATTATTATACAACGTAGAAAATATTACCAGTACCAGTCAAAAATAAACTTTTGACTGTTACTGTATATTGACTCAAGGGGTTGAATACTAATATACTGAAGATATATTAATGTTTTGTTTTTCATTATTATTATTTTTTTTACAAATATTATAATTTTCTTACACTTTGACATTACAAAGTATTTTGTGTAGCTCGTTGACCAAAAATTACAATTAAATCCATTTGAATCCCATCTTGTAACACAACAAAATGTGGAAAAGGTCAAGGGGTGTGAATATTTTCTGAAGGCACTGTACAGTACATCACATTCTCATAATAGAATAACACCTGGCAAGGTATAATGCTAGGGTTATTAGCATAGTCCAGGGGAATTTCATGGCTTTGTCCCTTGTGAAAGAGGAGAGACGGAGGGAAAGAGACCACCAGTCACAGGATCCCAGGAGAGAGAGAGAGCGAGTGAGAGAGAGAGATTTGCACGTCGTTACAACACTGTATATAGCCATATGACAAAAAAATCACTTTTGTTTATTATATATTTCACTTCCTTTGGCAATGTAAACATATGTTTCCCATGCCAATGAAGCTATTTGAGAAAGAGACAGACAGAGAGGGAGAGAGAGACAGAAAGGGAGAGAGAGACAGAGAGGGAGAGAGACAGAGAGGGAGAGAGAGACAGAGAGTGTGTGAGAGAAAGAGATAGAGAGAGTGAGAGAAAGAGTGAGAGACAGACAGAGACAGAGAACCCACACCAAGAGGACCTACACCAACACCACAGCATCACCAGCCACACCCTGGCCACACCCTTTATAGGCCCCCCATATCAGACCTATGCCCCTTCTGCCCACCCCATGCCCCCCGCCCCTGCGGCAAGGACCTCAACATGACAGCAGGACAACCCCAACAATTACACCCGCCCAAGCCCCATCCTGCGACCTAAGAGGAACGTATAAGATGCTCAACATGCTCTGCTCACAACTACTGTGATGGGATAAACCACACAAAAAACAACACTAGATACACAAAGCTTTACTATTTCATCCTGGAAAGTACAAGGTCTGAAGTAATCAATCTTTGGCCTAAAGAGCAGGAACCAAAAATTAATCAAAAAATTGGAAATACAGACATTGCCATCCTACAAGGAACATGGTATGAAGGAGACAGATCCACTGGTAGCCCTCTATGTTACAGAGAGCTGGTAGTCCCATCCACCAAACTACCAGGTGTGAAATGGGGAAGAGACTCAGGGGTATGCTAATTTGGTATATAGCAGACCTAATCCAGTCTATTAAATTAGTCAAAACAGGAACATTTTACATCTGCTAGAAATGAATAAGGAAATTATCTCAACAGAGAAAAATTTCCTCATGTGTGCTACCTATATCCCCCCGATAGAATCCCCACATTTTAACGATGACAGCTTCTCAGTCCCAGAGGGGGAGATCAACAATTTCCAGGCCCAGGGACATGTACTACTCTGTGGTGACCTAAATGCCAGAACTGGACAAGAACCCGACACCCTCAGCTCACAGGGGGACAAACACCTACCTGGAGGTGACAGCATTCCCTCCCCCATATGCCCCCCAAGACACAACTATAACCAACAAAAACTGCTCAGAACTCTTGCAGCTCTGTCAGATGCTGGGTATGTACATAGTCAATGGTAGGCTTCAAGGGGACTACTATGGTAGGTACACCTATAGCTCATCTCTTGGCAGAAGTACTGTAGACTACTTTATCACTGACCACAACCCAGAGTCTCTTAGAGCATTCACACTCAGTCCACTGTCACCCCTTTCAGGTCTCAGCAAAATCACAGTCTACTTGAACAGAGCTATGATCAATCATGAGGCATCAAAGCCAAAGGAACTGAATAATATTCAGAAATGCTATAGATGGAAGTAAAGTAGTGTGGAAATCTACCAAAAAACAACTAGGCAACAATAACTGCAATCCCTTCAAGGCAACAACAAATTCCATCCCTTCAATCCCTTATTCCTGGACAAAAGGTTTCACTGTAATAGTGAAGGTGTAAACTTGGCAGTAGAAAACCTAAACAGTGTTTCTGACCTCTCAGGTTCCCTATCAATTCTAAAAATGTCAAGCAAACGACCTAAGAAAATTAACAACAATGACAAATGGTTTGATGAAGAATGCAAAAACCTAAGAAAGAAATTGAGAAACCTATCCAACCAAAAACGTAGAGACCCAGAAAAACTGAGCCTACGCCTTCACTATGGTGAATCACAAAAACAATACAGAAATACACTACGGAAAAAGAAGGAACAGCACATCAGAATCAGCTCAATATAATTGAAGAATCCATAGAATCTAACCACTTCTGGGAAAATTGGAAAACAAACAAGACGAAGAGTTATCTATCCAAAAGAGATGTATGGATGAACCACATCTTCAATCTTTTTGGTTCTAAAAAAACTAACAGCAAAACCATATACATGATCAAATACAAGTCTTAGAATCAACTATTAAAGAGTACCAGAACCCACTGGATTCTCCAATTACATTGAATGAACTACAGGACAAAATACAAACCCTCCAACCCAAAAAGGCCTGTGGGGTTGATGGTATGCTAAATTAAATGATAAAATATACAGACCACAAATTTCAATTGGCTATACTTAAACTCTTTAACATCACCATCAGCTCTGGCATCTTCCCCATTTTTTCGAACCAAGGACTGATCACCCCAATCCACAAAAGTGGAGACATATTTGACCCCAATAACTACAGGGGGATATGCATCAACAGCAACCATGGGAAAATCCTTTGCATTATCATTAACAGCAGACTCGTACATTTCCTCAGCGAAAACAATGTACTGAGCAAATATGAAATTGACTTTTTACCAAATCACCGTATGACAGACCACGTATTACCCCTTCACACCGTAATTGACAAACAAACAAACCAAAACAAAGGCAAAGTCTTCTCACGCTTTGTTGATTTCAAAAAAGCTTTAGACTCAGTTCGGCTTGAGTTTCTACTATACAAATTGATGGAAAGTGGTGTTGGGGGAAAAACATACAACATTATAAAATCCATGTACACAAACAACAAGTGTGCGGTTAAAATTGGCAAAAAACACACACATTTCTTTCCCCAGGGCCGGGGGGGGGGGGGGGGGGATGTAGTTTAAGCCCCATCCCTCTTTAACATATATATCAAAGAATTGGCGAGGGCACTAGAACAGTCTGCAGCACCTGGCCTCACCCTACTAGAATCTGAAGTCAAATGTTTACTGTTTGCTGATGATCTGGTGCTTCTGTCCCCAACCAAGGAGGTCCTACAGCAGCACCTAGATATTCTGCACAGATTCTGTCAGACCTGGACCCTGACAGTAAATCTCAGTAAGACAAAAAAGGTCCAGTTGCCAGGACCACGAATACAAATTCCATCTAGGTACCGTTGCCCTAGAGCACACAAAAAACTATACATACCTCGGCCTAAACATCAGCTCCACTGGTAACTTCCAGAAACCTGTGAACGATCTAAGAGACAAGGCAAGAAGGGCCTTCTATGCCATCAAAAGGAACATAAAATTCGACATACCAATTAGGATCTGGCAAAAAATACTTGAATCAGTTATAGAACCCATTGCCCTTTACGGTTGTGAGGTCTGTGGTCCGCTCACCAACCAATAATTCACAAAATGGGACAAACATCAAATTGAGACTATGCATCAAGAATTCTGCAAAAATATCCTCTGTGTAGAATGTAAAACACCAAATAATGCATGCAGAGCAGAATTAGGCCGATACCTGCTAATTATCAAAATCCAGAAAACAGCTGTTCAATTCTACAACCACTAAAAAGGAAGCGATTCCCGAACCTTCCATAACAAAGCCATCACCTACAGAGAGATGAACCTGGAGAAGAGTCCCCTAATCAAGCTGGTCCTGGGGCTCTATTCACAAATACAAACAGACCCCACAGAGCCCCAGGACAGCAACACAATTAGACCCAACCAAATCATAAGAAAACAAAAAGATAATTACTTGACACTGGAAAGAATTAACAAAAAAACTGAGCAAACAATAGTTTTTTATTTAAATAGACAAGTCAGTTAAGAACAAATTCTTATTTACAATTACAGCAGAAACAGTGGGTTAACTACCTTGTTCATGGTCAGAATGACAGATGATCTTCTTCTTATCAGCTCAGGGATTTGATCCCGAAACCTTTGGGTTACTGGCCCAACACTCTAACCACTAAGCTACCTGCCGCCCCAATGTTAATTGGCCTTAAACAGGTAGTACACAGTGGCAGAATACCTGACTACTGTGACTAAACCTAACTTAAGGAAATGTACAGACTCAGTGAGCATAGCCTTGTTATTGAGAAAGGCCGCCGAAGGCAGACCTGGCTCTCAAGAGAAGACAAGCTATGTGCACACTGCCCACTAAATGTGGTGGAAACTGAGCTGCACTTCCTAACCTCCTGCCAAACGTATGACCATATTAGAGACACATATTTCTCTCAGATTACACCGACCCACAAATAATTAAAAAACAAATCCAATTTTGATAAACTTCCATATCTACTGGGTGAAATACCAGTGTGCCATCACAGCAGCAAGATTTGTGACCTGTTGCCAAAAGAAAAGGGCAACGAGTGAAGAACAAACACCATTGTAAATACAACCCATGTTTATGTTTATTTATTTTCCCTTTTGTACTTCAACTATTTGCATATAATATGACATTTGAAATATCTTTATTCTTTTGTAATTCTGTGAGTGTAATGTTTACTGTTCATTTGTATTGTTTATTTCACTTTTGACTTGCTTTGGCAATGTTAATCTATGTTTCCCATGATAATAAAGCCCTTAAATTTAATTGAATTGAATTGAAATTTGAGAGAGAGAGAGAGAGAGGGGGAGAGAGAGGGAGAGAGAGGGGGACGGACGGACGGGGCGGTAGAGAGACCATGTCACTATGGATTGTCTCTGTAGTTCTCTCCTTTGATCGGTTCATTGTCTGTGTTATTTCTCTCTCTCTCTCACACACACACACACACACACACACACAAGGTACACCTACACACATGCCTCTGGCCAAATGTGACAGAAATTCCCTCCGTTGTTTCCCTGTTGCCTCTCGTTATCTTCCAGCGATGTGCACAGCGATGGGAGGATGGTTGGACCATTGGATGGGTGAAGTGTTTGCCCAATGATGTGATGTGTTTGAATAGTGATTACCTTCAGGGGATGAGAGAAGCGAGAGAGAATGTGAGAAGGTATATTTCAATGTGTGTGTGTTAGAGAGAGAAAAAGAGGAAGGCATTTTGCCCTCAGCAGATCAATGGCACCAATTCATCACCAGCATCTCTGTATGAATTGAATGATTGAATGAGACAACAATAGCCCTTTTGGTTTCATGATGTCATGAATCTCAGAACACTTTCTATTACACCATCAGCATAAAGTATGCAATGTAACTATTGTGTGTGTTCTGAGCAGAAAAGCCTGTATTATGGATTTTCAGGGATTTCCCCAGGAAAGACTATGTTATTTGACTATATTAATCTGACAACGCTTTGTAGGCTACCTCAAAAATATCAGCTGTCTAAGGCCTATCCTAACTGTCTGATTGCCAGATTGTGGGTATTCAACTTGTATGTTTTGCTAGCTGCTACACATGTGCACATAAGACAAAGGTTTACACTGCACTGTACAGTACTCTATCAGCTAAATGTCAGTGAGTCTTTTCCATGCGTGTATTGGATCAGTGGATCGTACTGTCTACAGTATGTCTATACGTCCATCTCTTTCTCAGGGTGCCCTTGGTGAGTATTAAGATCTGCTCGCTAATACACCTTAAACAGGTCACATCGGATCACCTTGCATTCGGCTTAGGTCTGCATTATGAGACAATATGAGAACGTTCTTAACATACTTGGACACATTACACTGTCAGACCCATCTGATACTTGTGAACACTATTGTTGATGAGCTACTGTCTATGGATGAAAAAAACGTAATATAAGAACAGAAGACAGTTTAATTGAGTATACAGAAAAATACGTTTGAATGTGTGCATGTGTGGGTCCTCCTCCTCCCAGTGGCTGATGGGTACCAGACGCGGCCATGCTGAGTGCCGGCCTGGCGCCTGATCCCAAGCCTTATATATGGAAACTGTTAGGAGCGTTACGCCAGCACGGCATTCCACACTTTTCCACTCTCACGCACACACACACGCACACACACACACGCACGCACGAACCCACACACACACACACACACACACACACACACACACACACACAGAGGTAACTAGGCTTACACACTCTCTCTGTTCGTAGCGTAACGTCAGCACGGCATTCCGCACTTTTCCACTGGCCGGCCAGAGTGCGCGATTCCAAAATTGATTTATTTTCCTCTTGTCCTTATATGACCCTAACTCTGAATGCCTACATTCTCCATCGCTCCTCCCTCTTTCTCTCCTGCTTCATTCTTCTCTTTCTCTCTCTCTCTGTTTGTCTGTCTTGTTTTATTCTCTTATTTTCTCCTAGTTTGTCTCTTTCTGTGTCTCTTTCTCTCACGTTCTCTTCACAAAAGGAAATGCAGCCAAGGCAGTGCCTCAGTATGGTTAGAGGGATCCTGAGACCTGCATAATATGCCACACTTTATTTAAATAAACTTCCATATGTATCTTCTCACATCCCTTAGAAATATATGCCATTTAGCAGACGCTTTTAACCAAAGCAACTTAAAGTCACACATGCATTTTACATACAGCTGGTCCTGAGGATCAAACCCATTACTCTGGTGTTGCAAGTGCCTTGCTCTAACAGCAGAGCTACAGAGAGCCATATGTAGATGGTCAGTAATGCTGCAAACACATGGATGACTGCAGAATGTAGTGGATCTGTGACCTGCAGATAGAATGCAATCCCTGGCTCACTGCTGTGAGGCTGTTCTGCAAAGCTTCATCCGTCCTAATGCAGTTAGTGTTGTCATGGTCACCTGTGTATTACAAACTGTAGCTCTTCCTACGGTGAGCGAGAGGTGACATTTAAGGCTCTATTCAATCCGTATTACGGAAGTTCAGAGTTACAGCGTGATTTCAATTTCAACACAATGTTCCCGCTTTAGCGGAGACTGCATTCACGGTAAACGCTGCATATGTCGGCTCAATCGGAAATTACCTTTACATTTAGAAAAGACTGTTCCCTTAGACTGCAAACAGTGGAAATCGATTCCAAACAAAGGATGCAGGAGAGGCTTATGTGGTAATGCACAATATATCTTAATAAAGTTGATTACGTTTGTTTCATTCATACTCATAACCAACCAGTGATTGATTCATCGTGAACTTCATTCAGATTTTGTCCGATGTCTTTATTTGATTAGGGGTCAAATAACTGAAGCATAGATTGGTAACTTTTTTTCAAATTTGGCACACAGAAACTAAAGGCCATGACTACCTTGTTCAAAAAGAATGGCACCGATTGGCCTATAGGTGGCGCTGTTATAAGCAGTCTCACTTAAACCCTCATGTCCGTTGCACCGTTTGACCTAGAGACTTGAAACTTCATATGTATGTGTCTTTCCTCTTGCTGAACAAATTTGCCTCATGGACCCATAAGGTCCGTCAGGATAGATTTTCCACCATCTTGGACATTTTGGAAAACCTTTGAAAACCTTTTTCTCATGAACCATGAGATGCTAATGCTTAAAATAATCATGAAAAATCTTCTTCTCATGAAATAAAAGTCAGATTCTCTCCAAATGTGGTCTTTGGATTCATCACAAAAGTCCCTAAAGAGATTGAGATGGCCACACTATACCAGTAAATATTAACACATACGCTAAAATATGTATAGTTTTTATTGAACCTTTCTTTTATCAGTGAGTCATACTGAGACCACAGTCTCTTTTATAGACAAGCCCTGAATTACATAAACTATGTAAATACACACACCAAAATATAAATACAAATTGCAAGCAGAAGGAAAAACAGGGTAAAAAAAACAAACACATTCATCAGTAATAAGGTCCTCAATCAGCTTTCTGAAACATCACATTTAACAACATTTTGAAGACTGTTCCACAAATATGGTGCAAGAAAACTAAAATCTGATTGTGGAAAGCTCTTAGAGACTTACCTAGAAAGACTTGCAGTTGTAATCACTGCCAAAGGTGCTTCTACAAAGTATTGACTCAGGGGTTGATAAAAACAACATGTTTTCACTTTGTCATTATGGGGTATTGTGTGTACTGTAGATGGGTGAGAAAAAAATGATTGAATCCATTTTGTATTCAGGCTGTATCACAACAAAATGTGAAATAAGTCAAGGGTTATGAATACTTTCTGAAGGCACTGTATGTACATTGCATACAGAATTGCAATCGCAATCAACAGGTTCCTCTATTTTAATGAAACAAATGGATCAATTGACTAGGTCTACAATACAGTGAGTTGGATTTGCTCTGCCCATTGACCAGCTCAGGTTTGCCATGCTTAACTTAATGCTGCCACCTACTGTTGGCTGTGAGTCAAACTCACCATCTCCCATATTACAATTTGGTGAAGGTGAAAAACAATCAATAATTGTGTTCTAAAAGTCAAAATAGATACGGACTGCATATATTTCATTTGTCCTCGGGTTACAAGAGATGCCCAGGGGACAGAGAGAGACAGAGAGTCTGTGAGAAAAAGAGACAGAGAGTGAATGGTGCATGTGTGGGAGTGAGAATGTGTGTTTCTCTCTGTACCGTCTGAGTGTAGTCTCAAAGCGCTGACTAAAGCAGCTGGGCATGCTGACGCCTGTCTCTCAAATGGTGTGACGTTGGTCCAGACTGAGACAGCACTCAGCCCCATGCAGCTCTACCCCTATCAGCACGCTCACTGTAACACTGTTACTGTATCCATCAGCACATATCAGTGCATAGCCCAGCCCCAGCTCTATACCCAGTCCCAACTCTATACCCAGCCCCAGCTCTATACCCAGCCCCAACTCTATACCCAGCCCCAGCTCTACACCCAGACACAGCTCTAAACCCAGCCCCAGCTCTATACCCAGCCACAGCTCTATACCCAGTCCCAGCTCTATACCGAGCCCCAGCTCTATACTCCAGCCCCAGCTCTATACCCCAGACCCAGCTCTATACCCAGCCCCAGCTCTATATCCAGCCCCAGCTCTACACCCAGCCCCAGCTCTATACCCAGCCCCAGCTCTACACCCAGCCCCAGCTCTATACTCCAGCCCCAGCTCTATACCCCAGCCCCAGCTCTCTACCCAGCCCCAGCTCAACACCCAGCCCCAGCTCTATACCCAGCCCCAGCTCTATACCCAGCCCCAGCTCTATACTCCAGCCCCAGCTCTATACCCCAGCCCCAGCACTCTACCCAGCCCCAGCTCTACACCCAGCCCCAGCTCTATACCCAGCCCCAGCTCTACACCCAGCCCCAGCTCAATACTCCAGCCCCAGCTCTATACCCAAGCCCCAGCTCTATACCCAGCCCCAGCTCTACACCCAGCCCCAGCTCTATACCCAGCCCCAGCTCTATACCCCAGCCCCAGCTCTCTACCCAGTCCCAGCTCTATACCCAGCCCCAGCCCTAGCTCCATACCCAGCCCCAGCTCTACACCCAGCCCCAGCTCTATACCCAGCCCCAGCTCTATACCCATCCCCAGCTCTATACCTAGTCCCAGCTCTATACTCCAGCCCCAGCTCTATACCCCAGCCCCAGCTCTCTACCCAGTCCCAGCTCTATACCCAGCCCCAGCCCCAGCTCCATACCAGCCCCAGCTCTACACCCAGCCCCAACTCTATACCCAGCCCCAGCTCTATACCCATCCCCAGCTCTATACCCAGTCCCAGCTCTATACTCCAGCCCCAGCTCTATACCCCAGCCCCAGCTCTATACCCAGTCCCAGCTCTATACCCAGCCCCAACTCTATACCCAGCCCCAACTCTATACCTCAGCCCCAACTCCATACCCCATCCCCAGCTCTATACCCTAGCCCCAACTCTATACCCAGCCCCAGCTCTATACCTCAGCCCCAACTCTATACCTCAGCCCCAACTCTATACCCCAGCCCCAGCTCTATACCCGGACCCAGGCCCTTACCCCAGCCCCAACTCTATACCCCAGCCCCAACTCTATACCCCAGCCCCAACTCTATACCCAGCCTCAACTCTATACCTAGCCCCAGCTCTATACCCAGCCCCAGCTCAATACCCCAGCCCCAACTCTATACCCAGCCCCAACTCTATTCCCAGCCCCTACTCTATACCCCAGCCCCAACTCTATTCCCAGCCCCAGCTCTCTACCCAGCCCCAGCTCTATACCCATCCCCAGCTCTATACCCCAGCCTCAATAGCGTTGTCATCAAACCCACTATCCTGGCATTACAAGTGTCATTCTGTACCAACTGAGCTACAGAGAACCATACGTATGTCCTGGTGGCCTATTCTGGGAGGGTTGGTAACCCTTTAGCCCCATCAGCACTCCATCAGCACATATCAGCATATCCCATATCCCAGTGTCTGCACCTCAACAACCACATCCTGGACCACCACGGAGGAAGACTCCGAGTAGGTAGAACTCAGCATAACCCCTGGAACAGTGTCAGATATTTTCTCATCCTTCCACAGGACACGTAGACTCACATGACACCTCACACTCTCTCTCACACACACACACACACACACGCACACACACACACAGACATGCACACACGCACACAGACACAGACACACACACACACACACACACACACACACACACACACACACACACACACACACACACACACAAAGATGAGTGCAGGCTGACAACACTGTGGTGTGACTTATAATTTTCCTGCTCTCTGGTGATGACATCAGAGCCACATGTGGGCTATTTCTGTTTGGTTGCCTGGTGAAAATGAGGTTGTGTCTGATGTGTTGAAAATGAAAAGAAAAGTCCCATATCAAACAATTTCATGCATTGATTAGCGTTATAAAAACAGTTCTGTTTGGTGCAAACACAGCTTTGACTTGATGTAGTCTGGTAAAAGTGGATTTTCTCACTGAACAGTGTGTTTATGTTAAGACACTCTATTCCAGGGTTAGGCAACTATAGTAGATTCAGCTGTGGGACGATTTTAGTCAGAGCAGATTGTCAGGGGCCAGAACATACTTATAAAAATGTGCACCCAGCAAATTGACACAAGTCAGCCCAAAAAGAGATCTGTATTTGAAAATAACATAATAATTTAATATCTTGATTACATTGACACATGATCATGTCTCTCTTTTTATTTGTAGGAACACCTGGGAACAGATTGCCTGAATTGAAATATATTTATAACTGATTTATTGGTGAATGACAGTCTTTTTGGACCAAAATAAATCACTTGCGGACAGTTTTGGCCCACGGGGTGCGTCTTGCTGACTCCTGCTCTATTCTCTAGTCTAAATGACTAGACTTACTCATACTCATCCCTCCTCATCCCTCCTCACCCCTTCTCATCAACCCTCACCCCTCCACACCCCTCCTCATCCCTCCTCACCTCTCTGCAGCCCTCCTCATCCCTTTGTCCTCTCTCTCTCTCCTCCGTATCCTCCCCCTCTCTCTCTCTCCCTAGTGATGAATGCAGGAGGCTGGAACCAGGTATGGCTGTAGACATGAGTAATGTGGCAAGACTGACTCACACACTCAGACGTCAGACACTCAGACGTCAGGCTTCAGTGTGGAGACGTCCATGACACACATGCACACACAAATGCACTGTGTAACTGGTAATACAGACAATCTGATCCCCATGGTGCACCACTGTGTTCTTTTTCTTATGAGCAGTAGACCCTGCAGGCAGGCAGTGTGGACAGAGTATGGATCTGTCTGTGAACAATGACCTCCGAGGGCTTACAGTAACACTAACCATTAGCAGGGCACTTCCATTAACGCCAATGTCCCTTTGTGTAGCTAGCTGTTTATATGTTACATTGTGTATCTGGCTGTTTATATGTTACATGCTAGCTGTTTATATGTTACATTGTGTAGTTAGCTGTTTATATGTTACATTGTGTATCTGGCTGTTTATATGTTACATTGTGTAGCTAGCTGTTTATATGTTACATTGTGTAGCTAGCTGTTTATATGTTACATTGTGTAGCTAGCTGTTTATATGTTACATTGTGTATCTAGCTGTTTATATGTTACATGCTAGCTGTTTATATGTTACATTGTGTATCTGGCTGTTTATATGTTACATTGTGTAGCTAGCTGTTTATATGTTACATTGTGTAGCTGGCTGTTTATATGTTACATTGTGTAGCTAGCTGTTTATATGTTACATTGTGTATCTGGCTGTTTATATGTTACATGTTAGCTGTTTATATGTTACATTGTGTAGCTAGCTGTTTATATGTTACATTGTGTAGCTAGCTGTTTATATGTTACATTGTGTAGCTAGCTGTTTATATGTTACATTGTGTAGTTAGCTGTTTATATGTTACATTGTGTAGCTAGCTGTTTATATGTTACATTGTGTATCTGGCTGTTTATATGTTACATTGTGTATCTAGCTGTTTATATGTTACGTTGTATAGCTAGCTGTTTATATGTTACATTGTGTAGCTAGCTGTTCATATGTTACATTGTGTAGCTAGCTGTTTATATGTTACATTGTGTAGCTAGCTGTTTATATGTTACATTGTGTATCTAGCTGTTTAAATGTTACATTGTGTAGCTAGCTGTTCATATGTTACATTGTGTAGCTGGCTGTTAATATGTTACATTGTGTATCTGGCTGTTTATATGTTACAATGTGTAGCTGGCTGTTTATATGTTACATTGTCTATCTGGCTGTTTATATGTTACATTGTGTATCTGGCTGTTTATATGTTACATTGTGTAGCTAGCTGTTTATATGTTACCTTGTGTAGCTGGCTGTTTATATGTTACATTTTGTAGCTGGCTGTTTATATGTTACATTGTGTATCTGGCTGTTTATATGTTACATGTTAGCTGTTTATATGTTACATTGTGTAGCTAGCTGTTTATATGTTACATTGTGTATCTGGCTGTTTATATGTTACATGCTAGCTGTTTATATGTTACATTGTGTATCTGGCTGTTTATATGTTACATTGTCACGTTCTGACCAGTATGAGGGTTATTTTGTTAGTGTAGGCTGGTCAGGACGTGGCAGAGGGTATTTGGTTTATGGGGTTCGGGGTGTGTGTATTATGTAGAGGGTAGTTGATTTATGTATTCCGGGGTTTTTTGGTCACTGCTCTGTTAGTCTATTTTCTTTCTAGTTAGTCTGTTTCTATGTTTAGTTAATTGGGGTGTGGACTCTCAATTGAAGGCAGGTGTTGTCTAGTTGCCTTTGATTGAGAGTCCTATAATTTAGGGTGTGTTTGTGTTTGTAATTTGTGGGAGGTTGTCACTTGAATTGCTGTCTTTTGCCGTCAAGTCTGTATTCGTCGTCCATCATTTTGTTTTGTTTGTGTAAGTGTTTATATTAAAGTGAATTATGAGCACTCAACCCGCTGCGCCTTGGTCCATTCCTGACGACCGTCGTTACAGAACCTCCCACCAAATCCGGACCAAGCAGCAAAGGACGGAGCAACAGGTTGAGGAGAAAAGGGAATTTGAGTTGGACCAACGGGAGAAATGGACATGGGAACAGATTATGGCCGGAGAGGGCCCATGGAAAAAATGGAGCGAAGACCGGAAACGCTACAGGGGAACACGACTGGCTATTAAGCCGGAGAGGCAGCCCCAATAATTTTTTTGGGGGGGGCACACGGGTAGTTTGGCAGGGCCAGGATTGAGCCGCAAGCCAAATCCCCGTTCTTATTGGGGGCAGCCTAGTATTAGTCAGGTCCCGTGCATTGGAGTGAGGTGCACGGCGTTGAGGCCTAGTATTCACAGGCCGGTGTGCGCAGTACCTGCGCCCCGCATTTGTCAGGGGAAAGCGGGCATCCAGCCAGGAAGGGTGGAACCAGTACTGCGCTCGAGACCGCCAGTGCGCCTTCACGGTCCAATATATCCTGTTCCCGCTCCACGCACTAGCCCTAAGGTGTGTGTTTCAAAGCTGGCATATCCAGTACCAGCACCACGCACTAGGCTTCCAGTGCGTCAGTCCAGTACGTCCTGTTCCCGCTCCACGCACTAGCCCTAAGGTGTGTGTTTCCAGGCTGGCATATCCAGTACCAGCACCACGCACCAGGCTTCCAGTGCGTCAGCCCAGTCCAGTACGTCCTGTTCCTGCTCCACGCACTAGCCCTAAGGTGTGTGTTTCCAGCTGGCATATCCAGTACCAGCACCACGCACCAGGCTTCCAGTGCGTCAGCCCAGTCCAATAGTCCTGTTCCTGCTCCACGCACTAGCCCTAAGGTGTGTGTTTCCAGCTGGCATATCCAGTACCAGCACCACGCACCAGGCTTCCAGTGCGTCAGCCCAGTCCAATAGTCCTGTTCCTGCTCCACGCACTAGCCCTAAGGTGTGTGTTTCCAGTCTGGCATGTCCAGTACCAGCACCACGCACCAGGCTTCAGTGCGTCAGCCCAGTCCAGCACGTCCTGTCCATGTTCCTCGTACTAGCCATGTGGTGCGTGTCCTTAGTCTGGCACGTCCTAAGCCAGGCCTTCCGGCAACAGTGCCTCGTCCAGAACATCCGGCAACAGTGCCTCGTCCAGAGCTTCCGGCGACAGTGCCCCGGAGAGAGACGGCCCACTGTTCGGAACCAGGTGAGACGGCCCACTGTTCAGAGCCGAGTGAGTCTGGCTACAGTCCAGAACTTCCGGCAACAGTGCCTCGTCCAGAACTTCCGGCAACAGTGCCTCGTCCAGAACTTCCGGCAACAGTGCCTCGTCCAGAGCTTCCGGCGACAGTGCCCCAGAGAGAGACGGCCCACTGTTCGGAACCAGGTGAGACGGCCCACTGTTCAGAGCCGAGTGAGTCTGGCTACAGTCCAGAACTTCCGGCAACAGTGCCTCGTCCAGAACTTCCGGCAACAGTGCCTCGTCCAGAACTTCCGGCAACAGTGCCTCGTCCAGAACTTCTGGCAACAGTGCCTCGTCCAGAGCTTCCGGCGACAGTGCCCCAGAGAGAGACGGCCCACTGTTCGGAACCAGGTGAGACGGCCCACTGTTCAGAGCCGAGTGAGTCTGGCTACAGTCCAGAACCAAGTGAGTCTGTCTACAGTCCAGAGCTCCGAGAGTCTTCCTACAGTCCAGAGCTCCTAGAGTCGTCCTACAGTCCAGAGCTCCTAGAGTCACCCTACAGTCCGGGGTCGACAGAGAGGGACATCACTGTAGAGACAGTTTATGAGGGGAGTGAGCCAGGGGTGGAGTGGGGTCTGCGTCCGGCTCCTGAGCCACCTCCTGAGGGGGGAGTATTGGGTTTAGGGGGGGGGGGTGTAGCAGGAGCACCGTCGGTGACGGTGGCCACCCTCCCTTCCCTCCCATGTACTTTTGGGGATTTATTAGTGTTTTGGGGGTTATTTGTTGTTGTTTTTTTGTGTGTGAGGTGCATCCGGGGTCTGCACCTTTGGGAGGGGGTAATGTCACGTTCTGACCAGTATGAGGGTTATTTTGTTAGTGTAGGCTGGTCAAGACGTGGCAGAGGGTATTTGGTTTATGTGGTTCGGGGTGTGTGTATTATGTAGAGGGTAGTTGATTTATGTATTCCGTGTTTTTTTTGTCACTGCTCTGTTAGTCTATGTTCTTTCTATTTAGTCTGTTTCTATGTTTAGTTAATTGGGGTGTGGACTCTCAATTGAAGGCAGGTGTTGTCTAGTTGCCTTTGATTGAGAGTCCTATAATTTAGGGTGTGTTTGTGTTTGTAATTTGTGGGAGGTTGTCACTTGAATTGCTGTCTTTTGCCGTCAAGTCTGTATTCGTCATCCATCGTTTTGTTTTGTTTGTGTAAGTGTTTATATTAAAGTTAATTATGAGCACTCAACCCGCTGCGCCTTGGTCCATTCCTGACGACCGTCGTTACATACATTGTGTAGCTAGCTGTTTATATGTTACATTGTGTAGCTAGCTGTTTATATGTTACATTGTGTAGCTAGCTGTTTATATGTTACATTGTGTAGCTGGCTGTTTATATGTTACATTGTGTATCTAGCTGTTAATATTGGCACACACACACACACACACACACACACACACACACACACACACACACACACACACACACACACACACACACACACACACAGGCATCCGTAGACACAAACAAATGCAACAACAAAAAAGATACACTCAAGTGAACACTCGCAGACAGCGGCGTGCACATACACACTTGAGTAATGTCAGGTTTTAATACCTACCAATGGCCTTTAGACTTACCGCCGCTTGCTATGAATAAATCATATCAGTCACGCCACAGCCAATACCTGACCTTCACTGCCTCTGTTGACGTGATCTATAGGTGTGTGTGTGTGTGTGTGGGCATGTTGCCATTAGCTGTTTTTAAAATAGCAATAGGCTATGAGAAACAGAGGGGTTTGCGTGTTTAACTACAATCTTAGAAGTGAAGGTGCCTGGAAGAACCTTTTGGGTTGCCACACTGGCGGAACCTTTCCAGTTGAAAAAGGTTCCTCGAGGAACCCCTGTGTATGAACCACAAATATGAACCATTGACTAGCAATGGTTCCTTGAGGAACTCCAGGGGTTCCTTGAGGATCTCCAGGGTTATTCGAGGATCTCCAGGGTTATTCGAGTCACCACAGTGCATGCTTGAGGTACATCTATTCCTTTAGCTCATCACCTGACTGAGATGTTGTAATAACCTCCAGGAACCTATGACAGTGTGTCTTCTATGATGTTACCCTGAGTTCCCTCGTCATCTCTGAGGTCGCCTCCCAGAATAGGGGTGAGGTCTGAGGTCGCCACCCAGAATAGGTCTGAGGGGTGAGGTCTGAGGTATGAGGTCGCCTCCCAGAATAGGTCTGAGGGGTGAGGTCTGAGGTATGAGGTCGCCTCCCAGAATAGGTCTGAGGGATGAGGTCTGAGGTCGCCTCCCAGAATAGGTCTGAGGGGTGAAGTCTGAGGTCGCCTCCCAGAATAGGTCTGAGGGGTGAAGTCTGAGGTCGCCACCCAGAATAGGTCTGAGGGGTGAGGTCTGAGGTCGCCACCCAGAATAGGTCTGAGGGGTGAAGTCTGAGGTCGCCACCCAGAATAGGTCTGAGGGGTGAGGTCTGAGGTCGCCTCCCAGAATAGGTCTGAGGGGTGAGGGGGTTGAGGAGTGCTCCTGTCAGCCAGGCTGAGAGCAGCTAGGTTGGGATTGGTGCGTATCGATCCTTGCGTGTTGTGTCGGTATCGACGGAGAGATATGTTTCAGGAAGTGACCTTGGCAGGCCCAGATGGACAGATAGAACGAGATGGACAGACAGAACCGGATGAACAGGGAGACAAACAGAAAGACGGGTACCTGCCAGGATATAGCTCTGTCTCCTACGATGTACCATGCTGGCACCAGCAGCCCTGCTGCCCTGACACTTGTGCCACCATGATAGTGTGTTCGGTTCCCGGACCAACCGTACGTAAAGGGGAAAGGGGGATACTTAGTCAGTTGTCCAACTGAATGTATTCAACTGAAATGTGTCTTCCGCATTTAACCCAACCCCTCTGAATCAGAGAGGTGCGGGGTGCTGCTGCCTTAATCAACATAAAAATGTATGCATGCATGACTGTAAGTCGCTTTGGATAAAAGTGTCTGCTAAATGGTATACTGTAGAAAGGTGACATATCTCCTGAAGGCCACATGGGAGCTTGCAGTGATTCAGATATTTTTTTTTTACATTATATGTGAATGTATAATACTAAAACATAAATGCAACATGCAGCAAGTTCAAAGATTTTACTGAGTTACAGTTCATACAAGGAAATTTGTAAATTTAAATAAATTCATTAGGCCCTAATCTGTGGATTTCACATGACTGGGAATACAGATATTTATCTTTTGGTCACAGATACCTTAAAAAAAAGGTAGGGGTGTGGATCAGAAAACCTGTCAGTATCTGGTGTGCAGCGCGACACATTTCCTTCGCATAGAGTTGATCAGGCTGTTCAATGATCAGGCTGTTCCTCTTCCATGGCTGTGCGAAGTTTCTGGATATTGGCGGGAACTGGAACACGCTGTCGTATATGTCGATCCAGAGCATCCCAAACATGCTCAATGGGTGACATGTCGGGTGAGTATACAAGCCATGGAAAAGCTGATACATGTTCAGCTTCCAGGTACTGTGTACAGATCCTCGTGACATGGGGCTGTGCAGTATCATGCGGAAACATGAGGTGATTCAGATTGAGAAAACTTTAATATCCTCAGAGGCAATTCATCTTGCAGCAGTCATAAAACATATAACATCTAAAAATGTACAATAAATAGCAAAGGATATTTACAAACAAATAGGCAGGGTAAGTAAAATGTCATAGTGCAACATTTGTTAAATTGCAGAATTTCATTCGGAATAAAAGAGTACTTGGCCCAATTCTTTTTTTTTTTACCAAAGGTAGTTTGTACCTGTGTCCAGAGGGAAGGAGCTGGAATTCAGGGTGGAGTGGATGGGAAGAGTCAACCGCTATTTTATTTGCCTTATGGAGGGCTCTGCCCAGGTAGAGAGATGACAGTTCTTGCTGTTGCTGCCCCATGACTTTTCCGCATGTCCTGACAATCTTGCACAACCTATTTTTCTGTGCAACCTTGATATTCTCAAACCAGAAGGTCAAGCAGTAGGACAGAATGCTCTCAATTAATGATTTATAAAAGAGAACCATGATGGTTAGATCAACATTAAAAAAGTACAGTTTCCGTAGGAAATACAGTCTCTGTTGGCCTTTCTTAAAAATAGCATCAGTGCACTGATCCAAGGACAGCTTGTTGTCAATGACTAGCCCAAGGTATTTGTACTCCTCCACTATTTCAATGGGCTCGCCTTTTATCAGTGATGGTGTGTGCATGGTAGTGTTCCTTCGAAGGTCAATCACCATGTCCTTTGCTTTTGATGTATTTAATATTAGATGGGATGACTCACACCAGACAGTAAAATCATTCAGAGCCGGTCCGTGCTCCGTCTCATCCCCTTCGAGAAGACTAACCAAAGCAGTATCGTCAGATTATTTGATCAGTTGGCGCCCTGGAAACCGGCTCCTGCAGCTGTTTGTATACAGTATGTATAGTATGTACAGTATGTATAGTATGTACAGTATGTATAGTATGTACAGTATGTATAGTACTGGTGGAAAAACACTGCCCTGTGGGGTTCCAACTGAAGTAGTGCGCACCTCAGAGAGTGTGTTGCCAACTCGTACCTGCTGAGACCTATCAGTTAGGAAATTGGTGATCCATGTGAAAAGCATCAAGTCCAAAGTCTCCTCTCAGTCTGTCTGCGAGGACCAACGGCTTGATTGTGTTAAATGCAGAGGAGAAATCTGCAAACAATACGCACATGGGTTTTACTGCCCTCCAAATGCATGTACACTAGATGTAAGAGCAAAAGGATGGCATCATCTGTCCCTCTCTCTGACCAGTATGCAAATTGGAGGGGGGTCAAAAAGGTGACAGGTGGTGTTGATGATGTATGCCTTGATCTTTTCAAGAGATTTAATCAAGAGAGAGGTCAGAGCGACAGGTCTGTATTCATTTGATGCAGACGGATCAGAGGTTTTTGTAACAGGTTCAACAATAGATTTTTTTCCATATGATGGAATTTCCAATGTATCCAGGGACCGCAGAGCAG
The DNA here is from genome assembly GCF_965601325.2 of Salmo salar. NCBI lineage: Eukaryota > Metazoa > Chordata > Actinopteri > Salmoniformes > Salmonidae > Salmo > Salmo salar. Next base: position 40,841,638 of record NC_138313.1, read on the forward strand.
AAAACACCGGATGAATGGTGGTGGCGGACGAATGGCACGACAATGGACCTGTGTTGTGTGACAAAACTGCATATTTTAAAGTGGCCTTTTATTGTCCCCAGCACAAGGTGCACCTCTATAATGATCATACTGTTAATCAGCTTCTTGATATGCCCCACACCTGTCAGGTGGGTGGATTATCTTGGCAAAGGGTAAATGCTGACAAACAGGGATGTAAGTACATTTGTGCACAAAATTTGAGAGAAATAAGATTTTTGTGCATATGGAAAACTTCTTGGATCTTTTATCTCAGCTCATGAAACATGGGACCAAAATTTTACATGTTGCGTTTATAATTTTGTTTAGTATATAAGCATTACCCAATATCACAAACAACGGTTACCGCTTACATGAGGAATATGCACACCTTTGTTAGATGGAAAAGGTGGCCTCTTGAGTTACAGAAATCCCTGCAGTAGTTACTCTCTCATTCAGTGGACACGAACCAATGCCAATAACAAACTAATATCCCACAGCGCTCTCAAGTGGTCAGTTGTGGTACTACACCCATTCTGAGAACTTTCCACAAGCCACCCTGTCAATCACCGTTCTGACTCTGCCTCTCATAGAGCTGATTGGAGCTCAGTCAGCCAATCCTCTGACTGCCTACTGTTGGTCTCAACCTGTGTTCAGCCATTATTTATAGAATCCTCAGGATTCTGGGGTGTGAGGGGACAGGGGAAGAAGGGGGAGAAGGAGGGAAGTGGGGTGTGGGGAGAGATGGGGGGATGTGGGGGATACCGATGAGACAGCTCTCGAGAGAAGGCAGTGCCCACTGCCCACAAAATGAGGTAGAAACTGAGCTACACTTCCGAACCTCCTGCCAAATGTATGAAAATATTAGAGAAATTTTTTTCCCAAAGATCACTGAGACCCACAAAGAATTTGGAAACAAATAAAACATTGATAAACTCTCATATCTGTTAAGCAAATCTTAGCAGCAAGATTTGAGAAAGGGGCAACCAGTGGTGCACAAACAACATTGTAAATACAGCCTATATTTATCTGTTTATTTAGTTTCCCATTCATGTTCCAACTACTTGCACATTGTTACAACACTGTACATAGCCAATAATATAACATTTGAAATGTCTATATTTTTTTGTGTAATGTTTACTAATGTTTCCCTTGTTTATTTCCATTTGGTTTCAAATCAAATTGTATTGGTCATGTACACATGGTTAGTAGATTCTTCTAGTTCCGACAGTGCAGTTTATTGTCTATTACGTTTGCTTTGGCAATGTAGACATATGATTCCCATGCCAATAAAGCCCTTTGGATTGAATTGAAGACACAGAGAGAGAGAGAGATTGAGAGACAGAAAGATTGAGATAAACAGAGGGAGGGAGACAGAAATAGGGACAGAGAGATTGAGAGAGAGAGACCTACTGTGATGGTCTGGGCCTAACCACACAAAAACAACACTAGACAATATGGAACACAAAGCTTTTACTATCTCGTCCTGGAATATACAAGGTCTGAGGTCATCTGCCTTTGGCTGAAAGAGCAGGAACCCAGACTGCATTGAAGAAATTGGAAATACAGACATTGTCATCCTACCAGAAACATGGTATAAAGGAGACAGATCCACTGGTTGCCCTCTAGGTTACAGAGAGCTGGTAGTCCCATCCACCAAACTACCAGGTGTGAAATAGGGAAGAGACTCAGGGGTATGCTATTTTGGTATATAGCAGACCTAACCCACTCTTAAATTAGTCAAAACAGGAACATTTTACATCTGGCTAGAAATGAATAAAGTCATTATCTCAACAGAGAAAAATGTTATCATGTGTGCTACCTATATCCCTCCAATAGAATCCCCATACTTTAACGATGACAGCTTCTCAGTTTCCAGGCCCAGGGACATGTACTAGTCTGTGGCAACCTAAATGCCAGAACTGGACAAGAACCAGACACCCTCAGTACACACGGGGACAAACACCTACCTGGAGGTAACAGGATTCTCTCCCCTTATATGCCCTCCGAGACACAACTACAACAGCATAAGTTGGATCATGATGGCGCCGAAGAACGTGGCTGACATTTTACATTCTCCCAACCAATTGTGCAATTTTTTTTTTTAAATGTTTGCGTTTTGTGTAACTTATTTTTTAACTTATTGTGTACATAATGTTGCTGCTACCGTCTCTAATGACCGAAAATAACTTCTGGACATCAGAAAAGCGATTACTCACCGCGGACTGGAAGATTTTTTTTCCTTTAACAAGTCCGACGAGAAGGATATCCTGATTTCACTGGACAGGCCCAGATCCACGTTTTTGGCGTGAAGAAAAGACACGGGAAAAGGGGACGCAGATCGGGGATCCTTCTGAGAAGCCGGAGGCGAGTGAGTAAACTCCCAATGCCTTCCATTCTCCTTGCTAACGTGCAATCATTAGAAAATAAAATTGATGACCTACTATTAAGATTATCCTACCAACAGGACATTAAAAACTGTAGCATCTTATGTTTCCCCGAGACGTGACTGAATTAATAAATGGACAATATAGAGCTGGTGGGATTTTCCATGCACCGGCAGAACAGAGACGCTACCTCTGGTAAAACGAGGTGTGTCTTTTTGTCAATAACAGCTGGAGCGATGTCTAATATTAAAGAAGTCTCGAGGTATTGCTCGCCTGAGGTAGAGTACCTTTTGATAAGCTGTCGACCACACTATCTACCAAGAGAGTTCTCATCTGTAATTATTTGTAGCCGTCTATTTACCACCACAAAGCGAAGATGGCACAAAGACCGCTCTCAACCAATTCTATAAGGCCATGAGCAAAGAAGAAAATACTCACCCAGAAGCGGCGCTCCTAATGGCCGGGGACTTTAATGCAGGCAAACTTAAATCAGTTTTACCAAACTTTTACCAGCATGTCACATGTGCAACCAGGGGAAAAAAATCCTAGACCACCTTTACTCCACACACAGAGATGCATACAAAGCTCTCCCCCGCCCTCCATTTGGCAAATCTGACCACAATTCTATCCTCCTGATTCCTGCTTACAAGCAAAAACTAAAGCAGGAAGTACCAGTGACTCGCTCAATACGGAAGTGGTCAGATGACACGGATGCTACACTACAGGACTGTTTTGCTAGCACAGACTGGAATATGTTCCGGGATTCATCCAATTGCATTGAGGAATACTCCACCTCAGTCATAGGCTTCATCAATAAGTACATCAATGACATCGTCCCCACAGTGACTGTATGTACATATCCCAACCAGAAGCCATGGATTACAGGCAACATCCGCATCGAGCTTTCAAGGAGTGGGAGACTTTCAAGGAGTGGGAGACTAATCCGGAAGCTTAAAAGAAATCCCGCTATACCTGTCAGATGAACCATATAACAAGCAAAGCGTCAATACAGGATTAAGATTGAACCCTACTACACCAGCTCTGGTGCTTGTCGGATGTGGCATGGCTTGAAAACTATTATGGACTGCAAAAGGAAACACAGACGTGAGCTGCCCAGTGATGCAAGCCTACCAGATGAGCTAAATGCCTTTTATGCTTGCTTCGTGGGCAAGCAACTCTGAAGCATGAACGAGAGCACCAGCTGTTCTGGCTGACTGTGTGATAACGCTCTCGATAGCCGATGTGAACAAAACCTTTAAACAGGTAAACATTCACAAAGCCCTGGGCCAGACAGATTACCAGGATGTGTACTCAAAGCATGCGCAGACCAACTGTCAAGTGTCTTCACTGACATTTTCAACCTCTCCCTGACCGAGTCTGTAATACCTATATGTTTCAAGCAGACCACCATAGTCCCTGTGCCCAAGGAAGGGAAGGTAACCTGCCTAAACGATTACCTCCCCGTGGCACTCACGTCGGTAGCTATGAAGTGCTTTGAAAGGCTGGTCATGGCTCACATCAACAGCATCCTCCCGGACACCCTAGAACTACTCCAATTTGTATACCGCCCCAACAGATCCACAGATGACTCAATCTCAATCGCACTTCACCTGGACAAAAGGAACACCTATGTGAGAATACTGTTCATCGACTACAGCTCAGTGTTCAACACCATAGTGCCCACGAAGCTCATCACTAAGCTAAGGACTCTGGGACTAAACATCTCCCTCTGCAACTGGATCCTGGACTTCCTGATGGGCCGCCCCCTGGTGGTAAGAGTAGGCAACAACACGTCTGCCACGCTGATCCTCAACACTGGAGCCCCTCAGGGGTGTGTACTTAGTCCCCTCCTGTATTCCCTGTTCACCCACGACTGCATGGCCAAACACGACTCCAACACCATCATTAAGTTTGCTGACGACACAACAGTGGTAGGCCTGATCACCGACAACAATGAGACGGCGTATAGGGAGGAGGTCAGAGAACTGGCAGAGTGGTGGAAGGACAACAACCTCTCCCTCAATGTGAGCAAGACAAAGGAGCTGATCGTGGTCTATAGGAAAAGGAAGACAGAGCACGCCCCCATTCTCATTGACGGGGCTGTAGTGGAGCGGGTTGAGTTTCAAGTTCATTGGTGTCCACATCACCAACAAACTATCATGGTCCAAACATACCAAGACAGTTGTGAAGAGGGCACGACAAAACCGTTTCCCCCTCAGGAGACTGAAAAGATTTGGCATGGCCCCCCAGATCCTCAAAAGGTTCTACAGCTGCACCATAGAGAGCATCCTGACTGGTTGAATCACCGCTTGGTACAGCTACTGAGAGTAGTGCGAATGGCCCAGTACATCACTGGGGAAAAGCTTCCTGCCATCCAGGACCTAAATAATAGGTGGTGTCAGAGGAAAGCCCATAAAATTGTCAGAGACTCCAGTAACCCAAGTTATAGACTGTTTTCTCTGCTACCAGCACGACAAGCGGTACCGGAGCGCCAAGTCTAGGACCAAAAGGCTCCTCAACAGCTTCTATCCCCAAGCCATTAGACTGCAAATCGCCACCGGACAATTTACATTGACCCCCCCCCACCCCCCTCGCTGTTTGTTTGTTACCTATGCATTGTAACTTCGCCCCCACCTACATGTACAGATTACCTCAACTAGCCTGTAACCCTGCACACTCACTTGGTACCGGTGCCCCCTGTATATAGCCTCGTTATTGTTATTCTTATTGTGTTTCTTTTTACTATTACTTTTTATTTTAGCCTACTTGGTAAATATTTTCTTCTTCTTGAATTGCACTGTTGGTTAAGGGCTTGTAAGTAAGCATTTCACGGTAAAGTCTACACTTGTTGTATTTGGCGCATGTGGCAAATAGTTTGATTTGATTTGATAACCAACAAAAACGGCTCAAAACTCCTGCAGCTCTGTCGCACACTTGGTATGTACATGGTCAATGGTAGTCTTCGAGGGGACTCCTACAGTAGGTACACCTATAGCTCATCTCTTGGCAGTAGTACTGTAGACTACCTTATCACTGACCACAACCCAGAGTCTCTTAGAGCGTTCACACTCAGTCCACTGTCACCCCTTTCAGGTCTCAGCAAAATCACAGTCTACTTGAACAGAGCTATGATCAATCATGAGGCATCAAAGCCAAAGGAACTGAATAATATTCAGAAATGCTATAGATGGAAGTAAAGTAGTGTGGAAATCTACCAAAAAACAACTAGCCATCCCTTCAATCCCTTATTCCTGGACAAAAGGTTTCACTGTAATAGTGAAGGTGTAAACTTGGCAGTATAAAACCGAAACAGTATAGTTGACCTCTCAGCTTCACTATCAAATCAAACAAATTCAAGCATACAACCTAAGAAAATTAACAACAATGACAAACGGTTTGATGAAGAAAGCAAAAACCTAAGAAAGAAATTGAGAAACCTATCCAACCAAAAACATAGAGACCCAGTAAACCTGAGCCTTCGCCTTCACTATGGTGAATCACAAAAACAATACAGAAATACACTACGGAAAAAGAAGGAACAGCACGTCAGAATTCAGCTCAATGTAATTGAAGAATCCATAGAATCTAACCACTTCTGGGAAAATTGGAACGCACTAAACCAGCAACAACACAAAGAGTTATCTATCCAAAACAGAGATGTGTGGGTAAACGACTTCTCCAATCTTTTTGGCTCTATAACAAAGAACAAACAGCAAAACCATATACATGATCAAATACAAATCTTAGAATCAACTATTAAAGAGTACCAGAACCCACTGGATTCTCCAATTACATTGAATGAACTACAGGACAAAATACAAACCGTCCAACCCAAAAAGGCCTGTGGGGATGATGGTATCCTAAATTAAATGATAAAATATACAGACCACAAATTCCAATTGGCTATACTTAAACTCTTTAACATCACCCTCAGCTCTGGCATCTTCCCCATTTTTTCGAATCAAGGACTGATCACCCCAATCCACAAAAGTGGAGACATATTTGACCCCAATAACTACAGGGGGAGATGCATCAACAGCAACCTTTGGAAAATTCTTTGCATAAAATATACAGACCACAATCTCCAATTGGCTATACTTAAACTCTTTAACATCATCCTCAGCTCTGGCATCTTCCCCATTTTTTGGAACCAAGGACTGTCACGCCCTGACCTGAGAGAGATGGTTTATTTCTCTATTTTGTTAGGTCAGGGTGTGGTGTGGGCATTATATGTTTGTATTTCTTTGTTTTGGGCCGAGTATGGTTCCTAATCAGAGGCAGCTGTCTATTGTTGTCTCTGATTAGCAATCATACTTAGGCAGCCTTTTCCCACCTGTGTTTGTGGGTAGTTGTTTTGTGTTTTCTGTACCTGACAGAACTGTGTGCTTTGGTCCCCTTCCTCTAACGACAGCCGTAACAGAACTACCCACCACCAAAGGAACAAGCAGCGTGGTCAGTATGAATGGACCTGGGAGGAAATCCTAGACGGGAAGGGACCCTGGAGGCAGGACGGGGAGTATCGCCGTCCGAAGGAGGAAATAGAGGCAGCGAAAGTGGAACGGCAACATTACGAGGAGCTATCCCAACGACGGAAGCCCGAGAGGCAGCTCCCCCCCCAAAAATGGGGGGGGGCACACGGGGAGATTGGCGAAGTCGGGGTTGAGACCTGAGCCAACTCCCCATGCTTACTGTGGGGAGCGAGTGACCGAGCAAGCACCGTGTTATGCGGGGATGCGCACTGTGTCACCAGTGTGCAGCTACAGCCCGGTGCGCTCGGTGCAAGCTTCCCACAGTTGCTGTGCTAGAGTTGGCAGTGAGCCAGGAAGAATTGTGCCGGCTCAGCGTTCCTGGTCTCCAGTGCGTCTCTTTGGCCCAGGTTATCCTGCGCCAGCTCTACGCACGGTACCCCCCGTTCACCAGCACAAACCAGTTCATCCTGTGCCAGCACTCCGCCCTTGCTGGGCTAAAGTAAACATCCAGCCAGGACAGGGTGTGCCAGCCCTAAGCTCCAGACCTCCAGTGTGCCTCCACGGCCTAGTATACCCTGTGCCTGCTCTGCGCACCCAGTCTCCTGTGTGTCTCCCCAGTCCGGTGAGACCGGTTCCAGCTCCACATAGGAAGCCTCCAGTGATGATCTATGGTCCGAAGCCTCCAGTGATGATCCATGGCATGAAGCCTCCAGTGATGATCCATGGCCCGGAGCCTGTAGTGATGATCCATGGCACGAAGCCTCCAGTGATAATCCATGGTCCGGAGCCTCCAGTGATAATCCATGGCACGAAGCCTCCAGTGATGATGCATGGCCCGGAGCCTGTAGGGATGATCCATGGCACGAAGCATCCAGTGATGATCCATGGTGCGGAACCTGTAGTGATGATCCATGGCACGGAGCCTACAGCGAAGTCCCCCGGTCCGGAGCCTCCAGTGACGCTCCCCAGTCCGGAGCCTCCAGCGACGCTCCCCAGTCCGGAGCCTCCAGCGACACTCCCCAGTACGGAACCTCCTGAGACGGCCTGCAGCCCGGAACCTCCAGTGACGATCTGCAGCCCAGAGTCTTCAGCGACGGTCTGCAGCCCAGAGTCTTCAGCGGCGGTCTGCAGCCCAGAGTCTTCAGCGGCGGTCTGCAGCCCAGAGTCTTCAGCGGCGGTCTGCAGCCCAGAGTCTTCAGCGGCGGTCTGCAACCCAGAGTCTTCAGCGGTCGCCTGCAGTCCAGAGTCGTCAGCGGCGGTCGGCAGTTCAGAGCCTCCGGCGATGATCCACGGTCTGGTTCCTCCGACGACACAGAAGCGGGGGGATCAGCGGGTGGAGTGGGGGCTACGCCCCGAACCAGAGCCGCCGCCAAGAATAGATGCCCACCCGGACCCTCCCCTATAGGTTCAGGTTTGCGGCCGGGAGTCTGCACCTTTGGTGGGGGGGGGGGGGGGTACTGTCACGCCCTGACCTGAGAGAGACGGTTTATTT
>NC_138313.1:40855000-40900000 GCF_965601325.2 Salmo salar
AAACAACGGTAACGTTAACCTGCGGGCGGAGCATCCCGTGGCCTGTGTAGCACAGCCAGCGGCCCAGATTAGGTCCTGAAAATGTATTGTTACACACTAGTTTATTTTTAGGCAGATTTATTTAGCTAACAACCTAGCCGTGTTCTGTGTAACGTTATTTCCCTCGCAAGGTGCGTTGTTTGACTAACGTTTTGAACAGGTTTCAAGTAGCTAGCTAGTTTATTAGCTATTTATCCAGCTAGCTACATTACGTTGGCTTGGTATTTACTGTAAATTGGACCGCTAAGCTAACTGGAGGGCTAGCTGGAGGGCTAGCTGGCTGACAGCACACAGGCCCGGTGACTTCTGCCGATGTTGAGACTTTTTCCAGTCTAAAATACATGTTATATCTACAATGTAGCAGATTTTGTTAAAGCAAATACAATTTGATTTCAGAGGTTATCATGACAGTGTAGTTTGTGCAGATCAATTGTGTTGAAATGCAAGTGTGTGGTTTTGGTGGTGACATCATGCGAGTTGACACCTCTCGAGCCGCGTATGCGATGCTGACCTGTCACTTTATTTTTGTTTGACACTACCGTTTTAGGAGTCCTAAATCTGAAAATAGAGTTTGATATGGATTTTAGAACTATAGCTCAGCATATTTAATGTTTTCTGACAGCTAGGAAGGTAGGAAGGGACATATTGTGAGTTTATTACACTTCCGTGCCCATTTGCCAATTCCAGTCTTTCCATCATGACATGTGAGACATTGCAAGACAAGTGTATTCTCTCATTTGCCTTAGTTTTGTTTATTGACTACAGATTTGTTTCATGACTTAGTTGCACACTATTTACAATGCAAACTCCGGTGAATCAGGCATGGGCAGAGTCTTAATTCATATTTGCATATAAAGAGAGGAGAGTAATGAAAATGTAATCGACAACTTTGCATTGGCATGATAAGCCCAGAACATACAAATAATTAGCAGGTAGACGGATTTGCCTGTTTGTGAACTCACTCAAGGAGTATACGGCTGTATATGGCTTGTGTGGAGATCGGCCTCTTAATCACTTGCTGTGTGTTTTATAATGTTTACCCTGCAGTATTTGTTATGGTATTATTTCAGTCATTTGTTGCTTGATACTGTATAGAAGATACCTCTGTATTGTCAGATGACATATCTAAGCACATTTGAACGATTAGGCCTATCTCTCTGTTATTTGTGTGTCCGTGTGTGTGCTTATGGAGAGATCAATGCTCCTTCTTCATAAAGACACACATCTGTCTGTCTGTGTCTGTCTTTGTCTGTCTCTGTCTGTGTGCTCCTGGGCCACCACTGATATCATCTCCCAGCAATGATCTAGAACACAACACAGTGACAGAACATAACACTTCCTTTGTCTGCCCGGCAGCGGTGTCACGGCAGGATTTAAGTCCCCACTGAAAGGTGTGCCGCCGTCAGTGTGAGGGAGGGTAGAGGAAGGGGTGGAGGCCTGCTGTTTGGCTGGTTCTCCTCATCATGACATTCTGGCTGAGAGATAACAACAAGGCAATCATGGCCTCATTGGAACCCTGACAAAATATGAACCAGGCACCAGCTACAACAAATAGTTTTTATCTGCCTTCGTGGCAGGACTTCTGGTTGATGTGGCGGTGTTGACAGGTCTCATGTTCTCATTTTTCATCTGGGAAAAATATTTACTATCTTTCTCCATATCCTCTGCCTCTCTCTCCCTCTGCCTTCAGACCGTTTCCCCCCTTCAGTTTGTGCTTTCAGACCTGAACTGGTTGATATGTCTGTAATTCATGTTTAAGTGCAACATTGTTTAGCCTTGAAGACAGAGAGGATCAGACAGAGAGCAATTGTAGTCTACTACTCAGCACAAACTTAACCTTATGCACCTTTTATTGGCTACTGTTCAGGTCAATGAAGTTATGACTCTGTCATCTACCCACTTCATGAAGGCCTTGACAACAAGCACAATGCCCAGCTGGACATCGGAAGATGTGTGTGTGTGTGTATAGGGCCCGTACTGATGAGGGAGAGAAGGATGGAAGGAGAAATAAGGACCCACTGAGACTGATGGAGGAGAGAGGGTGAAATGGGAGATAACATTTTATCCATCACATGCTTCGTAAACAACAGGTGTGGACTAACAGTGAAATGCAGAAAGAAAAACAATTGAAAAGTAAAACGGGTAATAATAAAAGTAATAATGAGTAACGATAACTTGGCTATATACACAAGGTACCAGTACCGAGTCGATGTGCAGGGGTACGAGGTAATTGAGGTAGATATGTAAATATAACTAGGAATAAAGTGACAGATAATAAGCAGCAGCAGCAGTGTGTGTGTTGAGTCAGAAAAGAGAGTCTGGGTAGCTATTTGGTTAACTATTTAACTAACTATTTAGCAGACTTATGGTTTGGGGGTTGAAGCTGATCAGGGTCCTTTTGGTTCCAGACTTGGTGCATCGGTACTGCTTCCCATGCGGTTGCAGAGTGAACAATCTATGACTTGGGTGACTGGAGTCTTTGACAATTTTTGGGCTTTCCTCTGACACCGCCTGGTATAGAGGTCCTGGATGGCAGGGAGCTCCGGCCCAGTGATTTACTGGGCCATACGTATTACCCTCTGTGGTGCCTTGCAGTCGGAAGCCAAGCAGTTGCCATACCAAGTGGTGATGCAGCCAGTCAAGACGCTCTCTGGTGCAGCTGTAGAACGTTTTGAGGATCTGAGGGCCCATGACAAATCTTTTCAGCCTCCTGAGGGGGAAGAGGTTTTGTGAAAAGGTGTTTTTGTGCCCTCCACGACTGTGACCCACTCCACTCCAGCCCCATCGATGTGAATGGGGGCGTGCTCGGCCTTTCATTTCCTGAAGTCCATGATCAGCTCCTTTGTCTTTCTGATGTTCAGGAAGGGGTTGTTGTCCTGGCATCACACTGCCAGGTCTCTGACCTCCCTATAGGCTGTCTCTTCATCGTTGGTGATCAGGCCTACCACCGCCATGTCGTCGGCAAACGTAATGATGGTATTGGAGTTGTGGGTGAACCGGGAGTACAGGAGGGAACTAAGCACGCACCACTGAGGGGCCCCTGTGTTGAGGGTCAGCGTGGCGGATGTGTTGTTACCTACCCTGACCACCTTGGGGTGCCCCGTCAGGAAGTCCAGGATCCAGTTGCAGAGGGAGGTGTTCAGTCCCAGGGTTCTTAGCTTAGTGATGAGCTTTGTTTTTTTATTTCACCTTTATTTAACCAGGTAGGCTAGTTGAGAACAAGTTCTCATTTACAACTGCGGCCTGGCCAAGATAAAGCAAAGCAGTGTGACACAGACAACAACAGAGTTACACATGGAATAAACAATAAACAAGCCAATAACACAATAAACAAGTCAATGACACAGTAGAAAAAAGGGTCTATATACAGTGTGTGCAAAAGGCGTGAGGAGGTAAGGCAATAAATAGACCATAGTAGCGAAGAATTACAATTTAGCAGATTAACGCTGGAGTGATAAATTAGCAGATGGTGATGTGCATGTATAAATACTGGTGTGCAAAAGAGCAGAAAAGTAAATAAAACAGTATGGGGATGAGGTAGGTAGATTGGGTGGGGTATTTACAGATGGGCTATTTACAGATGGGCTATGTACAGCTGCAGCGATCGGTTAGCTGCTCAGATAGCTGATGTTTAAAGTTGGTGAGGGAAATAAGTCTCCAGCTTCAGTGATTTTCGCAATTCGTTCCAGTCACTGGCAGCAGAGAACTGGAAGGAAAGGCGGCCAAAGGAGGTGTTGGCTTTGGGGATGATCAGTGAGATATACCTGCTCGAGCGCGTGCTATGGGTGGGTGTTGTTATTGTGATCAGTGAACTGAGATAAGGCGGAGCTTTACCTAGCATAGACTTATAGATCAAATTCAAATCAAATTTATTTTTATATAGCCCTTCGTACATCAGCTGATATTCTCAAAGTGCTGTACAGAAACCCAGCCTAAAACCCCAAACAGCAAGCAAAGCATGTGAAAGAAGCACGGTGGCTAGGAAAAACTCCCTAGGAAAAACTCCCTAGAAAGGCCAAAAACCTAGGAAGAAACCTAGAGAGGAACCAGGCTATGAGGGGTGGCCAGTCCTCTTCTGGCTGTGCAGGGTGGATATTATAACAGAACATGGTCAAGATGTTAAAATGTTAAAATGTTCATAAATGACCAGCATGGTCAAATAATAATAATCATAGTAGTTGTCGAGGGTGCAACAAGCACGTCCGGTGAACAGGTCAGGGTTCCATAGCCGCAGGCAGAACAGTTGAAACTGGAGCAGCAGCACGGCCAGGTGGACTGGGGACAGCAAGGAGTCATCATACCAGGTAGTCCTGAGGCATGGTCCTAGGGTTCAGGTCCTTCGAGAGAAAGACAGAAAGAGAGAATTAGAGAGAGCATATTTAAATACACACAGGACACCGGATAAGACAAGAGAAATACTCCAGATGTAACAGACTGACCCTAGCCCCCCGACACATAAACTACTGCAGCATAAATACTGGAGGCTGAGACAGGAGGGATCAGAAGACACTGTGGCCCCATCCGATGATACCCCCGGACAGGGCCAAACAGGCAGGATATAACCCCACCCACTTTGCCAAAGCACAGCCCCCACACCACTAGAGGGATGTCTCCAACCACCAACTTACCGTCCTAAGACAAGGCCGAGTATAGCCCACAACGATCTCCGCCATGGCACAACCCAAGGGGGGGCGCCAACCCAGACAGGAAGACCACGTCAGTGACTCAACCCACTCAAGTGACGCACCCCTCCCATGGACGGCATGGAAGAACACCAGTAGGCCAGTGACTCAGCCCCTGTAAAAGGGTTAGAGGCAGAGAATCCCAGTGGAAAGAGGGGAACCGGCAAGGCAGAGACAGCAAGGGCGGTTCGTTGCTCCAGCCTTTCCGTTCACCTTCACACTCCTGGGCCAGACTATACTTAATCATAGGACCTACTGAAGAGATAAGTCTTCAGTAAAGACTTAAAGGTTGAGACTGAGTCTGCGTCTCTCACATTGGTAGGCAGACCATTCCATAAAAATGGAGCTCTATAGGAGAAAGCCCTACCTCCAGCCGTTTGCTTAGAAATTCTAGGGACAATTAGGAAGCCTGCGTCTTGTGACCGTAGCGTACGTGTAGGTATGTACGGCAGGACCAAATCGGAAAGATAGGTAGGAGCAAGCCCATGTAATGCTTTGTAGGTTAGCAGTAAAACCTTGAAATCAGCCCTTGCCTTAACAGGAAGCCAGTGTAGGGAGGCTAGCACTGGAGTAATATGATCAAATTTTTTGGTTCTAGTCAGGATTCTAGCAGCCGTATTTAGCACTAACTGAAGTTTATTTAGTGCTTTATCCGGGTAGCCGGAAAGTAGAGCATTGCAGTAGTCCAGCCTAGAAGTAACAAAAGCATGGATTAATTTTTCTGTGTCATTTTTGGACAGAAAATGTCTGATTTTTGCAATGTTACGTAGATGGAAAAAAGCTGTCCTTGAAACATTCTTGATATGTTCTTCAAAAGAGAGATCAGGGTCCAGAGTAACGCCGAGGTCCTTCACAGTTTTATTTGAGACGACTGTACAACCATCCAGATTAATTGTCAGATTCAACAGAAGATCTCTTTGTTTCTTGGGACCTAGAACAAGCATCTCTGTTTTGTCCGAGTTTAAAAGTAGAACGTTTGCAGCCATCCACTCCTTTATGTCTGAAACACAGGCTTCTAGCGAGGGCAATTTTGGGGCTTCACCATGTTTCATTGAAATGTACAGCTGTGTGTCGTCCGCATAGCAGTGAAATTTAACATTATGTTTTTGAATGACATCCCCAAGAGGTAAAATATATAGTGAAAACAATAGTGGTCCTAAAACGGAACCTTGAGGAACACCGAAATTTACAATTGATTTGTCAGAGGACAAACCATTCACAAACTGATATCTTTCCGACAGATAAGATCTAAACCAGGCCAGAACTTGTCCATGTAGACCAATTTGGGTTTCCAATCTCTCCAAAAGAATGTGGTGATCGATGGTATCAAAAGCGGCACTAAGATCTAGGAGCACGAGGACAGATGCAGAGCCTCGGTCTGACGTCATTAAAAGGTCATTTACCACCTTCACAAGTGCAGTCTCAGTGCTATGATGGGGTCTAAAACCAGACTGAAGCGTTTCGTATACATTGTTTGTCTTCAGGAAGGCAGTGAGTTGCTGTGCAACAGCTTTTTCTAAAATTTGAGAGGAATGGAAGATTCGATATAGGCCGATAGTTTTTTATAATTTCTGGATCAAGATTCGGCTTTTTCAAGAGAGGCTTTATTACTGCCACTTTTAGTGAGCTTGGTACACATCCGGTGGATAGAGAGCCGTTTATTATGTTCATCATAGGAGGGCCAAGCACAGGAAGCAGCTCTTTCAGTAGTTTAGTTGGAATAGGGTCCAGTATGCAGCTTGAGGGTTTGGAGGCCATGATTATTTTCATCATTGCGTCAAGAGATATAGTACTAAAACACTTTAGTATCTCCCTTGATCCTAGGTCCTGGCAGAGTTGTGTAGACTCAGGACAATGGAGCTTTGGAGGAATACCCAGATTTAAAGAGGAGTCTGTAATTTGCTTTCTAATGATCATGATCTTTTCCTCAAAGAAGTTCATCAATTTATTACTGCTGAAGTGAAAGCCATCCTCCATTTGCGAAGGCTGCTTTTTAGTTAGCTTTGCGACAGTATCAAAAAGAAATTTCGGGTTGTTCTTATTTTCCTCAATTAAGTTGGAAAAATAGGATGATCGAGCAGCAGTGAGGGCTCTTCGATACTGCACGGTACTGTCTTTCCAAGCTAGTCGGAAGACTTCCAGTTTGGTGTGGCGCCATTTCCGTTCCAATTTTCTGGAAGCTTGCTTCAGAGCTCGTGTATTTTCTGTATACCAGGGAGCTAGTTTCTTATGACAGATGTTTTTAGTTTTTAGGGTGCAACTGCATCTAAGGTATTGCGCAAGGTTAAATTGAGTTCCTCGGTTAGGTGGTTAACTGATTTTTGTCCTCTGACGTCCTTGGGTAGGCAGAGGCAGTCTGGAAGGGCATCAAGGAATCTTTGGGTTGTCTGAGAATTTATAGCACGACTTTTAATGCTCCTTGGTTGGGGTCTGAGCAGATTATTTGTTGCAATTGCAAACGTAATAAAATGGTGATCCGATAGTCCAGGATTATGAGGAAAAACATTAAGATCCACAACATTTATTCCATGGGACAAAACTAGGTCCAGAGTATGACTGTGGCAGTGAGTAGGTCCAGAGACATGTTGGACAAAACCCACTGAGTCGATGATGGCTCCGAAAGCCTTTTGGAGTGGGTCTGTGGACTTTTCCATGTGAATGTTAAAGTCACCAAAAATTAGAATATTATCTGCTATGACTACAAGATCTGATAGGAATTCAGGGAACTCAGTGAGGAACACTGCATATGGCCCAGGAGGCCTGTAAACAGTAGCTATAAAAAGTGAGTGAGTAGGCTGCATAGATTTCATGACTAGAAGCTCAAAAGACGAAAACGTCATTGTTTTTTTTTTTTGTAAATTGAAATTTGCTATCGTAAATGTTAGCAACACCTCCGCTTTTGCCGGATGCACGGGGGGTATGGTCACTAGTGTAACCAGGGGGTGAGGCCTCATTTAACACAGTAAATTCATCAGGCTTAAGCCATGTTTCAGTCAGGCCAATCACATCAAGATTATTATCAGTGATTAGTTCATTGACTATAACTGCCTTGGAAGTGAGGGATCTAACATTAAGTAACCCAATTTTGAGATGTGAGGTATCACAATCTCTTTCAATAATGGCAGGAATGGAGGAGGTCTTTATACTAGTGAGATTGCTAAAGCGAACACCGCCATTTTTAATTTTGCCCAACCTAGATCGAGGCACAGACACGGTCTCAATGGGGAAAGCTGAGCTGACTACGCTGACTGTGCTAGTGGCAGACTCCACTAAGCTGGCAGGCCTGCACCCTATTTCATTGTGGAGCTAGAGGAGTTAGAGCCATGTCTATGTTCGTAGATAAGATGAGAGCACCCCTCCAGCTAGGATGGAGTCCGTCACTCCTCAACAGGCCAGGCTTGGTCCTGTTTGTGGGTGAGTCCCAGAAAGAGGGCCAATTATCTACAAATTCTATCTTTTGGGAGGGGCAGAAAACAGTTTTCAACCAGCGATTGAAAACTGGAGCCAGTGGGTCTGGTGACGAATATGTAGCGAGGGCCAGCCGACTCGAGCATACAGGTCGCAGCGGTGGGTGGTATAAGGTGATTTGGTAACAAAACGGATGGCACTGTGATAGACTGCATCCAGTTTGCTGAGTAGAGTATTGGAAGCTATTTTGTAGATGACATCGCCAAAGTTGAGGATCGGTAGGATAGTCAGTTTTACTAGTGTATGTTTTGCGGCGTGAGTGAAGGAGGCTTTGTTGCGAAATAGATAGCCGATTCTAGATTTGATTTTGGATTGGAGATGTTTAATATGAGTCTGGAAGGAGAGTTTACAGTCTAGCCAGACACCTAGGTATTTGTAGTTGTCCACATATTCTAGGTCAGAACCGCCCAGGGTGGTGATGCTAGTTGGGCGGGCGGGTGTGGGCAGCGAACGGTTGAAAAGCATGCATTTGGTTTTACTAGTGTTTAAGAGCAGTTAGAGGCCACGGAAGGAGTGTTGTATGGCATTGAAGCTCGTTTGGAGGTTAGTTAGCACAGTGTCCAAGGAAGGGCCAGAAGTATACAGAATGGTGTCGTCTGCGTAGAGGTCGATCAGGGAATCGCCCGCAGCAAGAGCGACATCATTGATATATACAGAGAAAAGATTCGGCCCGAGAATTGAACCCTGTGGTACCCCCATAGAGACTGCCAGAGGTCCGGACAACATGCCCTCCGATTTGACACACTGAACTCTGTTTGCAAAGTAGTTGGTGAACCAGGCGAGGCAGTCATTAGAGAAACCAAGGCTATTGAGTCTGCCGATAAGAATACGGTGATTGACAGTCGAAAGCCTTGGCCAGGTTGATGAAGACGGCTGCACAGTACTGTCTTTTATCTTTGTGGGCACAATGATGTTGAATGCTGAACAGCATTCTCACGTAGGTGTTCCTTTTGTCCAAGTGAGAAAGGGCAGTGTGGAGTGCAATAGAGATTGCATCATCTGTGGATCTGTTGGGGTGGTAAGTGAATTGGAGTGGGTGTCTGGGATTATGGCGAATTGGAGTGGGTATCAGGGTGTCCGGGATTATGGTGTTGATATGAGCCATGACAAGCCTTTCAAAGCATTTCATAGCAGTAGATGTGAGTGCTACAGGGCGAGATTCACTTAGACAGGTTACCTTGGCGTTCCTAGGCACAGGGACTATGGTGGTCTGCTTGAAACATGTAGGTGTTACAGACTGTGTCAGGTTGAAAATGTCAGGGAAGACACTTGCCAGCTGGTTGGCGCATGCTCTGAGTACGCGTCCTGGTAATCCTTCTGGCCCTGCGTCCTTATGAATGTTGACCTGTTTAAAGGTCTTACTCACATCAGCAACGCAGAGCGTGATCACACAGTCGTCCTGAACAGCTGGTGCTCTACGCATGGTTCAGTGTTGCTTTCCTTGAAGCTAGTATAGAAGGCATTTAGCTCATCTGGTAGCTTGTGTTACTGGGCAGCTCGTGGCTGGGTTTCCCTTTGTAATCCGTTATAGTTTGCAAGCCCTCCCACATCCGACGAGCGGCAGTGCCGGTGTAGTACATTTCGATCTTAGTCCTGTATTGACGCTTTGCCTGTTTGATGGTTTGTTGACGGGCACAATGGGATTTCTTATAAGCGTCCAGGTTAGTGTCCCGCTCCTTGAAAGCGGCAGCTCTAGCCTTTTGCTCAGTATGGATGTTGCCTGTAACCCATGGCTTCTGGTTGGGATATGTACTTACGGTCACTGTATGGATGATGTCATCGATGCACTTATTAATGAAGTAGGTTTACTGATGTGGTAAACTCCTCAATACCATGGATGACTCCCAAAACAACATATTCCAGTCGGTGCTAGCAAAACAGTCATGTTGCTTAGAAATACTCTCGTTGTTATGATGGAGGGATGAAAACGTAATGATGGAGGGAAAAAGAGGGTGATATGAGAACCCCTAATGGGGGAGAGATTAAGTAATAAAGAAAAGGTTGACAGGACCATGACAAGATGGATAGATATAAGACGATATGGGAGTTGCTGATAGGTGAAAGCTGGAGTGAGTGAAGCTGAGCTTGTCCACTGAGGTCATTGATTGGTGCAGTAATTAGTAGGTCACTTTGGTGTGTCGTGGTCGGAATGATGATCTCAAAGACAACGTGTGTGTGTGCGCAGTGGTGTAAAGTACCTAAGTAAAAATACTTAAGTACTACTTAAGTAGGTTTTTGAGGTATCTGTACTTTACTATTCATATTTTTGTCAACTTTTACTTCACTACATTACTAAAGAAAATTCTGTATTTTTTACGCCATACATTTTCCCTGACACCCAAAAGTACTAGTTACATTCTGAATGCTTAGCAGGACAGGAAAATGGTCTAATTCACACACTTATCAAGAGAACATCCCTGGTCATACCTACTGCCTAGGATCTGGCGGACTCACTAAACACATGCTTCGTTTGTAAATTATGTCTAATTGTGGGTGCGTGCCCCTGGCTATCCGTAAATAAAAAAAGAAAATGGTACCGTCTGGTTTGCTTAGTATAAGGAATATGAAATGATTTCTACTTTTGATACTTAAGTATATTTAAAGCCAAATACTTTTAGAATTTTACTCAAGTAGTATTTTACTGGTTGACTTTTACTTGAGTCATTTTCTATGAAGGTATCTTTACTTTTACTCAAGTATGACAATTGGGGTACTTTTTCCACCACTGTGTGTGTGTCCATCTAGGCATTGTGCAACGGCTTGTTGTTGAACCTTCACAAGGTTTGTAGATGATTGGGGTGTCATTGTGTTTGCGTATTCTTGTGTATGTTGGTCCCATGACTGAATGTACCCCTTTGAAACAGACGGGTGTGACAGGTGTTTAATCCTTCATTCATTACCAATCCATCACTGAAAAGCAGGATGGAGGGAGCGAGAGAGAAAAATGACAACGACTAAATGGCGTTAACTTTAGGGTGAATGACCTGAACAATGGCTTTCAAGTAAAATTGTATTTGTTGTGTACACATTTTGCAGATGTTATCAGTGCAGCGAAATGCTTATGTTTCTAGCTCCAACAGTGATACCGAACTAAACAATACACACACTTTCCTTTAAATATGAATGAATAAATCAAGAAATATCAGCACGAACAATGTCAGAGTCTGACATATCTATATATATGTATGTATGTATGTATGTATGTATGTATGTATCTATGTATGTATGTATTACATTTACATTTAAGTCATTTAGCAGACGCTCTTATCCAGAGCGACTTACAAAATGGTGCATTCACCTTATGATATCCAGTGGAACAACCACTTTACAATAGTGCATCTAAATATTTTAAGGGGGGGGGGGGGTTTGAAGGATTACTTTATCCTATCCTAGGTATTCCTTAAAGAGGTGGGGTTTCAGGTGTCTCCGGAAGGTGGTGATTGACTCCGCTGTCCTGGCGTCGTGAGGGAGCTTGTTCCACCATTGGGGTGCCAGAGCAGCGAACAGTTTTGACTGGGCTGAGCGGGAACTGTGCTTCCTCAGAGGTAGGGGGGCCAGCAGGCCAGTGGTGGATGAACGCAGTGCCCTTGTTTGGGTGTAGGGCCTGATCAGAGCCTGAAGGTATGGAGGTGCCGTTCCCTTCACAGCTCCGTAGGCAATCACCATGGTCTTGTAGCGGATGCGAGCTTCAACTGGAAGCCAGTGGAGAGAGCGGAGGAGCGGGGTGACGTGAGAGAACTTGGGAAGGTTGAACACCAGACGGGCTGCGGCGTTCTGGATGAGTTGTAGGGGTTTAATGGCACAGGCAGGGAGCCCAGCCAACAGCGAGTTGCAGTAATCCAGACGGGAGATGACAAGTGCCTGGATTAGGACCTGCGCCGCTTCCTGTGTGAGGCAGGGTCGTACTCTGCGAATGTTGTGGAGCATGAACCTACAGGATCGGGTCACCGCCTTGATCTTAGTGGAGAACGACAGGGTGTTGTCCAGGATCACGCCAAGGTTCTTAGCACTCTGGGAGGAGGACACAAGGGAGTTGTCAACCGTGATGGCGAGATCATGGAACGGGCAGTCCTTCCCCGGGAGGAAGAGCAGCTCCGTCTTGCCGAGGTTCAGCTTGAGCTGGTGATCCGTCATCCACACTGATATGTCTGACAGACATGCAGAGATGCGATTCGCCGCCTGGTTATCAGAAGGGGGAAAGGAGAAGATTAATTGTGTGTCGTCTGCATAGCAATGATAGGAGAGACCATGTGAGGATATGACAGAGCCAAGTGACTTGGTGTATAGCGAGAATAGGAGAGGGCCTAGAACAGAGCCCTGGGGGACACCAGTGGTGAGAGCGCATGGTGCGGAGACAGATTCTCGCCACGCCACCTGGTAGGAGCGACCTGTCAGGTAGGACGCAATCCAAGCGTGGGCCGCGCCGGAGATGCCCAACTCGGAGAGGGTGGAGAGGAGGATCTGATGGTTCACAGTATCAAAGGCAGCAGATAGGTCTAGAAGGATGAGAGCAGAGGAGAGAGAGTTAGCTTTAGCAGTGCGGAGAGCCTCCGTGACACAGAGAAGAGCAGTCTCAGTTGAATGCCCAGTCTTGAAACCTGACTGATTAGGATCAAGAAGGTCATTCTGAGAGAGATAGCAGGAGAGCTGGCCAAGGACGGCACGTTCAAGAGTTTTTGAGAGAAAAGAAAGAAGGGATACTGGTCTGTAGTTGTTGACATCGGAGGGATCGAGTGTAGGTTTTTTCAGAAGGGGTGCAACTCTCGCTCTCTTGAAGACGGAAGGGACGTAGCCAGCGGTCAAGGATGAGTTGATGAGCGAGGTGAGGAAGGGGAGAAGGTCTCCGGAAATGGTCTGGAGAAGAGAGGAGGGAATAGGGTCAAGTGGGCAGGTTGTTGGGCGGCCGGCCGTCACAAGACGCGAGATTTCATCTGGAGAGAGAGGGGAGAAAGAGGTCAAAGCACAGGGTAGGGCAGTGTGAGCAGGACCAGCGGTGTCGTTTGACTTAGCAAACGAGGATCGGATATCGTCAACCTTCTTTTCAAAATGGTTGACGAAGTCATCCGCAGAGAGGGAGGAGGGGGGGGGAGGAGGATTCAGGAGGGAGGAGAAGGTAGCAAAGAGCTTCCTAGGGTTAGAGGCAGATGCTTGGAATTTAGAGTGGTAGAAAGTGGCTTTAGCAGCAGAGACAGAAGAGGAGAATGTAGAGAGGAGTGAGTGAAAGGATGCCAGGTCCGCAGGGAGGCGAGTTTTCCTCCATTTCCGCTCGGCTGCCCGGAGCCCTGTTCTGTGAGCTCGTAGTGAGTCGTCGAGCCACGGAGCAGGAGGGGAGGACCGAGCCGGCCTGGAGGATAGGGGACAGAGAAAATCAAAGGATGCAGAAAGGGAGGAGAGGAGGGTTGAGGAGGCAGAATCAGGAGATGGGTTGGAGAAGGTTTGAGCAGAGGGAAGAGATGATAGGATGGAAGAGGAGAGAGTAGCGGGAGAGAGAGAGCGAAGGTTGGGACGGCGCAATACCATCCGAGTAGGGGCAGAGTGAGAAGTGTTGGATGAGAGCAAGAGGGAAAAGGATACAAGGTAGTGGTCGGAGATTTGGAGGGGAGTTGCAATGAGATTAGTGGAAGAACAGCATCTAGTAAAGATGAGGTCAAGCGTATTGCCTGCCTTGTGAGTAGGGGGGGAAGGTGAGAGGGTGAGGTCAAAAGAGGAGAGGAGTGGAAAGAAGGAGGCAGAGAGGAATGAGTCAAAGGTAGACGTGGGGAGGTTAAAGTCACCCAGAACTGTGAGAGGTGAGCCATCCTCAGGAAAGGAACTTATCAAGGCGTCAAGCTCATTGATGAACTCTCCAAGGGAACCTGGAGGGCGATAAATGATAAGGATGTTAAGCTTGAAAGGGCTGGTAACTGTGACAGCATGGAATTCAAATGTGGAGATAGACACATGGGTCAGGGGAGAAGGAGAGAATGTCCACTTGGGAGAGATGAGGATTCCAGTGCCACCACCCCGCTGGCTCGATGCTCTAGGGGTATGTGAGAACACGCGGGCAGATGAAGAGAGCGCAGTAGGAGTAGCAGTGTTATCTGGGGTAATCCATGTTTCCGTCAGTGCCAGGAAGTCTAGGGACTGGAGGGTAGCATAGGCTGAGATGAACTCAGCCTTGTTGGCTGCAGACCGGCAGTTCCAGAGGCTGCCGGAGACCTGGAACTCCACGTGGGTGTATGTATGTATGTATGTATGTGTTGTGTGTGTATATATACACATATATACATATGTATATATATGTGTATGTATGTATGTGTGTGTATATATATATATATATGTGTATATATATATGTATATATGTGTATATATGTGTATATACCATCATATATATATATATATATATGATGGTATGTATAGACAGTGTGGACAGTATATGAATAGGAAAGGTGTGTACAGCAGTAGTTATATAGGATGAGACTTGACTAGAATACAGTATATACATATGAAATGGGTAAAACGGTATGTAAACATTATTAAAGTGGCCAGTGTTAAATGGCTCTAATTCATAGGGCAGCAGTCTCTAAGGGGCAGGGGAGAGTACCAGGTGGTAGCCAGCTAGTAACAGTTACTAAGTTCAGGGCATTGTACTGGGTGGATGCTGGCTAGTGGTGACTATTTAACAGATGGCCTGGAGATATAGAAGCTGTTTTTCAGTCTCTCTTTCCCAGCTTTGATGCACCTGTACGGTCTCTGCCTGCTAGATGGTAGTGGGGTGAACAGGCCGTGGCTCGGGTGGCTGAGGTCCTTGATGATCTTCTTAGCCTTCCTTTGACTTCCGGGTGCTGGATATGTCCTGGAGGGCAGGCAGTGGGCTCCCGGTGATACGTTGGGCTGGCCCCACCACCCTCTGGAGAGCCCTGAGATTGTGGACAGTTGTTTTATCAGGCGGTGAAACAGCCCGGCAGGATGCACTTAGTGGTACGTCTGTCTTTATTTGAGTAGGTAGTGGATGGAAATGAATCAAACACAGGCTAGATATTTTCCAATACCGACATCAGCCTGTAGCAGATGCACATGGAGACA
The DNA here is from genome assembly GCF_965601325.2 of Salmo salar. Lineage (NCBI taxonomy): Eukaryota > Metazoa > Chordata > Actinopteri > Salmoniformes > Salmonidae > Salmo > Salmo salar. Next base: position 40,870,255 of record NC_138313.1, read on the forward strand.
GTTCTTATCTCCATAGGCTCTGTAGAAAATGGGAACAATGCTCCTGATACATCAAATATTTCACAAACTCAGACACATGAATAGGCTTCATATGTTAAAGGTTTGATTTGGAATCTGACTGGGCTAGCACATGCTTACCCATCGTGGTTAGATTGGAGTCATGTGAGACTGGATAACCAGCGGGCGACCATGTCCTTTTGGAGGCGAGCTGTACACCTAATAATAACGACGATGATGCTGCTGCTGCTGATGAGTCACATGACCTCTGGCCAATGGACAGCTGAGATGACTGGAGGGGAGATTCATAGAGCTATAAATAAACTCACATTACACACAGGTCTGGTTATTTATTAAAGCATAGTCACTCACACCATAGTTACACAGCCAAATGTTGTGTGTGTGTGTTTCATTGTCTGTGTATACAGTATATGTGTGTTTTTATAAATACACTACATGACCAGTATGTGGACACCTACTTGTTAAACATCTCATTCCAAAATCATGGGCATTAATATGGAGTTGGGCCCCCTTTGCTTCTACTCTTCTGGGAAGGCTTTCCACTAGATGTTGGAACACTGCTGGAGACTTGCTTCCATTCAGCCACAAGAGCATTAGTGAGGTCGGGCACTGATGTTGGCCGATTAGGCCTGGCTCGCAGTCAGCGTTGTGCACAAGGACATTGTCATGCTGAAACAGAAAGGGCCTTCCCCAAACTGTTGCTACAAATTTGGAAGCACAGAATTGTCTAGAATGTAATTTTATGCAGTAGCATTAACATTTCCCTTCACTGGAACTAAGGGGCCTAGCCTGACCCATGAAAAACAGCCCCAGACTATTATTCGCGGCTGACCCATTGTTGCTCCTAGACGTTTCCACTTCACAATAACAGCACTTACAGTTGACTGGGGCAGCTGTAGCAGGGCAGAAATTTGACAAAATGACTTGTTGGAAAGGTGGCATCCTATGACAGTGCCACTTTGAAAGTCACTGAGCTCTTCAGTAAGGCCATTCTACTTCCAATGTTTGTCTATTGAGATTGCATGGCTTTGTGCTTGATTTTATACATCTGTCAGCAGTGGGTATGGCAGAAATAGTCCAATCCACTAATTTGAAGGGGTGTCTACATACTTTTGTATATCTATTTGAGTAGACATACTGTATGCCTGTTTGTGTGTTTCTGTTTTATGTATGTACTACCTCTTTTTACATTTGACTCATGGTGTGTATTCATAGAAAGTTATCTTAATGTCCTGGTACACTTCATAGCTGCCGTCAATGCTCATTCGCTGCCATGTCCTCATCTCAACCCTTGTGCTTTATCTGTACCATCTCACACGCACACTAGCGCGCGCACACACACCGCAGCAGTGTAAGTGAGTTTTCTCTGCTAGAGCTGAAGATATTCACAGCAAATTGGCCAGTATTACCTAGTGTTGATTTTCCAGTGTAACATTTATAGTGTTGATTCTGGTGTTAAATGAACACTGTAAGTGTTAAATTAACAGTCAGTGGTGTAAAAGAAGCCCAGTGTAGGGCTGTGCGATATATCAAATTCAAATTAATTTGATATAATGTTTTTAAGCGATATTCCAAGTATCGCAAGATCAAGGTTTTGATGTTTTTGTTTTATCAGCGTTTGTCTGCTTGTTCTCATGTTGTATTTTTGGTCTCGTCTCCTTCACTCCTCTGTGCTGTGTGCACCTTCCCATTCATACCAGAGATTTGTATATAATGATTAGATGCACGTCTCCGCCCTAACAATGGGAGTTGTTGTCCTAAAGACGGGAAGGCAGGCGACAAGCTCACAGTAGGTCCAAAATAAACTCATAGAAACACATTACCTTATTGTTGTACTGATTTTAGAGGGAATTAAACTTCGCCTCTTCCTCTATGGTTTAAACGTTCACCAAGCCCTTCCCCTGCCTCTCACGCCAACAGTTGAGAGATCACATCTTCCTCTCTGACAAGCGCTTTCAACTCACTATTTGCATTTGAGGTTTGGTCCAACAAAATGGGTCATATGGACACTGAAACACATTGAGGCATTATTTTACTGTAATAGAGGACAAGTTAACGTTTCTAACTATACCCTTTTATGTCTCAACTACTCAAATTGTGCACAGACAGACACTACTAAAACGAGAGTATCAATGAACATTGATTCTGGAAAATGAATGCTCAGTTGGTCGTGTGTAGCATTGGTGTACAAGAATGTTATACTAGCCGTCTAGTCTGTGCTTTATAAATGTTCAATAAGCATAAAACACAATTATATAAGGAATTGGCAACTCATTTTAATTCTGAGAAATAAGGTAGGCCACATGATTTCAACATCTGAACTAAGTGGACAGGCTTACAGGCTGACTACACCGCTCGCATCGCGTGTGCTCGCATTGCAAAATAATTTTTGAACTCTATATTATTCAACGAGCGTCTGCGTTGCCAAGGGCTAAAATAGAAGTCAGTTCTATTTGTGACGCAGATCGCGCTGCAAGTCCTGCCTCTCCTATCTCCTCATTGGTTTATAGAAGCAGGTACCCACTGCCATCTCCTCATTGGTTATACAAGGTCGGTGGCGGTAATGCACCTAATTTATGAAAGTTGCCAATCAAAATATAAAGTCAAGAGAAACAAAACCCTAGTAGGAAGAGAGATGATTATAAATGACTCCGTTGACCATTTTATGTGTGAATTGTCGGAGTAGAGGACCTTGTGTATTTCAGGTAAAATAACAACTCAATGTTTATATCCCAGGACAAATTAGCTAGTAACAGCAAGCTAGCTCAATAGGACGAATTATCTAGCAAGTGCAAGCTAGCTAGCTAAATTGCCATAAATGTTTAATGCTTTTCGACCTGTCCCCAAATTAATGTAATTGGTTCAGAGTTTGTTTTGATATTTTAACCTGCGTGTCGTGATCGCGTTTGGTGTGGGGGGCTAAAATAAATGTATGCACGATGGTGCACACGCGCAACCCGTTTGGGTTCTGTGTAACATGCTGTTCAAACAGTTAAAGACAGACAAAAGGATGCTTTCATAACAATTCAACTGTTCAACCTTGTTAGCTAGCAAATAGATCCAAGATGGCTAAACTTGAAATACAAAGATTAGCTCATCTCTAGCCATAACCTGAAAGGCCGCTCAGCAAGGAAGATGCCACTGCTCCAAAACTGCCATAAAAAAACAAGACTACGGTTTGCAACTGCACATGGGGACAGAGATCGTACTTTTTGGAGAAATGTCCTCTGGTCTGATGAAACAAAATAGTACTATTTGGCCATAATGACCATCGTTATGTTTGGAGGAAAAAGGGGGAGGCTTGCAAGCCGAAAGAACACCATCCCAACCGTGAAGTACGGGGGTGGCAGCATCATGTTGTGGGGGTGCTTTGCTGCAGGAGGGACTGATGCACCTCACAAAATAGATGGCATCATGAGGAAGGAAAATTGCGTGGATATATTGAAGCAACATCTCAAGACATCAGTCAGGAAGTTAAAGCTTGGTTGCAAATGGGTCTTCCAAATGGACAATGACCCCAAGCATACTTCCAAAGTTGTGGCAAAATGGCTTAAGGACAACAAAATCAAGGTATTGGAGTGGCCCTGACCTCAATCCTATAGCAAATTTGTGGGCAGAACTGAAAAAGCATGTGCGAGCAAGGAGGCCTACAAACCTGACTCAGTTACACCAGCTCTGTCAGGAGGAATGGGCCAACATTCACCCAACTTATTGTGGGAAGCTTGTGGAAGGCTACCTGAAACGTTTGACCTAAGTTAAACAATTTAAAGGCAATGCTACCAAATACTAATTGAGTGTATGTAAACTTCTGATGCACTGGGAATGTGATGAAATAAAGAAATAAAAGCTGAATTAAATCATTCTCTCTACTATTATTCTGACATTTTACATTCTTAAAATGAAGTGGTGATCCTAACTGACCTAAGACAGGGAATTAAATGTATTTAGCTGGGGTGTATGTAAACTTCCGACTTCAACAGTATGTCCTGATCAGGAGACATAATTTGTCGCTGTCGCTGCATTCTCCTGGCTGGATGGAGCAGGAACTAACAGAACATTGCTTTGCTCCCAAGTCAACGGTCTTCCTACCTCTCTCTGTCTCCTCCGCAATGTTCTTTCACTCTCTTTCTCTTTACTAGGCTTGTTCTAATATGCTTTCTGACTCCTACTCACCAGGTCCTTCTCCATGAGGGTGTGTGGTGTCTTAAGTCAGTTACGAGGGTATTAGAATTGATCCGAGGTTCTAGAACACACAGCTTACTGTAAGACCTGTCTGGAAAGGAGCATTTACAACCTTACACACACACACCCACACACACAAATCTGTGCGTGCGTAGGAGAGGATGGATAGCTACTGTTGACATGTTCTTCATAGACCGTTAGTGCTGTAAGTAGAATGCTCTCTATGTGAACAAGGCAGTTCCCTCTTGCCCCGCACTTCAACATGGTTTGTCTTGGGAAATGCTAACTATGTCTGCAAAATGATAGAACATGTTATGCGTATACTGTAGTCAGTGAGTGACTGACTGTTATTACATCGAGATGACTTTATTTAGGAGTTCCAAAGCAGCTAAGTCCAGTTGACAGTATGCTTGGGTGGTATATTGAATACCGGGAAGGCCCTGCCTGGTCTGTATTGTTTGCTTCATTTAGCGTAACTGCTTTAGGGGCTGCTCAGAACAGAGGCTTGTTTACTCCTGCAAGGGCCCTCAGTCACCCTCTTTATTCATTGCTCTTGTTCTCTTTTCTCTCTTTCTTGCTCCCTTTCTTTCTCGCTCTCTAACTCTTTTGCTCTTGCTCTCTTTTGCTCTTGCTCTCTTTTGCTCTTGCTCTCTTTTGCTCTTGCTCTCTTTTGCTCTTGCTCTCTTTTGCTCTTGCTCTCTTTTGCTCTTGCTCTCTTTTGCTCTTGCTCTCTTTTGCTCTTGCTCTCTTTTGCTCTTGCTCTCTTTTGCTCTTGCTCTCTTTCTTGCTCGCTCACTCTTTCCTGCTCGCTCGCTCGCTCTCTTTCCTGCTCGCTCGCTCGCTCTCTTTCCTGCTCGCTCGCTCGCTCTCTTTCCTGCTCGCTCGCTCGCTCTCTTTCCTGCTCGCTCGCTCGCTCTCTTTCCTGCTCGCTCGCTCGCTCTCTTTCTTGCTCGCTCGCTCGCTCTCTTTCTTGCTCGCTCGCTCGCTCTCTTTCTTGCTCGCTCTCTTTCTTGCTCGCTCGCTCTCTTGCTCGCTCGCTCGCTCGCTCTCTTTCTTGCTTGCTCGCTCGCTCTCTTTCTTGCTCGCTCGCTCTCTTTCTTGCTCGCTCGCTCTCTTTCTCGCTCGCTCGCTCTCTTTCTTGCTCGCTCGCTCGCTCTCTTTCTTGCTCGCTCGCTCGCTCGCTCTCTTTGTCGCTCGCTCGCTCTCTTTCTTGCTCGCTCGCTCGCTCTCTTTCTTGCTCGCTCGCTCGCTCTCTTTCTTGCTCGCTCGCTCGCTCTCTTTCTTGCTCGCTCGCTTTCTTGCTCGCTCGCTCGCTCTCTTTCTTGCTCGCTCGCTCGCTCTCTTTCTTGCTCGCTCGCTCTCTTTCTTGCTCGCTCGCTCTCTTTCTTGCTCGCTCGCTCTCTTTCTTGCTCGCTCGCTCTCTTTCTTGCTCGCTCGCTCGCTCGCTCGCTCTCTTTCTTGCTCGCTCGCTCTCTTTCTTGCTCGCTCTCTTTCTTGCTCGCTCTCTTTCTTGCTCGCTCGCTCGCTCTCTTTCTTGCTCGCTCGCTCGCTCTCTTTCTTGCTCGCTCGCTCGCTCTCTTTCTCGCTCGCTCGCTCTCTTTCTCGCTCGCTCGCTCTCTTTCTCGCTCGCTCTCTTTCTTGCTCGCTCGCTCTCTTTCTTGCTCGCTCGCTCTCTTTCTTGCTCGCTCGCTCTCTTTCTGGCTCTCTTTCTTGCTCGCTCGCTCTCTTTCTTGCTCGCTCGCTCTCTTTCTTGCTCGCTCGCTCGCTCTCTTTCTTGCTCGCTCGCTCTCTTTCTTGCTCGCTCTCTTTCTCGCGCGCTCTCTGTTCCTCGCTCGCTCTCTGTTCCTCGCTCGCTCTCTGTTCCTCGCTCGCTCTTTCTAGTGCTCTCGCTCTCTTTCTTGCGCTCTCGCTCTCTTTCTTGCGCTCTGGCTCGCTCTCTTTCTTGCGCTCTCGCTCGCTCTCTTTCTTGCGCTCTCGCTCGCTCTCTTTCTTGCGCTCTCGCTCTCTTTCTTGCGCTCTCGCTCTCTCGCTCTCTTTCTTGCGCTCTCGCTCTCTTTCTTGCTCGCTCTTTTGCTCTCTTGATTTCTCTCTTGCTCTCTTTTTTGCTCTCTTTTTTGCTCTCTTTTTTGCTCTCTCTTTTGCTCTCTTTTTTGCTTGCTCGCTCGCTCTCTTTCTCGCTCCCTCTCTTTCTCGCTCGCTCTCTTTCTCGCTCGATCTCTTTCTCGCTCTCTTTTGCTCTCTTTTTTGCTTTCTCGCTCTCTTTCTCGCTCGCTCTCTTTTTTGCTCTTTTGCTCTTTCTCTTTCTTGCTCGCTCTTTTTTGCGCTCTCGCTCTCTTTTTTGCGCTCTCGCTCTCTTTTTTGCGCTCTCTTTCTTGCGCCTCGCTCTCTTTCTTGCGCTCTCGCTCTCTTTCTTGCGCTCTCGCTCGCTCTTTTGCTCTCTTTTGATTTCTCTCTTGCTGTCTTTGCTCTTTTTTTGCTCTTTCTCGTTCTCTTTTTTGCTTGCTCGCTCACTCTCTTTCTTGCTCTCTTTCTTGCTCTCGCTCTCTTTCTTGCTCGCTCTTTTGCTCTCTTTTGATTTCTCTTGCTCTCTTTTTTGCTCTTGCTCTTTGCTCTTTTTTCTATTTTGCTTTCTTTCTCGCTCGCTCGCTCTCTTTCTCGCTCTCTTGCTCGCTCGCTCTCTTTCTCGCTCGCTCTCTTTCTCGCTCGCTCTCTTGCTCGCTGTCTTTCTTGCTCGCTGTCTTATCCCTCTTTTATGCTCGCTCTCTTATCCCTTTTTATGCTCGCTCTCTTATCCCTCTTTTATGCTCGCGCTCTCGCTCTCTTTCTTGCGCTCTCGCTCGCTCTTTTGCTCTCTTGATTTCTCTCTTGCTCTCTTTTTTGCTCTCTTTCTCATTCTCTTTTTTGCTCGCTCGCTCTTGCTCTCTTTCTTGCTCTCTCGCTCTCTTTCTTGCTCGCTCTTTTGCTCTCTTTTGATTTCTCTTGCTCTTTCTTGCTCTCTTTCTTTCTCTTTCTTGCTCTCTTTCTTGCTCTATTTTTTGCTCTTTTGCTGTCTTTTTTGCTCTCGCTCTCTTTCTCGCTCGCTCTCTTATGCTCGCTCTCTTTCTTGCGCTCTCGCTCGCTCTTTTGCTCTCTTTTGATTTCTCTCTTTCTCTTTTTTTTGCTCTCTTTCTCGTTCTCTTTTTTGCTCGCTCTTTTGCTCTCTTGATTTCTCTTGCTCTTTCTCGCTCGCTCTCTTTCTCACTCACTCGCTCTCTTTCTCGCTCGCTCTTTCTCCCTCGCTCTTTTTTGCTCTTTTTTGCTCGCTCTCTTATGCTCGCTCTCTTATGCTCACTCTCTTGTGCTCGCTCTCTTATGCTCGCACTCTCTTTTTCTCTCTTTCTTTGATAGAACACTGATGTGTGGAGATGTTTGCTTGTTAGGCTGTTGTAGATGCTAGGCTGCTCAGCACTGAGCAGAGGACAGAGGCCAAGCAGGCCACAACCCAAGCAGGCCACAACCCAAGCAGGCCACAACCCAAGCAGGCCACAACCCAAGCAGGCCACAACCCAAGCAGGCCACAACCCAAGCAGGCCACAACCCAAGCAGGCCACAACCCATGCAGGCCAACCCTGGGGTAAATGGAGCAAGCATGTTCATACAGCAGCCAGGGGCAACTATACGCTAGCTAGCATCGCTGGGGTTAGTCAGGGTCAACTAGAGCCTAGCTCTCTCTTTCTCTCTTTCTTTCTTTCTCTCTCTTGGAGGACCTGAGCCCTAGGACCATGCCTCAGGACTACTTGGCATGATGACTCCTTGCTGTCCCCAGTCCACCTGGCCGTGCTGCTGCTCCAGTTTCAACTGTTCTGCCTGCGGCTATGGAACCCTGACCTGTTCACCGGACGTGCTACCTGTCCCAGACCTGCTGTTTTCAACTCTCTAGAGACAGCAGGAGCGGTAGAAATACTCTCAATGATCGGCTATGAAAAGCCAACTGACATTTACTCCTGAGGTGTTGACTTGTTGCACCCTCGACAACTACTGTGATTATTATTATTTGACCATGCTGGTCATTTATGAACATTTGAACATCTTGGCCATGTTCTGTTATAATCTCCACCCCTCATAGCCTGGTTCCTCTCTAGGTTTCTTCCTAGGTTTTGGCCTTTTCTAGGGAGTTTTTCCTAGCCACCGTGCTTCTACACCTGTATTGCTTGCTGTTTGGGGTTTTAGGCTGGGTTTCTGTACAGCACTTTGAGATATCAGCTGATGTAAGAAGGGTTATATAAATACATTTGATTTGATTTAGCTAGCATCGCTGTGGTTAGCCAGGAGCAACTACATGCTAGCTAGCATCGCTGTGGTTAGCCAGGAGCAATTGCATTCTAGCTAGCATCGCTGTGGTTAGCCAGGAGCAACTACATGCTAGCTAGCATCGCTGTGGTTAGCCAGGAGCAACTACATGCTAGCTAGCATCGCTGTGGTTAGCCAGGGGCAACTAGAGCTTAGCTAGCATCACTGGGGTTAGCCAGGGGCAACTAGAGCCTAGCTAGCATCACTGGGTGTTAGCCATGGGCAACTATATGCTAGCTAGTGGAGCTGGGGTTAGCCAGGGGCAACTAGAGCCTAGCTAACATCACTGGGGTTAGCCAGGGGCAACTATATGCTAGCTAGCGGAGCTGGGGTTAGCCAGGGGAACTATATGCTAGCTAGTGGAGCTGGGGTTAGCAGGAGAGAGGGGAGGAGAGAGCGGAGGGGAAAGTTATAATTTGGGACAACTGGGAATAGGCACGAATTCCCTTCTTTGCCAGCTCTCCTCCCCACGTAATGTACAGCCACTTCATTAAGTAGCATTTCAGTCTAGTGGCTTTGACTTGGTTTTGCTGCAGACAACGTCTGAGGCATCTCTTAAGGGCATCTGACAGTAGCGAAGGCACGCAAAGAACAGCACAGTCTGCGTGGCACAGCACACCACAGGCTGTGGGGCAACCGTTCCTTCAGGTGTCATGGAAGGTGTTGTCACAGTTAAGCTAGCTACAGCTAGCTCTTCTCCACTAGCATAGTTGTCATTTTGCACAGATGTGAGTTGAAACAGGAGAACGAATAGAGGGTTGAACCCTGTGACCCCAGGCCTAGATACTGTGTCTAAGTAAGGCTATTAAAAGGAAATGGAAAGTGATAGAAAGGTTCTTTTGAGCCCTTCTGAGGTAAATGGCCTAGGGTACGTACACACACACACACACACACACACACACACACACACACACCTGGTTAGACAACACTGCACTCTCTCTGTGGTCTCGAGATCATTTTTCTCTCTCCTTCCCTCCATCTCTCCCTCTCAGGCAGGGTGAGGCGCAGAAATGAAAGTCATACCAGAATGACTGCACTTTGGCTTTTACCAAACTCTGTCTGTCTGTCTGTCTGTCTGTCTGTCTGTCTGTCTGTCTGTCTGTCTGTCTGTCTGTCTGTCTGTCTGTCTGTCTGTCAAGGGGAAACCACCCCACCAATCCTAAACAACACTGGCGGCCCACCCTATCCCTTGGACAACCCATAATATAAAAACAAAAAAATATACAAGTATTGTTTATTGTGTGTGTTGTTTCTGTGTTGTCTCTTTCTGTTTAGAATACGTTTTAGGAGTGACCGTGCTTTGACTATGTTGACTGTTTCGTAACGCTGGGGAGGACCTCCCGAACTCCAATGATGCATGGTGATGGGTCATAACAGGTTCTTTATCAAACCTTATTAATGGGTTGTGAAGGGTCACATTGAAAGGCTGGTTATGGCACACATCAACTCCATCATCCCAGACATCCTAGACCCACTTTCATTTGCATACTGCCCCAACAGATCCATAGATGACGCAATCTCAATTGCACTCCACACTGCCCTCACCCACCTAGATAAGAGGAATTCCTATGTGTGTTTGTGATAAGTTTTTTAAAACCTTTATTTAACCAGGTAAGCTAGTTGAGAACAAGTTCTCATTTACAACTGCGACCTGGCCAAGATGAAGCAAAGCAGTGCGACACAAACAACAACAGAGTTACACATGGAATAAACAAGTGTACAGTCAATAACACAATAGAAAAAAATAAAGTCTATATACAGTGTGTGCAAATGGCGTGAGGAGGTAAGGCAATAAATAGGCCATAGTAGCGAAGTAATTACAATTTAGCTAATTAACACTGGAGTGATAAATGAGCAGATGATGTGCAAGTAGAAATACTGGTGTGCAAAAGAGCATAAAAGTAAATAAAAACAGTATGGTGATGAGGAAGGTAGATTGGGTGGGCTATTTACAGATGGGCTATGTACAGCTGCAGCGATCGGTTAGCTGCTCAGATAGCTGATGTTTAAAGTTAGTGGGGGAAATATAAGTCTCCAGCTTCAACGATTTTTGCAATTTGTTCCAGTCATTGGCAGCAGAGAACTGGAAGGAAAGGCAGCCAAAGGAGGTGTTGGCTTTGGGGATGACCAGTAAGATACCTGCTGGAGCGCGTGCTACGGGTGGGTGTTGTTATCGTGACCAGTGAGCTGAGATAAATCTATGCTAGGTAAAGCTCCGCATTATAGATGACCTGGAGCCAGTGGGTCTGGCGACGAATATGTAGCGAGGGCCAGCCGACTAGAGCATACAGGTCGCAGTGGTGGGTGGTATAAGGCGCTTTGGTAACAAAACGGATGGCACTGTTATAGACTGCATCCAGTTTGCTGAGTAGAGTATTGGAAGCTATTTTGTAAATGACAGTGCCGAAGTTGAGGATCGGTAGGATAGTCAGTTTTACGAGGGTAAGTTTGGCGGTGTGAGTGAAGGATGCTTTGTTGCGAAATAGGAAGCCGATTCTAGATTACATTTTGGATTGGAGATGTTTAATATGAGTCTGGAAGGAGAGTTTACAGTCTAGCCAGACACCTAGGTATTTGTAGTTGTCCACATATCTAAGTCAGAACCGTCCAGAGTAGTGATGCTAGTCGGGCGGGTGCGGGCAGTGATCGATTGAAAAGCATGCATTTGGTTTTACTAGCGTTTTAAGAGCAGTTGGAGGCCACGGAAGGAGAGTTGTATGGCATTGAAGCTCGTTTGGAGGTTTGTTAACACGGTGTCCAAAGAAGGGCCAGATGTATACAGAATGGTGTCGTCTGCTTAGAGGTCGATCAGGGAATCACCAGCAGCAAGAGCGACATCATTGATATATACAGAGAAAAGAGTCGGCCCGAGAATTGAACCCTGTGGTACAAGTTATTCTAACTTGTTCAAAATGTACATCAGAATTCAGTAAGAAGGACCACACATTTTTCAATCCTCTACTTGCATGTTCTGTTAATATGAATGACTATATTCTAAATGTAATTTCTGTTTTCTGAGCACTGTGGGTGGATGCCCTAACCAGGCTACGCACACAACGCATGTGGGTCCGGCGGATTTCTCAAATGTCCGGTAAATTAAAACGTTGCCGTCCAAATGTCCAGCGCCACATTTTCCTAATGGAAACCCTGGTGTTTGACTGTCTGTCTCTGTGTGTGTTACTGTGTCTGTCTCTGTGTGTGTTACTGTCTCTGTCTCTGTGTGTGTTACTGTCTCTGTCTCTGTGTGTGTTACTGTGTCTGTCTCTGTGTGTGTTACTGTCTCTGTCTCTGTGTGTGTTACTGTCTCTGTCTCTGTGTGTGTTACTGTGTCTGTCTCTGTGTGTGTTACTGTCTCTGTCTCTGTGTGTGTTACTGTGTCTGTCTCTGTGTGTGTTACTGTCTCTGTCTCTGTGTGTGTTACTGTGTCTGTCTCTGTGTGTGTTACTGTCTCTGTCTCTGTGTGTGTTACTGTCTCTGTCTCTGTGTGTGTTACTGTGTTACTGTGTCTGTCTCTGTGTGTGTTACTGTCTCTGTCTCTGTGTGTGTTACTGTCTCTGTCTCTGTGTGTGTTACTGTCTCTGTCTCTGTGTGTGTTACTGTGTCTGTCTCTGTGTGTGTTACTGTCTCTGTCTCTGTGTGTGTTACTGTCTCTGTCTCTGTGTGTGTTACTGTGTCTGTCTCTGTGTGTGTTACTGTGTCTGTCTCTGTGTGTGTTACTGTCTCTGTGTGTGTTACTGTCTCTGTCTCTGTGTGTGTTACTGTCTCTGTCTCTGTGTGTTACTGTCTCTGTCTCTGTGTGTGACTGTGTCTGTCTCTGTGTGTGTGTGTGTGTGTGTGTGTGTGTGTGTGACTGTGTGTGTGTGACTGTGTCTGTCTCTGTGTGTGTGACTGTGTCTGTCTCTGTGTGTGACTGTGTCTGTGTGACTGTGTCTGTCTCTGTGTGTGACTGTGTCTGTCTCTGTGTGTGTGCGTGTGACTGTGTCTGTCTCTGTGCGTGTGACTGTGTCTGTCTCTGTGCGTGTGACTGTGTCTGTCTCTGTGTGTGTGACTGTGTCTGTCTCTGTGTGTGTGCGTGTGACTGTGTCTGTCTGTCTGTGTGTGTGTGTGTGTGTGTGTGTGTGTGTGTGTGTGTGACTGCGTCTGTCTCTGTGTGTGACTGCGTCTGTCTCTGTGTGTGTGACTGTGTCTGTCTGTGTGTGTGTGTGTGTGTGTGACTGTGTCTGTCTCTGTGTGTGTGACTGTGTGTGTGACTGTCTCTGTGTGTGTGTGTGACTGTGTCTGTGTGTGACTGTGTCTGTCTCTGTGTGTGACAGCTATTCTTGTCCTGTCAGGTTTGCTGTAGGGCTTCTGTGCAGTGGTGACTGTGTGTGGCCGGGTGACCTATATTTTGTCCTGCCACACTTCCTGTAGAGAGGAGGGGATTGACAGAGAGGGGTGGAGAGTACATATTCATGGTGTAAGTGCTAAAGTCAGAGTTTGTCCTTGGTGGTTGAGGCCTGTGGATTTAGGCTGGTTTAAACTGTAATAACCCAGGGTTTGTCCTTGGTGGTTGAGGCCTGTGGATTTAGGCTGGTTTAAACTGTAATAACCCAGGTTTTGTCCTTGGTGGTTGAGGCCTGTGGATTTAGGCTGGTTTAAACTGTAATAACCCAGGGTTTGTCCTTGGTGGTTGAGGCCTGTGGATTTAGGCTGGTTTAAACTGTAATAACCCAGGGTTTGTCCTTGGTGGTTGAGGCCTGTGGATTTAGGCTGGTTTAAACTGTAATAACCCAGGGTTTGTCCTTGGTGGTTGAGGCCTGTGGATTTAGGCTGGTTTAAACTGTAATAACCCAGGGTTTGTCCTTGGTGGTTGAGGCCTGGTCTGGTTTAAACTGTAAACAGATGAAAGAACTGTGTGTTGCATCAGACAGGAAGACTCTTCTAAAGCACTGGTTTCTCTGGTTGATGTGTGTGCGCGCGTGTGTGTGCGTCCAGCCAGCCAGCCCCACACCATGGGCTCTCCCTCTCTTAATGGGATTACAGGGCCTCTGTCCAGTGCATGCTGAGAGAGAGGAGAAGAGCGGACAGAACATGACAAAAGAGTGGTGGAGACTGGAAAGGATGGGAGGAAAAAGGAGGTGAGACACAGTTGAAAGTCAGTGGTGGAGATGGGCGAGGGGTAGATAGAGGTCAGGAAAGAGCAGGAAGTGATGTTTAGAGCTGTGGTCACCAACTGTTTCTGAGTCAAAATGTAAGCCGAGATCTACCGCTCAGATTTATTTGTAAACATGACTTAAAAAATGTAAGCCTGTGCAACATTAACCTATTAAAAACAGTACTGTAGCATTGAGGTTTGTGCAGTAGGCTAAAGGCTCAATACATTATCACTGCATACTGGCTGTGCTTCAATTTACCTGCCAATGTTGTTCTTCTCAGACCATTTAGAAATGATATTTTATTAATTATAAATTATTTCACACTGGTAATAGATACTTTGTTGTATTGTGAGACACAGCTGAGTGAGCATAATCACTAGCTTTTTTTGGGGGGGGGGGGGGGGACTGATGGCCTGCATCTGATGGTCTGCATCTGATGGTCAGTCTGAGGGGAGGGACACTGATGGTCAGTCTGAGGGGAGGGACACTGATGGTCAGTCTGAGGGGAGGGACACTGATGGCCTGCATCTGATGGTCAGTCTGAGGGGAGAGAGGGACACTGATGGCCTGCATCTGATGGTCTGCATCTGATGGTCAGTCTGAGGGGAGAGAGGGACACTGATGGCCTGCATCTGATGGTCTGCATCTGATGGTCAGTCTGAGGGGAGGGAGGGACACTGATGGCCTGCATCTGATGGTCAGTCTGAGGGGAGGGAGGGACACTGATGGCCTGCATCTGATGGTCAGTCTGAGGGGAGGGAGGGACACTGATGGTCTGCATCTGATGGTCAGTCTGAGGGGAGGGAGGGACACTGATGGCCTGCATCTGATGGTCAGTCTGAGGGGAGGGAGGGACACTGATGGTCTGCATCTGATGGTCAGTCTGAGGGGAGGGAGGGACACTGATGGCCTGCATCTGATGGTCAGTCTGAGGGGAGGGAGGGACACTGATGGCCTGCATCTGATGGTCAGTCTGAGGGGAGGGGAGGGAGATCCTCTCTAATCTTTACAGGAATGTGGTTCTGAATATAAACAGGCACACCTTCATCTTTGGCATTTCTGTCTTTTCAGTAGATGTTATAACCATGTGTTGCTACCACTGTATCATCAAGGGTATAATCTAAGTGAGTTTCAGAGATTGTCAGAATATGAATGTCATCTGTTACTAGCATATTATTGATTTCATGAACCTTGTTTCTTAAACTATATATGTTAACGTGGGCTATTTTTAGCACTTTTCTGGGATTATTGATTGTTTTTATTGCTTTACTGGGAAGCTTATCAGTGGTAGACATGCTCATGTTGTTAGTGCAGGGTGAGCTGCACACAGTGAACTTCCTACTATGATACACTACCTCAGTGCTAACAGTATCACTCTGGTTTATAGGCACATGCTTGCTGCCTACAATAGCTGTGGGATCAGCAGAGGCATTCATGGCAGTAAGAGGGACATAAATTAGGTTACCCCCCCCCCCCACACACACACACACACACACAGATCCACTGTCATATGATAGAGAATTTTTCTTTATCATAAAATATGAGACGAGAGGAGAAAAGAGGCGGGGGAGAAGAGAGTAGATGCCATTCTGTGTTCCAGGCTGTTGTCATGTCAACCCTGTAGGTATGCCAGGGCATCCCTGTACGCCTTGTCAGTGTGACAGAAATGATGAGCGAGAGCAGGAAGATTAAACAGAAGAGTGAGGTTCTGATTACTCACAGGATATCACTGTCCATGGATACGTCCCAAATGGCTCCCTATTCCCCCATAGAGACCTGGTCAAAAGTAGTGCACTATGTAGGGAATAAGGTGCCATTTTTGGACATTGTCCATATGGTTCAATCATATGTCCCACAACACCCACTGGTTTTTGTAATGCACCAGCAGCATGTCTCATGGCCCTTACATCTCCTCTGTTTCCTGCTGTCATCCACACACACACAGAGACACAGAGAGACACAGTAGCCTACAGTGGTGGAAAAAGTACTCAGTTCTCATACTTGAGTAAAAGTAAAGATTCCTTAATAGAAAATGACTCAAGTGAAAGTCACCCAGTAAAATACTACTTGAGTAAAAGTCTAAAAGTATTTGGTTTTAAATATACTTAAGTATCAAAAGTAAATGTAGTTGCTAAAATATACTTAAGTATCAAAATAAAGTACAAATAATAAAAAAATCCTTATGTTAAGCAAACCAGATGGCACAATTTTTCTTGTTTTTATTTATTTACGGATAGCCAGGGTCACACTCCAACACTCAGACATAATTTAAAAACAAAGCCTTTGTGTTTAATGGGTCCGCCAGAACAAAGGCGTTTGGGATGACCAGGGATGTTCTCTTGATAAGTGATAATTGAACAATTTTTTTTGTCCTGCTACGCATTCAAAATGTAACGAGTACTTTTGGGTGTCATTGAAACTGTAGAAGTAAAAGTAGTCAAAAATATAAATAAGTGAAGTACAAATATCCCAAAAACTACTTAAGTAGTACTTTAAAGTATGTTTACTTAAGTACTTTACACCACTGGTAGCCTATATGCACACAGGACTGTGTGTGCATATAGAGGAAGATAGAGGAAGCAGGGGAGGCCGGGGGTCAGGGGAGGCAGGGATAGGCCATATGTGCTGTCCATCCCTTCTAAGTGGGAGTGTAGTGTGATGTGGGCTCTTCTGAGGCGAGAGCTCTTTTAAAGCTGCAATATGTACCTTTTTTGGGCGACCCGCCCAAATTCACATAGAAATGACATATCAATAACTCCCATTCTCATTGAAAACAAGTCTAAGAAGTGGTATATCTGTTTGATGTCCGCTATTTCCCTGACCCTAACCCTTTTACTTTCAGTAGGGAAACACTGTCTAGGTTCTACTCTTACACAACAGGGTCTCTCTAGGGAAACACTGTCTAGGTTCTGTTCTCACACAACAGGGTCTCTCTAGGTAAACACACTGTCTAGGTTCTGTTCTCACACAACAGGGTCTCTCTAGGGAAACACTGTCTAGGTTCTGTTCTCACACAACAGGGTCTCTCTAGGGAAACACTGTCTAGGTTCTGTTCTCACACAACAGGGTCTCTCTAGGGAAACACTGTCTAGGTTCTGTTCTCACACAACAGGGTCTCTCTAGGTAAACACACTGTCTAGGTTCTGTTCTCACACAACAGGGTCTCTCTAGGTAAACACACTGTCTAGGTTCTGCTCTTACACAACAGGGTCTCTCTAGGGAAACACTGTCTAGGTTCTGTTCTCACACAACAGGGTCTCTCTAGGGAAACACTGTCTAGGTTCTGTTCTCACACAACAGGGTCTCTCTAGGTAAACACACTGTCTAGGTTCTGTTCTTACACAACAGGGTCTCTCTAGGGAAACACTGTCTAGGTTCTGTTCTCACACAACAGGGTCTCTCTAGGGAAACACACTGTCTAGGTTCTGTTCTTACACAACAGGGTCTCTCTAGGGAAACACTGTCTAGGTTCTGCTCTTACACAACAGGGTCTCTCTTGGAAACACACTGTCTAGGTTCTGTTCTCACACAACAGGGTCTGGGAAACACACTGTCTAGGTTCTGTTCTCACACAACAGGGTCTCTCTAGGGAAACACTGTCTAGGTTCTGTTCTCACACAACAGGGTCTCTCTGGGAAACACACTGTCTAGGTTCTGTTCTTACACAACAGGGTCTCTCTAGGGAAACACTGTCTAGGTTCTGTTCTCACACAGCAGGGTCTCTCTGGGAAACACACTGTCTAGGTTCTGTTCTCACACAACAGGGTCTCTCTGGGGAAACACACTGTCTAGGTTCTGTTCTCACACAACAGGGTCTCTCTAGGGAAACACTGTCTAGGTTCTGTTCTCACACAACAGGGTCTCTCTAGGGAAACACACTGTCTAGGTTCTGCTCTTACACAACAGGGTCTCTCTACGGAAACACACTGTCTAGGTTCTGCTCTTACACAACAGGGTCTCTCTACGGAAACACACTGTCTAGGTTCTGCTCTTACACAACAGGGTCTCTCTAGGGAAACACACTGTCTAGGTTCTGTTCTCACACAACAGGGTCTCTCTAGGGAAACACACTGTCTAGGTTCTGTTCTCACACAACAGGGTCTCTCTAGGGAAACACACTGTCTAGGTTCTGCTCTTACACAACAGGGTCTCTCTAGGGAAACACACTGTCTAGGTTCTGTTCTCACACAACAGGGTCTCTCTAGGGAAACACACTGTCTAGGTTCTGTTCTCACACAACAGGGTCTCTCTAGGGAAACACTGTCTAGGTTCTGTTCTCACACACAAGTACACTCATACACTCGCCCTCTTACATATTTCATTTTAGCTGCTCTCTCCCTGGCCTCATTACCATGGCCTTTTAATATGACCTCTTTATCACATACACTCTGAGGTAAACGCAATAAAAGCTGGTCTCCGTTGGGCTCAGATGAAGACAATAACATCAGGAAAGGAAAAACAGAGGAAGGAGGCTCCACTTTCCCCTTCTCATCCTCTTTCCCCTTCTCATCTCTCACTTTGTATGTGTGAGTGTTTGTGTGCAAGACGATTGTGTGTGTTTTCAAGCACATGTTAGCATTTCTGTATGGTTGTGTTTACGCTGTAGGTCAAGAGGATGTCTGTATAGGATTGGTCGTTGTTTTTTACATTCCTGCTCCGTGTTGTTTGTGTGTGTGTGTGTGTGTGTGGAGGTGCTGACAACCCCACATCCGTTTCCTCTCATTGAGGAACACTGGGTCAGGGACTTGGCCTCGTCTCTCTGTTGAGCTCTAACTGCTGGAGTTGAGCATTTCCTTCTAGACAGGCTAAGTCTAGCTACAGGCTACAAACCCCAACCACAAATATGTATTTTCAACGTCTTTTTCAATGTTTTTCTGATGTCTTTTGATCGTACGGTGCTTCAATCTTTCCCCTAGTTTAAATTCCAGCCGGGGCACAAATGTCCCCAAAGCCCCTTACTGTAACATTGTCAGTTTATCATTAGATAGATAATTCACTTCTCTCTGGCATGACCTGACCTCAATGCTGCTTCCTGTCTGGTGCTTAGGCCTGCTGCTTCCTGTCTGGTGCTTAGGCCTGCTGCTTCCTGTCTGATGCTTAGGCCTGCTGCTTCCTGTCTGGTGCTTAGGCCTGCTGCTTCCTGTCTGGTGCTTAGGCCTGCTGCTTCCTGTCTGGTGCTTAGGCCTGCTGCTTCCTGTCTGGTGCTTAGGCCTGCTGCTTCCTGTCTGGTGCTTAGGCCTGCTGCTTCCTGTCTGATGCTTAGGCCTGCTGCTTCCTGTCTGGTGCTTAGGCCTGCTGCTTCCTGTCTGGTGCTTAGGCCTGCTGCTTCCTGTCTGGTGCTTAGGCCTGCTGCTTCCTGTCTGGTGCTTAGGCCTATAGTGTACGTGACACTCTACATGTGGGACTTTGTTTTGCCGGTTGTCGTGCTAATACTATGAAAGTGTAGATGCCAATCACCATATAAGTTCAAAGATGAAAAAGCCTGGAAGGAGGAGAGATGACTAGAAACGATTCGGTTGACCGTTTTATGTGTGAATTAATTGTCAGAGTAGAGGACCTTGTGCATTTCAGGTAAAATAACAACTCAATGTTTATATCACAGGACAAATTAGCTAGCAACAGCAAGCTAGCTAAATAGGACAAATTAGCTAGCAAGTGCAAGCTAACTAGCTAAATTGCTATACATGTTTAATGCTTTTCGACCTGTCCCCAAATTAGTGTCATTGGTTCAGAGTTTGTTTTGATATTTTAACCTGCGTGTCGTAATCGGGTTCGGTGTAGGGGGAAAAAATCACTGTATGCACAATGGCGCACGGGCGCAGCTGGTTTGGGTTCCGTGTTAGTGTGGGTTTTCAGTGAATTTCTGTAAATCAGAAGAAGATGGCACCGATAGACATGGCCGCCTTGTTTCAGGCTCCTAAGCAACTTTGAACAAAAGCATTTCACTACACCTGCAATAACATCTGCAAAATATGTGACCAAGACATGTTGATTTGAATCATGAAACTCATCTGCACAGGGAAATTCTCAGCAACAAAAGATCAATGGCTCCTCGTATGGCTCCTTGTCTCCTCTGCTCATCTCCTTAACTTGTCTCCTTCCCTTCATCACATGAGTTCAAGTCCAGTGCATATCAGGAATACCAGTCGGCATACTAGACAGCATATCAGCCAGTCAACACAGAGATCCTCTGTCTGTCATGTCTCTCTCTGTGCAGCCAGCCCAAACCAGACAGCTAGACATTAATGGCTGCTTCTCTCTTCCCTCCCTGCCATTTCATCTCCTTTCCTCACCTCCTTCCAGTTCCTCATCTCCTTGATCACATGACATCAAATCCAGCACATACAAGCGATCATAGCAGCCCCAGTGGCGGTACGTCAGTAGCTCCACTAGCTTCTCCTTAGGAGGCGAGGACGTGAGGAATCAAGGTAATGCAATTGAGATTCTCCCCTTCTCTCCTCTCGGGAAAAAATAGATTTCAGTAGCATTTGGAACCATTGGGTGGTGCCAGAGCACAGCTCTCTCATGTCCAGCAGCGATCTAGACTAGAGAAACCCAGGGTTGTTGTTGTTTGAGCCTATAGGACAGGCAATGCAGGGCTCAGTCAAACTGTTCATTCATCCCTAGAAGGATTATTTCTCTCATAGATTGGATTGCATTCTCGCTGGGAATTAACATTAAAACCGACCCAAAGTCAGTAGTCGTTAAACTATTTGAATTACAGAAGTGCCTGAGGGTGATACCAAGATGTACCATAACAGAGCACAACACTCCCAAATAGTGTTACTGAAGGAATGGATATGGGCACGCCCCCTCTAAAAGTATTCCCATTGGTCGTCCAGACGGACCAGCACCAGTGAGTCAATAATGCAATGTGAACCCTGGTTGGAGGCATAAGTAAAATAAAGACGGGCTTGCATAACTGGAGCATCCAATCCGGCCCTGTCCAAGATTCTCTCATGAGGAGTAGACGATAGACAGTGCTTCAACCAACGTGGGTTGAGGTGCAGAGAATCCGACTAGGCCTGAACACATTTTCTGTATTCCTGGAAAGCCTGTGAGGGGAGAGAGAGAGGACTGGGGCTGTTATTATGCACTGCGGTGTTGGAAGCGTTTCTGAAAACCTTCTCTTTCTGCCTGTTAACTTCTCAGCCTCAGAACCCAGCAGCTGTTACTGGGAGGAGGACAGAAAAAGCTGCATTTTCTTCTCTGACTTGGTAGGAAAACCACTAGAAAACAGGGCAAGGCAGAGAGTTCTGGGTGGGTGGGAATGATGATGATGATGATGATGATGATGTCAACAGGGGAAGGGAGCACTGACTGCTTGGTCATTAGCATGAAACCATACAAGCACGTTATGCTGCTCTTATGAAACTCACACCAGGACGCAATGAAAAGGATCAATGGTGCAAGTTGGGGATGAATGTCAAAATAGGAAGGCATGAAGAGAGGGATAGAGAACGGCAGAATGAATGAAGAGATGGAAAGATGAATGGAGGGAGGAGAACAGAGTCAGACGGGAGGGAAGGAGAAAGGAACCAACGAGTGAGGAATGGCAGGATGGATGGAGGGAGGAGAACAGAGTCAGACGGGAGGGAAGGAGAAAGGAACCAACGGGTGAGGAATGGAGGGAGGAGAACAGAGTCAGACGGGAGGGAAGGAAGGAGAAAGGAACCAACGAGTGAGGAATGGCAGGATGGATGGAGGGAGGAGAACAGAGTCAGACGGGAGGGTAGGAGAAAGGAACCAACGAGTGAGGAATGGCAGGATGGATGGAGGGAGGAGAACAGAGTCAGACGGGAGGGAAGGAGAAAGGAACCAACGGGTGAGGAATGGCAGGATGGATGGAGGGAGGAGAACAGAGTCAGACGGGAGGGTAGGAGAAAGGAACCAACGAGTGAGGAATGGCAGGATGGATGGAGGGAGGAGAACAGAGTCAGACGGGAGGGAAGGAGAAAGGAACCAACGGGTGAGGAATGGCAGGATGGATGGAGGGAGGAGAACAGAGTCAGACGGGAGGGAAGGAGAAAGGAACCAACGGGTGAGGAATGGCAGGATGGATGGAGGGAGGAGAACAGAGTCAGACGGGAGGGAAGGAGAAAGGAACCAACGGGTGAGGAATGGCAGGATGGATGGAGGGAGGAGAACAGAGTCAGACGGGAGGGAAGGAGAAAGGAACCAACGGGTGAGGAATGGCAGGATGGATGGAAAAAGGGAGGGTTTTGAGTTCAGAGTTGCGCAATAAAGGACTGGCTAAAGGTTTCTGTGGTCTGCAGTCTCCCACTCCCACTCCCCCCGTGCCAGTATTGCGTAACTCTGCAGTGTGGCTCCAGCAGAGTGATTGATTGATCAGCCGTGTGACTCCAGCAGAGTGATTGATTGATTGATTGATCAGCCGTGTGGCTCCAGCAGAGTGATTGATTGATTGATCAGCCGTGTGCCTCTAGCAGAGTGATTGATTGATCAGCCGTGTGGCTCTAGCAGAGTGATTGATTGATCAGCCATGTGGCTCTAGCAGAGTGATTGATTGATTGATCAGCCGTGTGGCTCTAGCAGAGTGATTGATTGATCAGCCGTGTGGCTCTAGCAGAGTGATTGATTGATTGATTGATCAGCCGTGTGGCTCTAGCAGAGTGATTGATTGATTGATCAGCCGTGTGGCTCCAGCAGAGTGATTGATTGATTGATCAGCCGTGTGGCTCCAGCAGAGTGATTGATTGATTGATTGATCAGCCGTGTGGCTCTAGCAGAGTGATTGATTGATTGATTGATCAGCCGTGTGGCTCTAGCAGAGTGATTGATTGATTGATCAGCCGTGTTGCTCTAGCAGAGTGAGTGATTGATTGATCAGCCGTGTGGCTCTAGCAGAGTGATTGATTGATTGATCAGCCGTGTTGCTCTAGCAGAGTGAGTGATTGATTGATCAGCCGTGTGGCTCTAGCAGAGTGATTGATTGATTGATCAGCCGTGTGGCTCTAGCAGAGTGATTGATTGATCAGGCGTGTTGGTAATAAACCACCCTGGAGCCACTACAACCAGCACTAAGAGGTCTGGTGCAGGAGAGAGAGCACACACACACTGTGCCTATTACACACTGGTCCACAGGAGGTGCCATTTATTACTAGTGTGTACAAACCTTAGTACACACACGTAACTGGTTTTAAATAATTTCACTATTAAAATGGTGTCATGAATTTCTGTTGATGTTTGTTTGAAAAGCATGTATTAATGGTATGAAATGGTATATTTAAAAAAAAAAAAACGTTTTTAACCTGTTGTGTGAGGGAGAGAGGCTGGTGCATTGCTGCAGTTGCGGAGGGGGCAGTGTGTGAGATGGGAGCCAGCAGACCGAGGGAGAGCGAGAGATGCACTAGCCAAGGCAACTTGGTTAAAAACAACATTAGCTAACTTCTAGCAGCCACAATGCTATCATCCCATTTTACAGTACCTGTCTAGACTGGAGTAGCCTAGAGCAGTGTTTCCCAACCCTGGTCCTCCAGTACCCCCAACAATACAACTTTCATTATAGCCCTGGACAAACACACCTCATTCAGCTCATTGAGGGCTTGATGATTAGTTGGCAAGTTGGATCAGGTGTGCTTGGCCAGGGTTACAAAAGATGTGTACTGTTTTGGGTACTCAAGGACCACGGTTAGGAAACATTGGCCTAGAGAAGCTAGTTAGCTATAGCTAGCTAGGCTAATTGAGGCTACATGCTTCGTTTTCTCCCCATTCAGATAAAACAACAGCCTACCTGTTGGCTGCTAATTGAAGCCTACTCCTTCTCACTTCTCTAACATCTTGCATTGCATTAGTGAACTCTCATTCCACTTCCTACAGATTGAGCCTCTTTGATTGGACAACATAAACAACAAGCTACATATGTGAAGGCTACTGGTCTTTTTATGTCATAAAAACTCCATAGAAAAGTTTGTTTTATTAAATTAATGATTTTAAATGTCATGACACATCCTTGTAAGTAACAATGTTACATAGATATTTTAATTTAGAAGAAGCCTTTTCGGGGGGATCACGTGACCCTTGAACGAGATGGCCGCATGAACTAAGAGCTCCGCACAAGTAGTTTCCAATTCCTAATCTTACCTCCACTTCAAGTTTAAACTCCTTTAGCTTTAGTCAAAAAGTCATGACGGCTACAAAAGGCAACATTACAGGTGACATTTTTACCCGGACTCGAGCATTAGCGACGGAAAAAGCCTCCAAGAAGCAGCTAGCTTCAGAAAAAGCTAGCGCCATTAGCCAGGAGCAAGAGGACCCGTCCCCCCCCGAGGCCCAACGAATGCCAACTTCGCACTCTGTAGTAGACATCCTTTCTAAGCTGAGATCCCAACGTAGAGAACTCAACATTAAATTAGATGCCATTAACTCTCAGCTCAGTGCGATAGAGGGCAAGGTGACAATCCTGGAAAATGCTTTGCCTGACAAAAACAACAAGAACCATAAACGCGGGGCGCCTGGACGAGGCAGAGGGGCGAATCCTATCCATGGAAAACTTATTGACAGACGCCATGGAAACAATAGCATATGCTAAGAAGAAAATAGAGCATCTGGAAGAGAAAACAGAGGACCTGGAAAACAGGGGGCGAAGGAATAATTGTGTTCTATTAAATCTGGGCGAAAAAGAAGAGGGAAACATGCCACTGATCTTCTACCTGCAAGACAAACTTCCCGAGTGGCTCCACCTGTCTACCGACAGGCCCACAGAACTCGAGAGAGCTCACCGAGCACTGAGGCCCCCACCAGCAGCCAGACAACCACCGCACCCAATCACCATACGTTTCCTGAGATTCACCGACAAGGAACGAGTCTTACAGGCGGCGAAAATCAACACCATTACAGTGGGAAACGCCAAACTCACTTTACACTAGGACCTGAGAGTTTGACGAGGTGAAGAAATACTCCATTGACCGAGGCACACCAACACCAACTGACTGTTAAATACAGTAGATGTATTGTTTCACTTGCTTTGTTTGCTCTTTTCCATATGATGTCTATCTCTGATAAGATACTCAGGAAAGGGATGAAAATAGCCCATATTAATCAATCAATAACTTGCTAACATCAAATGAAATTAATATATTAGCCATTTCTGAGACTCACTTAGATAATTAGTTTGATACGGTAGTAGCAATACAAAGATATAACATCTATAGAAGAGACAGGAATGCTTATGGGGGAGGTGTTGCTGTATATATTCAGAGCCATATCCCTGTAATGCTTAGAGAAGATCTTATGTCAAGTGTTATTGAAGTGTTGTGGTTGCAGGTTCACTTGGCACATCTAAAGCTTTTTCTTTTGGGGTGTTGCTATAGGCCACCAAGTGCTAACAGACAGGATCTAAATAATATGTGTCAAATGCTTGATAGTGTATGGGATGCGAACAGAGATCTACTTTCTTGGGGACCTGAATATTGACTGGTTTTCATCAAGCTGTCTGGTCAAGAAGAAGCTTCTCACTGTAACGAGTGCCTGTAATCTGGTTCAGGTTATTCATCAACCTACCAGGGTGTTTACAAACACTACAGGAACAAGATCATCCACATGTATCGATCATATTTTTACTAATACTGTAGAACTTTGTTCTAAAGCTGTATCTGTACCCATTGGTTGCAGTAATCATAATATAGTGGCTATATCCAGAAAAGCCTAAATTCTAAAAGCTGGGCCTAAAGTAGTATATAAGAGATCATACAAAAGATTTAGCTGTGACTCTTATATGGATGAAGTTAAAAATATTAGTTGGTCTGATGTGATTAATGAGGAGCATCCAGACGCTGCACTTGATGAATTTATGAAATTGCTTCTTCCAATTACTGATAAACATTAACCTGTTAAAAAACTGACTGTTAGAAGTGTTAAGGCTCCATGGATTGATGAGGAATGGATAAACTGTATGGTTCAAAGAGATGGGGCAAAAGGTGTGGCTAATAAGTCTAGCTACACATCTGACTTACTGCAAATTGAGAAATGTGATTAAACTCAACAAAAAGAAGAAGAAACTGTATTATGAAGCCAAGATCAATTATTCTGTATAAAGCTTTGTAGTACCTTAAATGAAATGATGGGCAGACCGACAAATTCAACTCCATCTTTCATCAAATTAGATGGCTTATTCATCACAAAACAATTAGATTTTAACCAATTATTTTAATGATTGGCAAAGTGTTTAGATTTAGTCAGGAAATGCCAACAACGAACAGTGAGCCATCGTACTCATGCATAATAAAACAAGTAATGAAAGAAAAGCTTTAAGTTAGAATTTTGTAAAGTTAGTGTGGGAGAAGTGGAAAAATAATTATCAATCAATAATGACAAACCTCCTGGCATTGACAACTTAGATGGAAAGCTACTGAGGATGGTAACTGACTTTATAGCCACTCCTATCTGACATATCTTTAATCTGAGCCTAGAGGAAAGTCTTTGTCCTCAGGCCTGGAGGGAAGCCAAAGTCATTCCGCTACCCAAGAGTGGTAAAGCGGCCTATACTGGTTCTAACAGCAGACCGATCAGCTTGCTGCCAGCTCTTAGCAAACGGTTGGATTTTTTTGGGGAGCAAATGCAATGCTATTTCTCTGTAAACAAATTAACAACAGACTTTCAGCATGCTTATAGAGAAGAGCACTCAACATGTACTGCACTGACACAAATGACTGATTGGTTGAAGATATTGATAATAAGAGGATTGTGGGCGCTGTACTGTTAGGTTTCAGTGCAGCCTTTGATATTATTGACCTGTTGTTGAGAACTTATGTGTAATGGCTTTTCAACCTCGGCCATGTTATGAATTCAGAGCTACTGTATCTATCTAATAGAACTCAGAGGGTTTTCTTTAATGGAAGCTTTTCTATTGTAAAACATGTAAAGTGTGGTGTACCGCAGAGCAGCTCTCTAGGCCCTCTACTCTTCTATTTTTATCAATGATCTGTCACTGGCATAAAACAAAGCATGTGTGTCCATGTATGCTGATGATTCTCTGTGGCTCAGTTGGTAGAGCATGGTGTTTGCAACGCCAGCATGGTGTGTGCAATGCCAGGGTTGTGGGTTCAATTCCCACGGGGGGCCAGTACAAAAAAAAAGAAAAATGCATGAAATGAAAATGAAATGTATGTATTCACTACTGTAAGTCGCTCTGGATAAGAGCGTCTGCTAAATGACTAAAATGTAAATGTAAAATGATTCAACCATATACACATCAGCAACCACAGTTGATGAAGTCACTGAAACCCTTATAACAAAGAGTTTTTGGAATGGGTGGTCAGTAATAAACTGAACATCTCTAAAACTAAGAGCATTGCATTTGGTACAAATCATTCCTTAAGTTCTAGACCTCAGCTGAATCTGGTAATGAATGGTGTGGCTGTTGAACAAGTTGAGGAGACTAAATTACTTAGTGTTACCTTAGATTGTTAACTGCCATGGTCAAAACATATAGATTCAATGGTTGTAAAGATGGGGAGAGGTCTCTCCGTAATAAAGAGATGCTCTGCTTTTTTGACACCACACTCCACAATGCAAGTCCTGCAGGCTCTAGTTTTATCTTCTCTTTATTATCATCCAGTCATATGGTCAAGTGCTGCAAAGAAAGACCTAGTTAAGCTGCAGCTGGCCCAGAACAGAGCTGCACATCTTGCTCTTCATTGTGGTCATTGTGCTAATATTAGTACTATGCATGCCAGTCTCTTTTGGTTAAGAGTTGAGGAAAGACTGACACACACTTACCCCACCAGACATGCCACCAGGGGTCTTTTCACAGTCCCCAGGTCCAGAACAAATTCAAGGAAACATACAGTAAGTATTATACAGAGTCGTTAGTGCATGGAACTCCCTTCCATCTTATATAGTGCAAGTGAACAGGAAACCTGGTTTCAAAAAACAAATAAAGCAACTCCTCACAGCACAACGCCTTTCCCCCATGTGATCTACTTGTTGTGTCTATGTACTGACATGTATGTGGAACTGATAGATGCGCACACACACATGTAAATTGTCTTTGGTCTGTAATGTCTTTTTCATTATGTGTCTGACTGCAGTAAGACTAGCTGTCGCCGTTGGCGTTGGCTAATGGGGATCCTAATAAATCTAAATCAAACCCCCACATGATAAAGAAATGCTGACAGTAGAAACCAGACAATCTTTCCCTGAGGTAACACACACACACACGTATCTGATATAGACACAGGAGTGGATTAGCCAGGGTGGTGGGACCTGGGGGTGTGTGGAGTCAACTCAATCACAGGACAGCACTGCCCAAAGTCACCTGTATGTCACTGTAATAATGTCAGCTACAGCTAACTGCCAAAATAAAGGAAACGCCAACATAGTGTCTTTATGGCAGCCCCCGCACCTGTCTGATTCAGAGGGGTTAGGTTAAATACAGAAGACATATTTCAGTTGAATGCATTCAGTTGGACAACTGACTAGGTTTCCCCCTTTCCCTTAATAGGGCGTTGGGTCACCACAAGCCGCCAGAACAGCTTCAGTGTGGCTTGGCATAGATTCTACAAGTGTCTGGAACTCTATTGGAGGGACACTTTCTCAGTCTCCAGAATGTCCCATAATCGTTCAATTGGGTTGAGATCTGGTGACTGAGAAACACATACACCCTTTAAACCCCCATGCTCATTTTAAAACCCTCTTTCAAAGTCACTGAGATCTCCTCTTCTAGCGATGGTAGACAAAATAATGGACAACTGGGCATTTTATACATGACACTAAGCATGATGGGATGTTTTAATGGCTTAATTAACTCAGGAACCACACCTGTGTGGAAGCACCTGCTTTCAGTATACTTTGCATCCTTCATTTACTTTAGTATTTGGTATTTTATTAGGATCCCCATTAGCTGTTTCAAAAGCAGCAGCTACTTTTCCTGGGGTCCACCCAAAACATGAAACATGACATAATACAGAACATTAATAGACAAGAACAGCTCAAGAACAGAACTACATGAAAAGAATGTACTAAAGGCACACGTAGCCTACATATCAATACATACACACAAATGATCTAGGTCACTAAACTATCTAGTGTTTCCTTTATTTGTCCCTTCTATATCAAGGTAATATGATTACTAGGGCTGACCCCAATCAGTTGATGGTTTGGTCAATAGGCCGTTGGTCGACAAAGGTTTTTTTAACTGAGCAGTAGCAAATATAAAGAACACATGATTTTTGTTGTTGTCAGGAGCAGCCCTGATTAGTGATTACTATCGCCTCATTTCACTGAGCACGTGCTCAGTCTGAAGACTGGGCCTAGCCCTTACTCTGCACAAGAGGAGGCTGGTGGGAGGAGCTTTAGGAGGACAGGCTCATTGTAATGGCTGGAATGGAATAAATGGAACAGTATCAAACACATGGAATATATGGAAACCACATGTTTGACTCCATTCCATTAATTCCACTCCAGCCATTACAATGAGCATGTCCTCCTATAGCTCTCCCCACCAGCCCCCTCTGCTCCACACACGTCTTAGCTCTGAAATGTTATGGATGGTGGTAGTTTACCATTGGGCAAGGTGGAGCAATGACCATATTAGCTATCAAGTACTGCTCATAGGGACCTGTAGGCCTATTATCTAATGTTCTTAGGTCTGGAATCCGACTCTCTCTCTCACACATACTTGAAGCTGTGGATTTAGCAGGCTTTAACGGCTCCTTAGTCTATTAATAGCTCCAATCTGTCTCACAGACCACATGCTGACAAGTGTTCACTTGGAGTCTGTCTTCTGTCCTCTCCTTATAGCATACGAGAGGAAGATATAGCCTGCAAGATATAAAACGCACTTGAATCATGAAATGTTTCTTGCGCCTCTATCCGTGGATCTGTCGGGCAAGGATGAATAATAGGCACTATGAATCATTTTTCATGACTGGAAAGCAGATGGTGATGTATTTCTCACTGTGCATTGATTGACAAAGGAATCTATATTTTGTGGCAGAAGTTGGGAATATGCAAATCATGCGAGTAATGTTAGCTATTGATATAGCATTAGTAGATTGTACTACAATCGAGAAGCTTTAAAGTTATTTTTATTTAATTCAGTGACGTGTCTGAGAAAGTGT